>NC_080394.1:40793697-41393697 GCF_028751815.1 Salvia miltiorrhiza | reverse complement strand
GATACTGGAAATATTTTAGTATTTGATTTCAGTTTAGGAACAAGTCGATAAACTGATAAACCACGTAGGGCTTCAGTTTAAAATTTTGACTTCAGATAAGTGTTATAAATCTTACTGACTATCCAAGGATTTGTCAGTTAGACTGATAACACCCGCAGCAGAAACAAACTTTAAAAAATAGCCTTTGAGATTAACAATTAGTCAATCTTAGGTTTCTCTTTTCAGTTTATCCGTTTTAGTTAGATAAAGAGTCTGTGCACATAAGAAGAAAGGAAAGTACTGAAAGGGATAAACAACACAAGAATTTTTACGTGGTTCGAAAAATAAGTTCCTACGTCCACGGTCAGCTGATCAAACTGACAAACACTATGAGCTTGTGCTTACGGGTGCACAGCAAACCTTAAACTGAAACAGAAAGGTTTCAGTGTCAATACACTGGATTCGACTTCTCGTCTCCTTCTCAGCTCGCAATTGCTAAGACAACATGTCTAGCTTGTGGAGGTTAAGAACTCTGAGTTAGAACAATTTCTCTAAACTCGCTCTCAATTAACACTCTAAATGTCACGAGCGGACCTAATTAAGGATAATTAACACTCTATATATTTTTTTATTTTTATTTTTATTTATTTTTAAAGGGAAGATAAGCAGATATCACATTTTCTGTTTTACATAGTTTTATTAATTATAATAGTTGAGGATGTAACAAAGGTACAAGAAGATATATTAGTTTATTTTATCACTCTTTCTTATAAATTTTGTTTTATATTAAATTCAAACATGACTTTTTACTAATTTATTATGAATCGTACTACTCTGTAGTAATGTGTAATGCTAATTTTCAATTATTTAACAACTATAATTATCATTGTGAAGGAATATTAAATTTAATTAATACTCGATTTGCCCGAGGATCGTCTCTTGGATTATCTTAATTCACCATATATCGATTAAACCTAGCATGCTCCTATTAATTTAAGTGTTGTACCTTGGAGTTAGAATCACTTACTTGTGAATTGAACGCAGAGACTGTTGACGATTGAATCAAAAGACTCCAGTTCTAATCCAATTCGTCGCTGAACAGGTCAGCTAATTTCAACGCTCCGTTTGACCCCTCAAACGACCTCCAATCGTATTTTTCGCAGAAATACGACTTCTTCGTCCTCAAAAGAGCTTTCCGTGGCTGCTTGTTTCACCTCAATCAGAATTCTGTAGATGAAGTTATGGCTATTTTTCGGAGACTGCCAGAACTTGGTTTCTTGCGAAAATCTAACTCTAGCTCAGATCTTCTGAACTGTATCCCGCTCAGTTCCCAATGTTGGATGGACAACGAACTATGAGAACTCCCAGAGAATTCGACCCCTACAGTTGGCGCATTCTTATTGCTCTGCTCTCTAAAACCCTAATTTTTTGTGTGTCTTATTCTGAGAGCAGATATCTGTATTTAAAGACAAAACACAGACCTAGGGCTTTAATAACTGTAGTAGGCGACTCCTACTGAGCTCAGAACTTTGGGCCAGTCCAGGGATCAGATACAAGGAATAAAGATGGGCCTCAAATGAATTAATTCATATGATCAGCCCAGATCATAATTAATTCATAAATATTAATTCATTCCGCTAGAGAATCAATATTGACTTACCCCTTTATTACCGATGATGAGCCGGGCTTGTATTTAGACATATTAGATATCCGTATTTAAAATATTCGACATTAATTAATTAATTAAAGCTCTGACAGCTTATATTAATTAATCTCTTTGTAATCCTTAAGTAGTATCAACCCTTATTAGACGAGCACTCTTTTTCCTCTTTAAGGTTTCCTTTTTTGGGTTTTACTTAAAGAGGTTTTAACGAGGCTCGGCCCTTAGTCTGCTCTCTTGTGCTTTCAAGGGTTCTTCCTAGGTTTTCTTTTTTCTTCTTTTAATAAAATTACAATTTAATAATAACCCTTATTATTGCGTCTGAACTTAATCAACCTGCAGAGTTTAACGCAATAAACGTTATGAGCTCCTTAAGGGGATGTCATTATCCTATACCGGATACGGGTACTAATACAGATAACCAAATATCACTATCATCCAAGATACAGAGTACTCAAGTTAATATATAACTCTCACCCATAATACATCAAAGTGATACACGAATCAACATATATATTTGAAACCTTATTAGTATTAAGATCTTATTAAGTCACTGAGATGTTGATCCTTCACATATGTCAGATAGAATAATACATCTCACTGTGATCCTATCAATACGTTACGACGTACCAGTATAGACAAGTAGCCAAGACAAACTACTTCCATCTATACTGCAGCCTAAACCAACAACTCGTCCTAGAGTCATCTCGGCTGTGATCAATTTTATATCTCATAAGGTTATTCCAATTATATGGTCTTCTGTGATCTACATCACACCATATAATCTACTTATATAGAGATAATTGGACATACATATGCAATCATGAACACAATCAAATAGGAGATTAAATAGTGAACTTATGAAACATTGTATACAAGCATAAAACGTTCTTGCTTTCAGTATACAAATCCAACACATTGTACATTATATAAAGTTTTTATATTTATTTATTTAAATATATTGTTTAATTTTGATGCTCTCTGTGCATCGGAAGGGCGGGCGTACTAGTTTAATAATAAAAATTGAAAATTAACTCTTGAGCTAAGGACATCGATAATATACTTACTCGATTTTCTTTAATAATTAGATTTATAAATAAAACCAATTAAATCATAAATGCTCTTTATTTGCATAATGCGAATACAATATCATGCTTAAACATATATAGTAATAAGTAATTACTTAGAATATACACATAATAATAATATGATATTATTAAATAATTAATTAAACTAATGATAGTCTAATTAAATAATATGCACAGCTCATTTTAATAAAAATATATGAAGCCCAAAATTAATTAAATTCGGGCCCAACTTTTAGTTTTTCTAAAAGTGCAGTCCAAAGCTATAAAATAAAACAAAGGCCCAAACATAAAATAAACAACAGGGTGATTCTATTCATAGCCCATATTTTACTACTTATAGCCCCTTGTTAAAATATTAATAATAATTAATTAGAGATTTACTATTTTATCCTATTTTGTATAGCCTCTAAAAATTATATTATTAAATTTTAAATTAACAATTTAATTCCTCTATCGTGATCTGAAAATATTTATAACCCATATCGTAATCTCATAAAGAAACACGTTTATACATTCGAATAATTTCTCTAATTTTTTCTTGTCAACCAATTGCAGAACAAGAACTACACTCCAGGAAAAAAAATTTCCAGAAAAATGAAAGAATGTGTAACCAACCTGCAATAAACTGCGACCAATAACATTTTTTTTTTTAACTTCATTCCATAAAATTCTGCAAATATATGGTTTCTTACAATTAAAAGCTTCACCAACAGCAGAGAGGTCAACACAAACACTAACAGCCTAAAAACCACAAACCACAAACCTCAAACAACCAACACTGGCTTAGTTTGATAGGGGTTAGGGCATCCACTATGGTGCTACCCATAGTGGATGCCACATGTGTGCCACCTCATCTACTACCTCATTTTTCAACTACCCCATATTTTCTCCACTATAGCACTACCTCACTTTTAACTATTCATGGACCCCACTATCATTATTATTTTACCACTATATATATATATATTTGTGTATTTAATTTTGTATTATATTTTATTTTAATAAAATTATATAATTATATGAATAAATTAATTTATTTAAATAGTATAATTTAATTTTAAAATAGGAAAAAGAAAATAAAGGAAACAAATAGGAAAAGAAAAAGAAAATGAAAAAAAAAAGAACAAACGGATGAAATAGAAAATGGAAACAAATGTATTTTAAAGAAAATGGAAAATGGAAAATGGAAAATAGAAGGAAGAAAAAGAAGAAAACAAAAATAAAGAAAAAAGTAAAAATAAACACCAAAAACCGAGAAGAAAAAAAAAGGGGCAAAAGATGATGCAGTTGGGGCCCACAAATTAGAATGCTACCGGTAGCAAAATTGCTACCCATCAAAATATTGCTACCCCAAACTAACTCCTCCACTATGGCACTACCCATGCCACCTAGGATACTACCCCAATTTTTTTTCCCATAGTGGATGGCCTTATTGGGTTGGATAATTAGTATTTCTTGCGAAAATTCATAGTTTGATAGCAGTTGAAATTAATACAAAGGGCCCGCATAAAACACATGGCCCGCATGAATTATACTGTTCCTCTTAGAAAGCTAATCCACCACAACCCCCAAGTTAATTATTATGTCATAAACAGTGAATTGATTTTACATTTCATTTGGACAAATTTGTCCCCCAAATGCAATTCAAAAAACGGGTTCACATATTTGTCTTCCCTCTCCACTCGTCTTTTGCTTGGAGGCAACTCAAGTTCAGGCTGTTCAGTTGTACATGACGTCTTCCGCCTAGCGATCGAAATTTTTCCGGTAAATAACTCTTCAATTTTTTAGATCAGTTTTGATACTACCTGAGATATATGTTATTTTGAAGAACTGTTGTTGTATTGAAAAATTAAGAAAAAAATTCAAATGCTAGGGTTTTTTTTGTTTGGGGGGGGGGGGGTTCCTCTTCTCGATTGAGATACCCAGCGCGAAACCCATTATCGGATTTCCACCCATTAACAACGAGTTCCTTCATAGATGCAAGAAGTACCTCCTCCTCCCTCGTAGACCATGTACGTCTAGTCTTATCGGTCTTTACCTTTTTACCACGACTTGTATCATTGCTATATGGACTTTTGATATGCTGGGCGAATAAGGTGAGCGATTCCGTGAGCGCCATTTCTTAATCAACCTTTTTTATTATTTTTTTCAATTCTCTTATCTTTCTCCTCTCTCTCTCTTTCTTTTTTTTATTATTTTTTTCCATTCTCATATCTTTTTCCTCTCTCTCTCTCCTTCTCCTTTCTCTGCAACTTACCCAATTGTTTTTCCCAACTCTCTCACGTCTATTATTCTTTCTCCATGTCTTTGCAAATCTCTTTTTTTTCTTCTTGATTTTTGTTTCCTTGCTCCCAATTGTCTCTCCATCAGACCTCTATACGTGAATTCAGATCATTTCATTTTTTACGTGGATGTCAAATTAAATATGAATTAACATCAACGAAAATTAATAATGAGATGATTGAATTCTTTGTGTGCTCTTTTCTCTCATACTTTCGAAGCAGTTGAAATTATCCAAATTTGCAAAGTAAGAGAATCAAGCAACCATTTTTGTTTTCTGTATGCACCAATCTAACACCAAAAAATAGATGATTTTTTAATGTCATTTTATCCATAATTTTTGCTTGTAAACCAAAGGAGTACAGGTTCTTAAATCTTGAATCGTTAATATTCTGTAAGACAAAAAAAAATAATTTTATAAGTTAGTATGAATTTTGAGATCTCCATTTTGATATGGTGGAACTCGACAATTGGGTAAGTTGCAGGGAAAGGAGGGAGAAAGAAAGAGAGAGAGAGATAAGAGAATAAAAAAAATATTAATAAAAAAAGGGTGATTAGGATTAGCGCTCAGAGAGGCGCTCACCTTATTCGCCTAGCATATCAAAACTCTTGCTATATGTATCTGAAAGTTCAATAACATACAGAACATCGCAAAAACATATCAATGCATATTGCAGCCGTGTGTGTGGATAGAACAGCAAGTAGAAAATCATCGATACAAGAAAGGTGCCCAGCGATAATTGGACTATAATTTCCGAGCAAATCCAAATCTATCAACAAATGTGTGGCTTGCCATCAAAATACAACCCCAAAATTTAAGAACAACAACGAACTCCAAATAAAGCCCTAAAAAAATCAAACAATGGAAGTAAAACGAATTCTACAAACGAATCAACTAGCCATATAAGCTATCAGACATCACAAAATCCCAAACCAATGTGTGCATTATTCAATTTTTAAAAACTAACAAATGATACAAAATTGCACCTGTTTGGAGGGAGCTCATGGTTGTTTGACTAGCATTATAATCTGAACAATTTTCTCACAATCGTGAAACTAGACTCTTCCTCGTCAACAGCGTACACTTCTTCCGCCTCCGCTCAATGGATTTACCCAGCAGCAATTTCGTATGAGATGCAATGAGCTATGGCAAATGTTGGGGTGAAATAGGGGGTGTCTCTCCAAATTCTATTTCATCTATTTTTAATTCCTCCCACAAAAATAAAATAAAAAAAGAAAGGGCATTTCTGGATATTATATAAATTATATAAGGACAATATCGTAATTTCACAATTTAAAATTAACATTAGCCCACACACATGTGGTCTATCACACGAGCTTATCAAAGTTTTCTACTCTATCAAACTAGATTAAATTTAATTTCTATCGAAATTTGTAGCAGCTATCAAACACTGAATACACACAAAATCTATCATAATTATCCAACCATAAATAATATTGACTTATCTAGGCCACTCTATCAAACATTGACAGCCTAACAACTAATTTCTCCAGTCTCCCTTAGAAGCGCCACCGCCGTAGCCACGGTCGCCGCCATACCCACCTCCACGACTGCCACCGTAACCGCCCTCATGATGGCCATATCCCTCACCACCGCCGCCTCCATAGCCACCGCCACTCTCGCGGCGCCCGTAACCACCACCACCGCCGCCTCCATAGCCACCGCCACCCTCACGGCGCCCGTAACCACCACCGCCTCCTCCACCCTCGCGGCGTGGGCCAAGGAAACCTCCGCCGCCTCCACCGCCGGACTGAGCCTCGTTGACGGTGATATTACGGCCGTCCAATTCCTGTTCGCTCATCCCCTCGATCGCATCCCTCATGGACTGCTCATCCTTGAATGTCACAAAACCGAATCCTCACCATCATTAACAATCTTCGATTCGATGACTTCGCCGAATTAAGAGAAGGCCGAGAAGGCTGACCGAGCGACTGATCGGTGGTGATGAATGGGGGCTATGAACTAATACATAATATTAAGAGTAAATACTCCATATGAATGGGGGCTATGAATGGTGGTGATGATCGGTGGTAATAAATGAGAGTAATACTCCATATGATTGGGGGGCTGTGAATTGTGAATGGTGGTGATGATCGGTGGTAGTAAATGGGAGTAATACTCCATATGATTGGGGGCTATGAATGGTGGGGATGATCGGTGGTGATAAATGCGAGTAGTAAAAATAAATTGAATTGATGAATTAATTTAAATTTTAATAATATAATTTTTAGGGGCAACGTAGGTTAAAATAGTAAATCTCTAATTAATTATTATTAATATTTTAACAAGGAGGCTGTAGGAAGTAAAATGGGGGCTATAAATAGAATCACCCTAAACAACACCCCTGCCCACCGAATAAAATAAAAATAGCCCAATATATCAAGGCCCAAAGCTCAACCGCCCATCCCCTATTTCCATTTCTTCTTCTTCTTCAACACTCACGCACAAAACTCATCTCTCTCTCCTCTCACACACACACAGGACCTTATGCTCCCTCCTCCGAACTCCGGCGACAGTCGCCACCACCATGGCCGCCGCCCCCTCTCACCCTGGTCTCCCTCTCCCAACTGAAACCACACGCACATAGACAGAACTGCACCGCCTCCCTCCTTCTGAAACCCGGCGAACAGCAGCGACGAAGCGCCGGAAACACCCTCACCACCCCTCTGTTCTCTCCCTCTCCCTTCCCCTGCTTTGGACCGCTAACGGCGGTCAGCAAAAACAACCACCACCAGAAAACCCTAGTCCCCCAATTCAGTCTCCGCCTCCTCCCTCGTTTTTCCGGCGACGACAGATAGGCCGCCGCCATCGTCGTGTCAATGCTCCCCCCACCCACAAATCTCGTTTATTGTTAAATATCCTTCTCATATGAATATATATGCGTATATGTACAAATCATGGATATCAGTCATGGTATTCGATACCCATGTGACCAATTGTTCTGAAATTAAAGGATGAAGGGTAGTTATATTCTTTGCTTATAAATCGTTTTTGCTTCAATTTACTAAGAGCATCCACAATGCTTGCACCCATAGTGGGTGCAATAGAATGGGTTTCACTTCTATTGCACCCACTCCAACAATGGTATTGTACTCACTTGGGTGCAATAGATTTTATTTTATTTTTGAATTAGTTTTATTCTAGTTTCCATTTTAAATTTACAATAATTGATAAATTAAAATTTCATTGAATTAAAATTCAAATCCTACATTGATTGAAATAAAGTTGCAATACAAGAAATTAAAATCCTAAATTACTTAAATTAAAACAAACATAAAATAAAAAATCCTAAAAATCTACGGGATGTTGTGTCGTTACTTGATCTCCGCCACCTTGCACATGTGAAACGCCAATTCGTCGGGATTCATTTGAGAGGTGTCCCGGCTCATCAACATGCTATCGGCGAGGTCACGTTGAACTTGGGAGAACGTTTCCATTGCATTCACCATATTCGCCATGTACCCGAGAGCTTTTTGGTTATCCTCCAACGTCTCTTCGGCCTTTTTCTTGCCTTTCCGTTTGTCTCTCTTGGCCGCCTTTTGGCCTTGGGGCCGGGTGGAGATACTCGCGTCGCTAGAAGTCGTTGTGGGAAGACCGTCGGACCCCTTTGATCGTTTGTCCGAATGGACATCGGAGTGAACATCCTCGCTGAGACTTGCAAATTTCTTGGACTCGCGCAAGATCTTCCATGCATGCGGATACCGGAACGGAACACGGTACTCGGCTAGTCACATTGCCTCTGCTTGCTCCAGGATTTGACCATCACTCATGCCTGATTTCCATTGATCGTGGTATTTTTTGTGCATGGCCTCAAACCTCTTCGCATCCTTCGACACCCGTTGAAAGTGAGATTTGATTTGCGTGACGTCGTGTGAATAGATCCTTGGGGCCTTTTAGCGTTGTATTCGGTGCAGAGGGAGCCCCAAAACTTCGCCCCTTTTTGGTCGACACCCACCACAGAGTCGTGGGGTGCTCACAATACAAACGGCAAATTAGCACCGTTTCTGGCGGATAATAGTTGCTATGTTTGGTGGCCGCCGGTATAGAAGCAATCTCCTCCACGTCGGGCTCGGGCTCGGCAACGGCGGCAAAGCGGGGGTTCAAATTGGTGGCCGCCGCTTGAAAGGCATTCCATTCTTGCGTGAATGGCGAGAATCCTTGCCTGGAAGCATTTGATTTGCCGGGGGATGGATTTTGAGGATGTTCACGCCAATAGTTGCTCCAATCGCCTTCCATTGCTATTTGTTGAAATAATTTAGAAGATGAGGAGAATGGATGAATGAGGAGAATGGATGAATGATTGAGGATGAAGAAGAAAATGAGGTTGTATATGTATATATAGAGGGGCTATAGAAATAAAAAAGAAAAAAAAGAAAAAAGGGCAACGAAAAAAAAAAACGGTAAAAAACGGCTACTCTGCTTCATTTTAAATTTTGTTTTTTAATTTTTTTTTTTGGTTCGAAAAGGGGCGTGTGTTTACACGCCCCCTCCTTCGCTCCCGTCTCCGCCGAGTGCGATGCATCGCCCCCCCTCCCCCTTCACGCCCGGGTGCAGCAACGGCGCTGGGTGCGATAGGCCGGGTTCGATCCGGCCATCGCACCCAGCGCTGCGGATGCTCTAAGAGCATCTCGTAGGGTTCCTCTATTTTATAGGGCCCTTTACTCTATTATGGAGTCGAAATATACAGTTTTTGAATTTTCATCTCCAACAATCAACTCTACATTTCCCTCTACAATAGAATATTTCTTTTTTATGTTCTTTAGTATTAAATTATTTTATCAATTCAATTATTATATATCATATATATTTATAAATAAATATATTTATATTCAATTAAATGTAATTAAAATTAAAATTGAAATATAAAATAATTTAAATTTTTTTTAGAAAAATTAATTAATAAAGTGCTATATTTAAATATTATAGAACGATTGATTTATTTCAACAACATAAAAACTGAAATGACATAATACTCTTAGAATTAAACATTACGCAATACTTAACAAAACATCAAGTGCTAATATATCAAAGTACCCACTTTCTTATAACAAAAATAAATTTTACCCACTTTTTTGTTGAATGGACTAAATTACCCTTCTATATAAATGGGCAAACCCTAATTTCCTTTCATTCTCTCATTTCTCTCTCTCTCTTCTCTCTCTCTCTACCCGCTCTCTTCTCTCTCTCTCTCTGCACGCTCTCTCTTCTCTCTCTTCTCCGCCGTCGCATCCTTAGTCTCTACGGCCTTCTGTGCAGCGGCGTCGGCCGCCCCCTTCGTCCTCTCCGCCGTGTACTCCCCCGTCTCCCTGGCTCTGGCGCCCGTCTCCTCCGCCGTAGGACTTCACTCTCTCTCGATTTCTGCTTCCGATCGCGTCCAGCGGAGCCTGGCCTCCGCCGCGCCGCCCCGTCCTTCACCACGCCACCTCCTCAGCGCCGTGCCGCCCCGGATCTGCATCGCCGCCGGATCTGCAGCGCCCGCGCAGTCTGCAGCGCCCGCGCGGATCTCGATTTCTCTCTCTCTCTCTCTCTCTGTAAATCAGCCGGCGATGTGATCCTCCTCCATGACCAGCTGCGCTTCAACCTCGTCGCCAATCTCCAGCATAACAACTGTTGTTGTTGATTCAATTAAAATTAAAACCTAATTTTAATTCAATCAAAACATAATTTTCGATTGTGAGAGAGAGGGAGAATTGGGGGAGAGTTGATTGTTGATGATGAGAGAGAGATGAGAATGATTGGGATGGAGACTTTAGTTGAATTCAATTTGAATTTAATCGAAAAAAATATAAGTAACGAAGAAATTGATGAAAATCACGCAATTTTGTACAAATGTTCTTGAATTCACAACCAAGTTTATGAATTCACAACTGAATTATCGGCGTTGGTTGTGAATTCACAATTGAAATAGTGTTGGTTGTGAATTCAAGTTTTATCGGTTGTGAATTCTCAACTTGAAATAGTGTGGGTTGTGAATTCACGCGAATTCACAACTAACACTATTTATAGTTGTGAATTCAAACTTTAAAACTTGAATTCACAACCAATACTTGTTATTCAGTTGTGAATTCGAGTTTTAAAGCTTGAATTCACAACCAAAATTTATTTTGGTTGTGAATTCACTGGTTGTGAATTCGTGGGTATTTGTAAAAATTTTATATGCAAGGGTAAAATGGTAAATGTGGGTATTTTTTAAAGTTTTTATATTAGTGGGTAAAATTTATTTTTACTATATAAAAGTGGCTATTTTCAAAATCCACTCAAACATCAATTACATGATAAAACTAACTAATTTTCTAAATTAGAAAACTCATCCCATATATGATCGACTTGTTGGATTTGTATACTGAAAGCAAGAATAAGGTGATTTGTGGTTTGATCCTGAGATCGAGGCGAACGCAAGGCGTATGTTGTGAGTACTAAGAGGTCGAGGTAAAGGCGGAGGACGAAGATGAGTCAGCATGTGCCCTATTTGAAGTATACTAGAATGTGGGAGCGGACTAGCCCCATGAGCTGACTTTGAGGGAGATGATATTCCCCAACAACATGAGCTTGAGGCCTCTGGGCATCACTTTGCCCACGATCACTGATAATTGGGAGTTGAGGCACTCATTCATCCAGATATTGCCCAAATTCTGCGATCTGCCCGGAGAGGATCCCGAGAGACATCTCCAAGACTTTGAGATGGTATGTGGGACGGTCAGAGCCACAAGAGCCAAAGCCGAATACGTTCGTCTCATATCATTCCTGTTGACACTGCAAGATGGTGCCCGAGAATGGCTATACACTCTGCCCACATGAAGTGTTACCACATGGCAAATGATGCAACAAAAGTTCCTTGAGATATACTTCCCAGCATCACGAATCCAAAATGCAAGGAAAAATATAAGCACTATCTAGATGGGCATAGGAGAGTCACTCTATGACTATTGGGGCGATTCAAACATATGCCGGCCAAATGTGAGGATCCGGGAATATTTTATATCCCTTGTATCATTGGGGATACAAAGATTGAGCAATCCATGTTAGATTTCGGAGCCTCAATCAGTGTTATACCTTTAACCATCTATCAGGAGCTGAAAATAAGACTGCTCAAACCCACTCGAGTGATCATCCAATTGGCGGATAGGTCAAGTGTCTACCCGGAGGGCATAGTGGAAGACGTTCTGGTTAAAGTCCAGGACCTAATTTTCCCGACGGATTTCTATGTACTGAATATGGGAGATTCTAGGGCACAGCCAGCAGTCATGCTTCTGGGCTGACCATTTCTAAATACTGCTCGGATCCAAATTGATTGTGCCACGGGGAAATTGACGTGTCAATTTGAAGGTGAAACTGTGACCTTCGATCTATTCAGAGCAACTAAACATTCACCTGATATAGAAAGCGTGGAGTATGTGGACTTACTGGATCAGACAGTGGGCAACATTTTACCCACCATCGGTGATGAGTATGACTGAATCATCCAAGGAAGCTGGGCAGAGTCTGAAGAATACGAGGAAACTGTGACCAGAGCGCTGAACTACATGAAGGCAGAAGCAGAACAACCACTGTACACATTACCTTTGGAGATTCCAGCCCTAAAGGAGAAAGATAGATTGTTGCCATCTCTCATCAAGCCACCAAAGTTCGAGTTAAAACCTCTCCCAAAGTACTTAAAGTACATCTACTTGGGAGCGAATGAGACTTTGCCCGTGATCATAAGTTCAAAGCTTACAATTGAAGATGAGGTCAAAGTCCAGAAATTGAAGAATTTTGGGCTCTTAAAAATTTAAACTATATTATTATTAAAACTTTATACTTAAATATCCCAAAACTAATTCAAAAATCAGGAAAAATCTGAATAATATAAAAAGACAAAATATAACAACAAATATATTTATATAAATAAATAAATAATCCGTACATAATTAAATAAATCTATATAATATTTTAAATTCTAATTTTAAGATATATGATTACTTTTTTTATTTACAAATTCTTACTAAAAATATTACTCCCTGAGTCCCAGGGAAGATGAAGCGTTTCTTTTGGGCACAGGATTTAAGGAACTAGTGTTTAGTGAAAAAGTGAAATTAAAAAGGGAATGAAAATGTGAAATAAAAGAGAGAGAGTGAATGAAAGTAGCTTTAATTTATTTCATCAAAGGAAATGCATCAACTTCGTTGGGACGGCCCGAAAAGGAATACGCATCAACTTCGACGGGACGGATGGAGTAACACAAATTTCATTCTACTTAATTGCATTAAAACTATAATGTAAATATAATTAAATTTAAAATAATTACTATAATTAAACAACCACATAAACTTTTTTGAAAGCAAAAAATGAGATATACTTATTTTTTCACCAACAATTGAAAACACAATCAAAAAAGACTTTGATTCCAATATTATAGATAAATAAGAGCGAAGAAAAATCAGATGGCTATTGAAGCTATTTTTTGCTGGAACTGCAACTGTAATCGATTACAACTTATTTCATACGTGGGAGAAAATGTGATGCAGCAGTCTGTTAAACTTTTACAAGTGAAAGATCCTTTATTCAAAAGAATGGGGGCATCCAGATTAGCATAGTTTTCAATAGATGATAAAAGAAGAATGAAAATAGTTGAATTAGGTGGAGCTCAGGGGCTTGTGAATATGTTAGTGGGTGCTAAAGGCTAGCTTTGAAAGCTCTTGTTGCCATCTCAAAGTCAGATGGAGCGGTGGATGCTATACATGAAGCTGGAGCGATACCTGTGATCAAGGCCACCCCAGATTCCATCGAGTACAAGGAAGTCGGAGAATACAAAATGAACTTGTTGGCTAGATTTGAGGATCTCAGATATGATACTTCATCTTGATATGTAATGGCAAGATTTTGAACTGTTTGTTATGGTTTATGAGGTTAATAATTTGCTGATGCGTCTGGTGCTTTTGCAGATAGCATTCAGATAAGTTTATAGTATACATACCACTACAAAAAAACGCGCAAATAGCGACGAAAACTACCGACGGCGGCGCCGCCGCCGGCAATTACCGACGGCACCGCGGCGGCAAAAACGGCGACCCGCCTTTTGACTATTACCGGCGAATTACCGACGGCAAAACGGCCGCCGCTAATTAGCGGCGGTTACGCCGTCGCTAATTTAAATATATATTAATATACATATATATTATTTATTACCGACGGCATTTGCCGTCGGTATTTACCGGCGGCAATCGGCCGCCGCTAATCGCCACCGCCGGTGACATCCGGCGATAGCACAACCGCCGTCCGGCCAACGTTACCGACGGCATTTTTCCGCCGCTAATTACCGACGGCAAATGCTAATTACCGACGGCAAATGCCGTCGGTAATTAATTTTATTTTTTTTAATTTTTTTTTTATTTTTTTTTTATTTTTTTTTAATTTTTTAATTTTTTTTTCATTTTTTTTTCATTTTTTTTTCTTTCATTTATCATCTAATAAATTGATCAAAGATAAAAATACAAAAACATTGAAATCAAATATATATTGAAATACAAGTGAAAATTTAAACATTGATTATTACTAATCTAAGATTATTACTAAGAATTCAAGATTCTTAGTAAGAATCTTATAATTATAACTTAAGAATGTTAATTTGATTAGTGATTCACTCATCAATCATCACTAATCCAAGATTATTACTAAGAATTCAAGATTCTTAGTAAGAATCTTATAATTATAACTTAAGAATGTTAATTTGATTAGTGATTCACTCATCAATCATCACTAATCCAAAATTATTACTAAGAATTCAAGATTCTTAGTACGAATCTTATAATTATAACTTAAGAATGTTAATTTTGTTGGAATATAAGAATATATAATGGAGAATTAATTTGATTGGCTAAAGGAAATTTGGAGAAATTGGTTGGAGGGATGACTTTATATTAAAGGTAATTGTGTATAGTGTTTGGAAATGTGGACGTGTGTATTAGGTGCTAGGAGATAGCTTTAATCACTTGTTTTCTATTTCATTTCTCACTTACAAAATCAATGCCACATCTATATTTATACTACAACAAAGTCGGTGATGTAACCGACTTAACTAGTCTAGGATCTTCTAGTTAATTCCTCTAATTTTACATTCTAATTCCACATGTGTACTTTTAGCTACTAGAATATTCTACTAATTTCTCTCCTATTCTTTTTCTTTTCACTTCTTTAAAAGTCTAGATAATTCTACTACAAATATATAGTAGCTTTTCTAGAATATCTTGATTCTAGATATTTCCTAGCAAAATATCTTCCACAAATCAAGTTTATTGTTATATTCCAACAAATTTGATTAGTGATTCACTCATCAATCAACACTAATCTAATATTATTACTAAGAATTCAAGATTCTTAGTAAGAATCTTATAATTATAACTTAAGAATGTTAATTTGATTAGTGATTCACTCATCAATCATCATTAATCCAAGATTATTACTAAGAATTCAAGATTCTTAGTAAGAATCTTATAATTATAACTTAAGAATGTTAATTTGATTAGTGATTCACTCATCAATCATCACTAATCCAAGATTATTACTAAGAATTCAAGATTCTTAGTAAGAATCTTATAATTATAACTTAAGAATGTTAGATTGATTAGTGATTCACTCATCAATCATCACTAACCCAAGATTATTACTAAGAATTCAAGATTCTTAGTAAGAATCTTATAATTATAACTTAAGAATGTTAATTTGATTAGTGATTCACTCATCAATCAACACTAAGGTTATGAATGGTGTATAAACTAGATTGATAAAAAAAAAATCAAAAATTAATAATAAATTAATTAATAAATATTTTTCCGACATAAAAATAAGAACGGAAACGAGCCCAATCCGTAATTAACAACATTTTTTGTATATCATCTCGACATATTCTAAGGTTATGAATATATATGATATTGTATATTGAAGTAGACTTTAAATGAATTAATAGATACTATATATATCAATAATACGAATGTTCTGTACTGGTGACCATTCGAAAAGAACTTCAAGGTTAAGCGTGCTTGACTTAGAGCACAACTAAGATGGGTGACCGACTGGAAAGTTCGTCTAAATTATGCAATACTGTATAAATACCGAAATAAATTGTGGATATACAATAAAATAAATAAATAAATAAAATAAATAAATAAAAAAAATAAAATAAAAAAAATAAATTAAAAAATATTACCGAGGGCAAATGCCGTCGGTAATTACCGACGGCATTTTGCCCTCGGTAATATCGTGAACAACTCCGGCGTGTGCGCCACCACCGTCCGGTGGAAATTACCGACGGTGATCTCGCCGCCGCTAATTACCGACGGCAAACGCCGTCGGTAATTTTCCGGCAAGTCTCCGCCGTTCAACGGCGGTATTTAACGGCGGAAATGCCGGCGGCTTCGCCGCCGTTAATTGCCGGCGGCGGCCGATCGCCGTCGGTAATGGCGTTGCCGACGAACCGTTTAGCGACGGCGAGTTGCCGCCGGTAACACTATTTACCGGCGGCCGTCTTTTGTTACCGACGGCATTTCGCCGTCGGTAATCAACGATTTTTTTGTAGTGTACAACTGTGTTGCGATCATCACTGGATAATTTTGATTAATTGATTGTGTTTGGCGGGAGTAAAAAAAATAAGAGCGAAGAAAAATTAATTTTGATAGTTTAAAAGATCATAACTTATTCATTTTATAAAAAAATTACATCGACTTAAAGATCTTCTAATTTAACATTTATGCTGAATATTTTTTCATAAATCGAAGTTAACGATTTTTTTGAAAAGAATTAGAATTAAAAAAAAAGTGTAAGAGAAAAATTTTGAGGGAAAAAATGATTGAAGACAAAAAATTTGAAGGTAAAAAAACTGCTCTTTTATTATTATATATAGAGCAGAGACATTACAATGCTAAGGAATATACCAAACTCCCAAAAACCTTTTACTAGTGGTAGCTCCTCAAATAACACTACCTCAGAGCTAGAGGGATCGATGATAAACAATACATCAATCATCAAATTTTAGACAAATCTAATTAATAAAATCCTAGCGGCTTAATCGCGGAGGCGGATGAAACAGTGGTTCCCGAAGTTAGGGCCCAACGTTCCCTCACCGCTCGTCGACGCGAAGCTAATGGGCAGATCCTCGCACAGAACCCTCAGCCTCTGCTGCCTGTACACCACATCTGGCGCCGTGAAATTTGTGTCCACCGCCAGCCTCAGGCTAACCACCACCACGCCACTACTCCGATCGGCTGCCAGCGTGGGCGGGACCCAGCTTTGGTCCCTTAGCGAAGGAACGGTGAGGTTGAGGCCCAGTTGCTGCGATTTCTTGACCTCAAAGGGTTCCATGGGGGCCACGCCCAACATGGAGTCCTTGTAGATGATGGTGGAGACGCCGCGGTCGAAGCGAACGTCCAGCTCCATGTTGACGTTGGAGACGGAGAGGGAGACGGACCAGATGCCGGAAAAGGAGGTCGGAGTGGCGGAGAAGTTGGAGACGATGATGGAAGCGATGGAGAATTCAGGGACAGAGGCACCAAAGAGGAACCACATGATGAGGGTCATGGTGAGAATGGAAGAGACAAGCAGGAGCATGAGGATGAGGAGGATACGCCCCAAGTTGGCGCTGCTCTCGGATTCCTGCCGACAATATTGCTGGTAGTAGTAATCATTGTAGGGGGGCTGGGAGTAGGGGTAAGGTTGGTAGGGGTAGGGTTGGTATGGGTTTGGGTATTGTGGGTATGTTGTTGTAGAGGATGGGGGTGGTGGTGGTGGTTCGGTGGGTTGGGGAGGGGGAGAGGGGTACATTTGTTGTGATTGGTTGGGATAGCCCATCACAACGTCGTCACCTTTCTTAGGATTTTCCGGTCGGGAATCCGGGGAGGTTCCCATGTTTGAGCTATACTCTCTCTCTCTCTCTCCCCCTTGTGGTTTTGCGACCAGGGAGAGGAACAGAAGGTGTGTGGAAATGGCAAATGGTTTGGAATTTGAGGAATTGAATTTTTTAATAGGGATGAGAGAGAGTACGCAAAGATTGGTTTGTTAGTATTTGAGAGATGAAATGAGGCGTTGGACGTGTAATCCGCAGTGGCGAAGTCAACATTTGGTCAAATGAATAACCCAAATTTTAGGATAAAACTAGTATACGCCCATTCGTACGATGCAGGATGGACATCGAAAGTAAGAGGTATTCAGATTAAAAATTTAAGGAGGTTGGAAAATTTTAAATAAAAATATCCTTAAATTTTATGAAAAATATTTTAATACACATTCTTCATAAAGTAGGGGATTCAAATATTATATGAAAATTTATTCAGATGTCTAGTTTATATATGGATTGGTTATTGTGAAAATTATGTTTTTCGTAAGAATGTGAGAATACTGTATTGAATTTATAAAGTTAATGCATTTAAAAATATATAATTACCAAAAAAATTATTGTTAAATTAAATAAATATAAATCATATGTTCAATTCTACTTTACAGGAAAAATAAATTACAAATCTATGAATTTATCCTTTTTTCTATTAGATTAAAGAATTCTAAAATAAACCAATATAAACTCCTACACCAAGTTGGATTTTAAAAAAAAATATTATAATTAAAACTCATGTAAAACTCAATTGTATATCATTAAATTTCATATTTTTATATATAACCAATACGAAATAATCTATTGAAGCAATCCAAACATACGACAAAACATATGAAAATAATTAAATGCACTATGGTCCTTATCTCTCTACACTAATAACAATAAAAAATAAAAATAAAAACCTATAAGTATAACGCAAAAAGAAATTATGAAAAACTCATGCAAGTTTAAAACATGAATATAGTGAAAAAATAAAATAAAAACTTGAAATAAAAGAGTAATAAAAATAATTGCAGTCTTGCATAATAAAATGTACATAATTTTCATAATTTCATAAAATATTTTATGCAAATAACAAAAAAGATGAAAACTAACTTCATTTATAAAATAAGAGGGAGAAAGAGATTAATTTTTAAAAAATTAATTTGAATAACTTCTTTTTAGTTTAAAGTTTTTTTATATACTATTATAAATTAAATTAAAGCTCATGTCATGATATTTAATTTGATATGTGTATTAAATTTTTTAATTAATTTAAATGTATAAATTTTAGGAAAAACAAAAATTCTAAATGTAAAAAAAAATTAAAGAAAAGAAAATAAAAATTGAAAACTTGCAAAGAAAAAGAAAAAGGAAAAAGAGAGAGAAAGAGTGAGTGACGGGCAGTTGGTTAAAAGTGAGTGAAATTGGTTAAATTTAGAGAAAATGAGAGAGAAAAAATTTGGCGATAAAAAGTTACCGTTATACTGTTCTTTTATATTATATATAGATTGGAGGTGGAATATAGCTTGATCCTAAATGAAATTGGGTTTCTCCGTTTATATCTATATGTATTACGGAGTATATGAAAACATAATTAACAATAATTATTTTTTCCGGTCAAAACTTAAAATTGTGAATACAACATTAATAAGCAATTTTCTATCTCCATCTGCCATGTTCTCTCTCCATCTTCCACATGTTATTTGCCAATCTGTTTGGAGTAACGACAATTTCTCATACATCAATGCAACCTCTAACTTCACATGTTATTTGGAGAAAGAAATATCTCTCCAATCACTCGCAATCCATATTAAATTTCTACAATTTTTCCTTTAGTGTCTAACTTTACACTTGATTTCTAAAACCTAAATTGTTCATATACAAGTTCACTTACAAGGATAAGATTTTGAAAATTATACCCAACCTTGACTATACAATTTGTTTTTAATTCAATAAGTTTTTTGTTGTATTTAGCAAAATTCTCGCCGCAATGGATTGCATCAACACGAGAGTCCTCCTACCATGAGATAGAGGGGCAGTACACAAAGATGACCCTGAACGTCCACACCAACAAGAACCTAATAGAAGAGATCTACCAAGTACAAAGTCATAGTGGAACAGGGTGTTGACGTCGTTGCATTGCAGATGAACTACGGTCGTGCGGACAGCAAGAGATATTGAGATATGTAAGGGTTAAGGGTTCAGTGAATACATGCGGCGGTGAGTGAGAGGCGATAGAGATGCAAGAGAGACAGAGAGTGAGAGAGAGACAGAGAAAGCGAGTAAAAATTAAAGAGGACATACTGTTGTTGCTGGATAAGTCGGGGCAAGGTGTGCAACGACAAATGATAGGAAAGAGAGGCGGATAGAGGCATCGAGAGATAAGGAAAAAAGATTTTCGACTGAGAGAGAAAGAGAGCTGAAGAGAGCAATGTACATCGAATAGTTTTTCAAATCTTCGTTAGTAACTTTTATTAAGATTGATTTTCAAAGTTTTTGTGATTTATAATTTAATTACTACTCCCTTTGTTCCACTAATAATGACCTAAAATTCACTTTATGATATCTCATTAGTATTAGCTCAAAATCTACTTTATGCCATAAAATAGGCGATGTCCTTTTACTTAATACTCATTCTATTATGATATTAATAGCTTGTATTCTTATTGGGTTATCCCAAATTAAATGACATGTTTTCTTTTTGGGCTATAATTAGAGTTTAATTATACTTAGTTAACCTACATATATATACTCATATCCATACACTATTATCTATGTTTCGCTTCTCCGGCTCTAGGCGCTTTCACCCTCGCTCATCCACCACTTCTCATGCCCCTACGATCTCCACCACCCTCAACCTTCACCTGCCTCCACTGCAAATCCCTTCATGCGCTGCCTTCACCCTTGCAGCTCCACCGCATCCACCCTCACCACCTCCATTGCAAATCCCCTCTTGCGCATCCTCCACCCTTACCCGCTTCCACTATAAATTCCCTAGTGTGTCGTCTCCACCCTCTGAGTGAAACCCTAGTTTCGCCCGCCATCCACCCCTTCGAGACCATCGAAATCAGCAGCGAACTTTAGCATTGAAACCCTCAACGAAAATTTGGGTTCGGTAGACTCGTAGCACCGAAACTTGTAGAAGCGGCATGGAGACGGAGAGCGCACTCTATAGAAGTGGGGGCGGTTCTTGAAAGGGGGAGAATAAAAATTTGATTTTTTTGATTTTGATACAATAAAATATAGCTTTGATCTTTTGATAAAAGACCAAATTGGATTAATTATTTAGTTTGTATGGGGAATTGGTAGTTATCACTCTCCATTTATCATCATCTTTTTTTGGATCTTGTGCTCGACGGAGGTGGTTCTGCCGCCAGCGAGAAATACAACTCGAATGAAGAAGTTTGTTTATTTGACTAATTAATTAAGGATTTTAGTAACTATTTGTTGGGAACCTTGTTGAATATCCTAACCCTTGTTTTGATGATACCAAAAATCATAGGACTTAACTGTAATAGACTAGAATTGTTTTGAACTCAAGTGTTAGAGTTCGTTTCTAGTTTAGTGTGCGGTGTCGAAGACTGAAGACTGAAGAACGAAGGACTGAAGATTGAAGACTGCAGATCCCAACTGAAGTATCAGTTGAAGAATCAATTGAAGACTGATTACTTAATGCGCGCAAAGGACTGATACTAAAGTCAAGTATCAGTTGAATATTCTTCCTCGGACTGATCTTCCAACGTTCAGAGGAAGCCACGTACTCACAAAGTACAGCCGCATTAAATACAGAGATCTCAGGATCTTATCTCTGCAGAGGTCATTCCTATCTGGTGGTTACTTTTCAGAGACGTCACATCTCCTGTCCATCAAAGAGAGCCGTTTCCACCCAGACAAGGAACCTCGAAGATTGAAGCCTCAGCCCAAATTCGAATTGCTCTCCAATGGAAAAAATCTTGAGGATGATTTACGCCAACGGGTCTATTCAAGAGTTCTCCTACAAATAGCGCTCGAGGATCACTTCAACCTTCACCGATTCAACAACATAAGCTGAAGCTCTGCCGAAATTGCTACTCTGCCTTAAGCTTAAACTCCTCATAGCTTGAATAGAAGAAGAGAATTCCAAAGCCAAAATCAGTCACTGTTGATTACATACATTCTCTTAGACCCTAGGCATATATCTGTTTACCCAGAAGCCAAAGGTCAAACTTGCTTCAAAGAACTTGTTCTTTGTAAGTATAATTGGCACTCGTTAAAAACCTCCCCCCCCATAAGAGTGTTTTGAGTGATTAGGAGATCAGAAGGGTTTTCTGACTCTGAGAAGTCTTAGCACGGGTTGTGTTAATAAGCAAGGGAAATCCTACGCGAGTGAAGCGCGGGTACTGAAGAAGGGTTTTCTTCAGTGTACGGTTGTGTGCACCCGGCAAGCACACGGTTCGGTTTGCAGTGCACCTGTTAAGCACTTGCGGAGTGGATTGTTGGTCTGATCAACCAACCGTGGATGTAGGAAAGGGTTTTTCCGAACCACGTAAAAGTCTCTGTGTTGTTTACAGTTTTTAGTTTTACATTCTTACTTGTGTTATTTCAATTGATAAAACTGAATACTGACTAACTGCAAAGAGAAACCTTAACCAACAATTTGCTCCACCGAGGCTATTTCGAAACTAAGTTTAATTTCCGCTGCGTATGATATCAGTCTGACTGATCTATCTTTCGATAGTCAGGAAGAGTGTTATCATCTCTGTTTTAGCAAACACGACTGAAGCCCTTACTTGCATCAGTTAAGTTCCAGCAACTTAACTGATAACTCTTTACTGAAGAGCTTTCAGTATCGATCGTCAACCCTGTTTGGTCAAAACTGATTTCAGTAAAACAGGCGTCTTTGTTTGCTTGTAAAGTTTCGTTTTGATCTCTGACTGAGATCCCTCTGATTGAGGTCGGCAGATTGATTTAAAAATAGCCTATAGGTGTATTCCCCCCCCCATACACCTATTCGAGACCCTCAGGACCTAACACTATTGATAATAACATTAAAAGAAATGAGCCATTAACATAGAGTGCATGTTGGGCCCATTAAAAGAAACGAGCCATTAAAAGAAGTTTAATTTGATATGCATATTGAATATTTTATTATTAACCAAAGTGCATGATTTTTAGGAAAAATGAAAGAAAAAAATGTGAATGAAAAAGAAAATAGAAAAGTTCAAAAAATTCTAAAATTTAGGAAAATTTGATAGAATTAGATTAAATAAACAGTTGAAAAGATTCATAAGTTTTTTAACATATAAATTGCCCTAATTCACTATTATAATTACAAAATTATCATCAAATTAATTTGAAATTGATTTTAAATTGAACTTTAACCTTTTAATACAATATATAGATTTGACAATAAATTATGTTGGGCCCAAAATCAATAAATGTAATATTTTTTTAATATAAGATCTATAATTAATAGGATATATTAAAAATTTGGGGCCCTCAATTTTTTGGGGTCCTGGGCCGTCGCCCATGCCCGCCCACCCTCAGGGCTGGCCCTGAATATTTGAGTACCTGCAGAGACCATGGGGGACGGATGAGGATATCAAAATTTCTCAAATTTTGGGGTCGGGTACCCGCTTGTTACTCTACCCACCCGAATTTACACTCTTATAAGAACATCTCCAGCCCAATGGCTCATCTAAAAGAGGCTCTAAGGAGGCGGTCCTCAACTTAAAACCTCCACTCCACAATCCAAAGGCTCTAATTTTCCTATTTTCATTTTGACTCTTCAATTTTCAAATCCAACATTTCATTAAAATTTAATTTCAACATTATATTAATTAGAATAAAATAAAATACTTAAAATAAAATTATAATAATTAAATTAAATTTACATTAATTTAACTATGGCTCAATCAGACCAAATCGAGCTCAGATGTGCTTGATCAAATCAGAGTTGAGGCGATTGTGAAGTTGGCGGTTGCGAATGGAGGATTTTTTAGCCAAATATTGTCGAAATTCCACCAGAGCTCTGGTGTGAGGACGAGATGCGGCGGAGTTACTAGATGCTTTGTCGTTGCCCTCATCTTCCCATTCCGATGCGTAGTCGCCTTCATCTTCGATAATCATGTTATGCAAAATGATGCACGTAAAAATGGTGTCGCTCAACTACTTTTTCTTCCAAAGACGAGTTGGTCCTCTGATGATTGCCCAACACAATTGAAGAAATCTGAAAGCTCGTTTGATGTCCTTTCAAGCCACTTTTTGTATCAACTTAAATCTTCTACTCTTCTCATCCGATGGAAGTTGAGGACTCTTCACAAAAGTAGGTCAATCGGGGTAGATGTCGTCAGTCAAATAATACCTCATCGTGTAGTAGGAGCGGTTGACTTGAAATATAATCGGTGGAGTCATTCCTTCAAGAACTTCAGTAAACAACAACAATGCGTTTGACACGTTGATATCGTTGTCCAAGCTAGGTTCTGTAGTGGGCAAATTTCGTATAGCCCATTCGAGCAAATATTCACGGCCCAAACGTTAGGCCCAATCTGAAAAGCTGAGTTAGTGCCAATTAATTCAGTCCAACTCGATACTTTAGGTCATTAAGGTCCATCAACCTCGAACCCTAGAAAGGGCAGCGACTTGGGGGAGAAGAAAAGAAATAAGGTCAAGGATACGATCCCACGAATATCGGAACGACTAGGGTAGGGGACGTGACAACAAAACCCTAGCCGTCAGGCCATCGCGGTATAAATAATAACTTACTAGGTCATTCGACCTACACAATCATTCGCACTCCAACACGTTCTCTCGCTCTTCTCTCCCCTCACGCACTATTCTGCCTCCACGCTCTCAGCCTTAGGTTTTCCGGTGATCAGATCAACCGAGACGACCTAACGACCCTCGCTCATTGCTCAATTGCCTTCAACTCCGTCGACCAGATCGACCCGATTTAATCTTTCATTTACTTTCAATTGTTTTCAATACGATTTTTATTAATATTGTTTACTGACTTGAGCGTCGGAGGCCCTTCCATCGACACCCCCACCGGTGCTCCAAGAAGGGCTCTAACGTTGTTCGTGTTTTAGGTTGCTAGTGCCCATCGTACCGGACGACCCCGACGTCCTTATCTGTAATTGTTGGATCCATCCCCAACAGGTTCCCCAAAAAACACATGTCAGATCTACAGATCTTGGAATGCGACGTCTTTGAAGATGATCGTTGGCTCGCCCTGATCACCTCAAGTGTATGCTCATTGTCATGCCACCAAACAATTCTTCCACGTCCAATGCATGCAATCCAGGTTCCCTAGTATCCGTGGACCCTGTACTCTGTCTCATGCAGTGCAAGAAACTTTTCACAGTGCAACGGCACCAATTTGGTGATCGTCATCTCCACCAAATAATTCCTGCAATCTTACCAAGAATTAAATTTGTATAGCAATAAGCAGGGTCGAACCATATAGAACAAGTAAAAGCATTCAAATTCCTAAAGATTAAGTTTGGTGTAGCCACCACACCTTAAATTGAGAGATTGATTATAAACTAAGAAAAATAATAAATAAACTAAAATAGCAAATACGAGGTAAATCAAGAATAAAACGGACTCGGTTCGAATAAATCCACACTAGTCACTACTCTGATCATAGACGCGAAGATAAATTAATTTTCATGGACCAACCAGCTAGAGGATACCGTGAATGTTGCGAACGTACCCCAATTTCCACTTACTTTATCGATAGGCAGCTGCAGACGCCAGACCTCACTATTTCCCTTATTAAAACACAACCTAGTTGTAGACGACAGATTTAGATTTAATGTTTCAATAACATTAAGATGAAGGAACCCGATTTAGACAAATTACCCAAGAAACGCAAGTAATAATTCGTCTACCAATTTATTCCCTACTACCGATACGATAGATTCGTCACTAATTGACACTAATCTGAATTAACCTAAGGTGATCAGGCTCAAGAAAACCAGATTAAAACACTCTGCTCAAGAAACAAATCAAAATCCAATTGAATTAATTAATAAACAATTAGGTATCACAGATTTGGACTAGTGTTTCATTATTCTCACTGAATCACGAAAATTCGCTACGTACTCATACTATTAAAATAAAACACAATAAAATCAAATAAAGTAAACATAATTGAAAATCTGTATAATTCAAAATAAATAGGAATTGTCAACTCAATCAAAGCTCTGCAGATCAAAATAAAAGTACGAACTCAAAAGAATGACTAATGAAAAATACTAAATGTCTTGTGCTCTCGTCTAGCCGCCAATCCCTTGTCTCGTCCCTAATTTGCCAACGCCGCCAAAGTCCTATCTTGCGTCCAAATTGTGCTCCAGCCGCCAACTGATTTTCATGGCCAAAGTTGTTATCTACTTTAAACTCCTTCTCCGCCGCAGGAGTTCATGGACCATAGATAAAGTAAAAGGAAAATACTCCTGGCCCAATATTAGTCCGCCCCTTTTAAGAATGAATGAACCAAAAAATAATTAGCAAAAAGTGGCAGAAATGCTTAAGGTTTATAACCTAAATTAATAATAAATAAAATGGAAATATTATTATAATAATAAAATCAAAATGTCTTCCATTCTTTTGCATTTTTCGGGCTCTTCCAAACTTGCACAAAAATTACTTTTCTTTCTACTTCTTTCTTCTCGACTCCATCGAGATCAATCTCTTTAATTCTTACATCAAAAATCACCTAAATGTATATATTAAATTTCATAAAGCACAAAATAATTCAAAAATATGAACAACTAAAATAGACACATCAATATACGTCAATCTCCTCAAGTATTTTGAGCCAAAGACGGACAGTGACTCGACATAATTTGGTCAACCACTCCAATGATGCAAACTCTGCAATCCGCACCTCCATTTGCAAGTTTCCGAATAGCAAATTTGCATTTCTACAGCAGTGAAAAGCTTCATTTGCCAAGTGTGTCCTCACGTTGTTGGAAGTAACAATCGGACTGCACGGCGTTGACGATGCGCAAAAACAAGTTGTGGTGCATACATAAACGGTGTCGAAAGAAGGAATCGAGGTAGATAGGTGATAACCCTCATTTTGCCATGGGTTTTAGTGTTCATGTGATGTTAATTTTATAGGAAATTGAGTGTTGGATGATTGTTTTGTGCTTATATTGATTTATCTTGTGACATATGTTACTCGGTCGAACTTTGATGGAATTTACATGAATCTTGAGATCGAATTTGTAAAAAATGGTTTGAAATAGAAGTTGTAGTTCTTCTCGAGTGGAGTTCTTGAGTGCAAATGGATTGCGAATCGGAGTTTAAACGAGAAAGATATGGCCGAAACAAAAACATCGCGCGCTGTAGTACAGAAACGGCGACCATTGGGAGAGGTCGACGATTTTTGGCATTTTGATGAAGCAAAACGGCGGTCAAAACGGCGCCCACCAAGTTGACCGCCGATCCTGCTGTCCGGATTTTGTGCGTGGAAGCTGAAAAACGGCGTCCGCCGTTTTTGGGGTTTTTTTAGCACAAAAACGGCAACAGAAACGGTACCCGCCGTTCGGGTCGCCATTTCGTTTGCGTTTTTTAAGTTTTTGCATTTTTCTTAGTATTTTCGAGTTTTAAGCTGGGTTTTTCCCTGAGACTATAAATAGGGCTCATTATTGACCTATTTAGGGGTCCATACTTTATTTCTTAGTTTCATAGCTTAAACTTTCATTGCTTTCATAAATTAGCTTTTTTTTCTACAAGATTTCAGCTATCATTCAACATTCATTCTGGGTTTTATATTATTCAATTTTTACAATGGTTGTCTCTTTAATTATGTTTATATTTTTCTTTTGCTATGTCTAGCTAAGTTTTTAATCTAATTCTAGGGTTTGTAAATAGTTAATTGAATTCATGTGATTAATTTGTTAATACATTTTTGTCTTCCAGTTTATGATTCATAATTCCTGGTGCTTGATTTCTTATGGATTATCTGGCCAATAATTTGCATGTGTAGCTATTCGGTTTGAGACCTAGTAGAGATAACTGTTTAGCGGATTCAGAAATGTATGATATGATTTTAACCTTGAGACCTAACGGAGATAGGTGAATCATACGGAGCTATTCTTAGGTGCTATTGAGAGTTAGTAGATTTTATTGAGACCTAACGAAGATAGATAATTTACTAATCTATTGTCATTGCTGTTCTAGGGAGAGTAATTGATTATTTGTGTGATCTCTGGTCATAGCTGGATGTAATTAGAATTAATAGGTTGACTATGTGAATTTGATTGATGAATTTACATCCCTAGGGTCAATCATTTTTTTATCTGATTTTATATTTGATTCTTATTTGCTTTGTTTTGTTATTCATTCTCTCATCTTGGTGTTTTGCCTGGATATTGGTAGAGTCTTGATAGGAGTATTTTCGTTTATTAGTCCTCGTGGATACGATACTCTGCTTACTATTTGTTACTACAATTACACTGTTATAGTTGCAGTTTTTGTTGCTAATAATCTAGTGATCAATAGGATTTGGAGCAAAGTAATCCACGTAAAGCCATTGAGCATCGGTTTCACGATCCCAATGAATGTAAGCTTTCTTCTTTTGTCGCCTTCGCCTCCAATGGCTTTCCGGCCACCCAACTTCGTTTGCAATTTTTAAAAATTCAAACACAAGTTGCATAAATTCGACAGCACCTCCATCGTCGGAACTTGAGTCGGAAGGAAGAGTGGGAAAATGATGAAATTTCTTAGGAAGAGTGAAAGACAGAAGAAGTTGGATGAAAGTAGAAAATGATATGACAAATGAAGTGGGAGTGAAATGGTATTTATAAAGGAAAAAAAGAATTATAAAAATGGATATATAGCCATTCAACACCTCTTTTAGTTTTCTTTTTCTACAACCGTAGCAGCTTTTCAAAATGCAATATATTTTTTTAATTACGACGCGTGCACTGCACGCCTTCTATATCATCACTCAAGCCCGAGGACTATTTTCTCACTCTCCTCGAGCCGCCCCACCCCTCCAGCGCGATGCAGGCTTTACCGTTGGGGCTCGAGCCTACAATACAGGTGTTTATGGTACTTATATTTCTTTTTTGGTAAGTCTATCAAATGTGTAATACCTCAAATTTTCGACCCTAAGATTTATAATATCTTATTGATATTATTAAGATATAATAGGTCTCTGATTTCTGGTTAATGAGAATAATTATCCTTGCGATAATTTAAACAATCTTGATGCCTAGGTTTTCTCATAAGAAAGACGGGAAGTAAAATAATTGAGATAATTATTTTATTTCTTTCGTGTGCTATTGATTTAAAATCAATAGGTATATATATATATGCGTGTGTGTGTTTGTGCATTTTAAAGTATGAAAGACTAAGTGCATATTTATTTTTTTATACGAGTTCAATTTTTGAGTCGGGATTGAGCGAGTTTGGCAAGGCTTGGGCCAATTTTAGGCCCTATTATTTAGTTAAATACCAGCCCAATTTTAAAGCCCAAGTCCATATGTGATCAACCGCCTTTTATTTTATTATTTTGCCAACATAATGATTAAAAGTGGATTGAAAGCTTAGAGGTCCCTCCACTAATGCACTCATATATTGGTGGCAGCCACCTTAACATCCCCCCCCCCCAAGACCCCAAATTCGGTCCCCTCTCCCCTCTCTAAAGCCATTTGACTGATACAACTTCTGTCACACTCTTTAACTCTCTCTAGAAGTGTAAAGGTCTTACTCCCTCTCCATTTTCCCCTCAATTTCGTCCCTCCTCCTTTTCCCCACTCTCACAAGTCTTCTCTCACCATTCTCACACTCCATAGCAGCCCTTGAATCCCCAAGTGAAGTAGGAAAGCAAGGAAAAGTCGTGGGAAACCTAGGGCGTAAAGTGAGACTAAAGATATTGTTATAAGGGTGAGTTTTCTTTGATTTTTTGAACAGTAAAATGCTTGAATGCCATGGATTTTGCACATATGTGTTATTTGTTTCGCCGGGATATGTATGGTGGTCTTAGATGATGTTTTTGGTAAAGTTTTAGGGGTGCAAAACCGTGTATGAGGTAAAGCTGAGAATCTACCGTAGGCATACTGTTTCGGCAATGTTTTGCAAGTCTATTCCAGCCGTCCAAACGGTGGCCAAAAATTTCTAAAACTTTTCACTGTGACTTATAATGCTTTTTCTGTATTGTGGCCAAATTTAAGAATTATCCGAGATCTTATGATTAATTTGTATTTTTTCAAACTTTGTTAACTGTCTGGATTCCAGTTTTGGTATACGAACTTTGAGTGGACGTAAGTTGAGTTTCAATTGGTGAAAATCTTTGAAACTTGAATATGTTTTTCTAGACATCTGTAGCTTTCTTTTATTTTTCAAGCTTGGTCTTTATTCTTTGAGACTCCTAGTGAGTTTTACAAACCTAAACCTTTGATTCTTGAGCCCATTTTTGTACAGAATATTATTTGACATGTTGTGAACTTATGTGTTAAATTTCAGGATTTTGGGTGAAGCCTAAAGTTAATTTTCTGATTTATGCTATAAACCTACCAAACTTAAACCCTAATCGTGCATTAAACTTTAAGCATTGAAAACTCCTGAACCATCAACATTTTGAGGTTTAATCCAACTGGAGAAGTGTTCTACACTCTCCCTAATTTTCGGATTGATGCTTGTGATCCTTAGTGGACTTTTGAAATGGGAGATATGAATTTTTAAAGATAGCCCACTGACCTAAGCTTAATCTGGAAATCTAAATTTTCTAGATTTTGCTTGATAAATATCTATCTTTGAAAGGGCATATCTTGCTCGTTTGAACTCCGATTGACTCGATACAAATTAGATAATGATCTTTGCAAAGTCTAGTTTTCAGAATGTTCTTCGGAGCCTTCATTGGAGCTCCGAGCCAAACTCGGTGTCTGTTGCAAAACAGACCCTTAAGAGCTCAAATTGTTGAAATATTTTCTAAGTATGGAAGTTGATTTTAAAGGTTTTTTTCATAAAAGTTAAGTGTATATGCACGATGAGGTTGAGACATAATTTATGCAAAAATTTCATGAAAATGAGTGAATTATTCTAGATAAGGCATCAAGATGAATTAATGAATATGAAAAATGCATGGTCACTAATTTTTATTTTGTGTTGTAAAGTTTGGAATAGGTTAACCTAAAGACCCTAGATAGACAACGATTTTCTGTTATCTGTGACATGAGCTAAGTGTTAAGAACTCGTCTTGTATGAATTGATCCACGGGATGGTGCCACAGCTTAAGATCGCCGAAAATCTGATGGTCTTATTTGCAAAAGTATGTTTGGGTGAGTAAGCCCTCTCTTTAAATACAAGAAAATATGTTTTAACTGTGAATGCGTGTAAAATATTTTATTTGGTTGTTACAAGTGATGAATCGGGGGTGCCCGCAAAAGGGTTGGGTCCCGGGTTACAATCGGCTATGTCCCTAAAAAAGGTTGGGTTCAAAGTAGTATACTGTGTACACGAGAAAATGGGCCTAGGTATGAGATTTGATTCGATCGGATCTCCCCATGCCTAGTATCTGGAAGGTAACGCCAAAACCAAAAAAATGCACGTAATAAAGGAGCTTCTGCTCAAAGTATATTTGAAATTTATGGTAACTGTTTTATAAAGGGTTGCTATATATTCTGGTAGACATGTTTTTTCAGGTTCATGGAGCCGAGTGCAGTGGAGGTCAGGAGGTGGTGATGGTCTAAAGCGGTTAAAAAGGTCGAGGGTTCCCTTGACAAAATTTCATTCCCCGAAACCTTGCTTAGAAACTTTTTATTTTGTTGGTTATACCTTGTGTGGCATTTGTGAACTTATTTACTGTTGTCTTAAACAATTGAACAATTGAGTTCCTACGAGGCACTCAAAAACTTTGACAACGAACTCCCCGGACTTGATCAGAGTCTTCATACTCCGTGTCAAGTCGGGTTTCCTTTGAGCAGAACGGTCTAAGAATATGTTAAATAAATTCTGCTAATCAACTTAGATAAGCACCCCAAGTCCAGTGTGACTGGCCCCTAAATATGTTGGGCCGACACAAAATGAGTATCAATTTTTCTTTTTAGTAAGTGTATCTCATACAACTTACTCACAATAAAAGTGAGGTCTTTATTCAATTAATTTTTTAAAATTTATGTCATTCTCGAATGAATATTCATTTGAAGAGGAAATGAGTATTATTTATTAATCATAGTATCTTCGGTTCACAAAAACATAAATATTCTGTCATTTTGAATAGTCTCATTAAAAATAAACATTTCTATTTTTATACACTACTCTCTATCACAATTATTTTATTTTTTATCTTTACTTTTTAGAAATTATGATTCATTTTTCACTCACAGTGCACTTTTATTTAATACTAGTACGTCTTCCTATGCGATGCACGGGTCACGATATATATATGATTTTTTAAAAATTTAACTTATATAAAAAAAATATAAAAATATCATCATTTATGAGTAGATTATTTGATAACAAAAAGAAAATTTGTTAATGTAAATATGGAGTATTTGATTTGAAACAGTGTATAATATATAAACTATTATCAACTGAATGAGTATAATATTAAATTTAATGAGTATCGTATAGTAATAATTAGATTTATAGATTGTAAAGTAAATAAGTTAAGTCAGTCTCATTTTGAACCAATAATACTAAATCATAAGAGCACCCGCAGCACGGACACCTTAGTGTCAGACCGAGCTGAAGAAGAAAGCGTTGTTGCCTCTGGAACTCGTGTTGGACGCAAAGCATAGTGCCGGGGTCGGAGGGGAATTATGTGTTGCGCGTGTACACACACGTGATTTTGAAAAAAAAAATAGAAAGAGGAGTTGCAGAGAAATGAGGGAGACGGTGGCCGAGGGGAGAAAGAGGGGAAGAAATAAAAGAAAAGAAAAGAAAAGAAAAGAAAAGAAAAGAAATGGGCGGCCGAGGATGGTGGATTAAAAGTAGGGTTTTTTTATTTTTGTTTGTTGATTTTAATTTGGATTTTTTTTTTTAATTCTAAAATTTTTAATTCTTTTAATTTTTTTTACCTCATTTTTAATTCTTGTAATATTTTTAATTTTAAAATTCTATATTTTATTTTTATTAATGTAATATTGAATTTTTAAATTTAATAAAATGTTTAATTTTAAAATAAAAGAGTAAAAATAGAATTAAATGAAAATGGAGATTATAAGGTAATTTATACAACACTTAAGAGGGGAGGCGCTAAGGTGGGGACCACCAATTAGCGCCTCTCCTTCTCCCACTGTTGGGAACTTAATGAAATATCCTAATCCTAGTTTTGATGATACCAAAATCAATAAGTTTCACTTGTAATAGACTAGAACTGTTCGAACTCAAGTGTTAGAGTTCTTTTTCTAGTTTAGTTGGTGTTCTGAAGATTGATGACTGAAGTGGGAGGACTGAAGACTGAAGACTAAAGTTGCCGACTGATGTGACGATTAAGGCAAAGTCAAATACTGATATTTGACTAACCAGTTCAAGAATCAGTTACGACTGATTACTTAATGCGAGCCACGTGGATTCAGCGGACTGATACTAAAGTCAAGTATCAGTTAAACATTCTTCATCGGACTGAAACTCCAATGCTTAAAGGAAGCCGCGCACTCCAGAAGTACAGCCGCATTAAATGCAGAGATCTCAAGATCGTCCTTTCTCTGCAAAGGCCCTTCCTTTTCTGGTGATTACCTTTTCAGAGATGTCATATCTCCTGCTCCTCAAAGTAGCTGTTCTCACCAAACAAAGGAACCTCGAAGATTGAAGCCTTAGCCCAAGTTTCAATTACTCTCTAACGGTAGAATTCTTGAAGACCATTTCAGCCAACGGATCTGTTCAAGACGTCTCCTATAAATAAAGCTCGAGGATCACTTCAATCTACACCGATTCAACTACATAAGCTGAAACTCTGCCGAATTCGTCACTCAGCATTCAAAGTCATTCCAAACTTTGAATCGAAGAAGAGAATCACAAAGTCAAAAATCAGTCACTGCTGATTACATACTGTTAGGTCTGGAGGGTCTCGAATAGGTGTATGGGGGGGATACACCTATGGGCTATTTTTCGATCCTCAAATAAGAGGGATCTCAAGATAGAGATCTAAACGAAACTTTACACGCAAACTATGACGCCTGTTAACTGAAAAGAGTTTTGACCAAACAGGGTTAACGACTGATACTGAAAACTCTTCAGTAAGGAGTTATCCGTTAAGTAACGACTGATGCACGTAAGGGCTTCAGTCGAGTTTGCTAAAACAGAGATGATAACACTCTTCCTGACTATCAGAGGATAGATCAGTCAGACTGATATCATACGCAGCGGAAATAAACATAGTTTCGTAATAGCCTCGGTTGAGCACGTTGTTAGTCTTAGGTTTCTCTTTGCAGTTATTCAGTATTCAGTTTATTTATTGAAACAACACAAGTAAGAAAGTAAAACTGAAAGCTGTAAATAACACAGAGACTTTTATGTGGTTCGGAAAATACTTCCTACATCCACGGTCGGTTGATCAGACCAACAATCCACTCCGCAAGTGCTTAACTGGTGCACTGCAAACCGAACCGTGTGCTTGCCGGGTGCACACAACCGTACCACTGAAGAAACCACTTCTTCAGTACCCACACTTCACTCGTGTCGGATTTCTCACACTTAGCACAACCCGCGCTAAGATTTCTCAGTGTCAGAGTACCTTCCTGAACTCCGAATCACTCAAACACTCGGTTTTTTCTTTTCGAAAGGCGGTTTGAATGGTTTCCAACTATACTTCAAAGAACAAGTTCTTTGGAGCAAGTTTGACCTTGGCTTCTGGGTAAACAGAGGTTTGCCTAAGGTCTAAGAGAATGTGTGTAATCAGCAGTGACTGATATTGGCTTTGGAATTCTCTTCTTTGATTCAAGCTTTGGGGAGATTAAGCTTTTGGCTAAGAAACTATTTTGGCAGAGTTTCAGCTTATGTCGTTGAATCGATGAAGATTGAAGTGATCCTCGAACGCTATTTGTAGGAGAGGTCTTGAATAGATCCGTTGGCGGAGAACGTCTTCAAGATTTCTTCCATTAGAGAGCATTTTGAATTTGGGCTGAGGCTTCAATCTTCGAGGTTCCTTATTTGGTGGGAACGGCTATCTTGATGAACAAGAGATGCGACGTCTCTGATAAAGTAGCCACCAAATAGGAATGACCTCTGCAGAGAGAGGAAGATCCTGAGATCTCTGCATTTAATGCAGTTGTACTTTTGAGTACGTGGCTTCCTTTGAACGTTGGAAGTTCAATCCGAGGAAGAATGTTTAACTGATACTTGACTTTAGTATCAGTCCGCTGAGTCCACGAAGCACGCATTAAGTAATCAGTTCCGAACTGATTCTTCAACTGATACTTTAGTTGGTAACTTTAGTCTTCAGTCTTCAATCCTTCGTCCTTCAGTCTTCAGTCTTCAGTCTTCAGAACCGCAAGCTAAACTAGAAACGACTCTAACATTTGAGTTCAAAACCATTCTAGTCTATTACAATTAAGACCTATGGAATTTGGTATCATCAAAATAAGACATGATATTCCATGGGGTTCCCAACAATTTCCCCCTTTTTGATGATGCCAAAACCATACAGCAGTTCTAGACAAACAAAAAGACTGAACTCACAACACAAGTTCTAAAACTGGGTGAATACAATTCCCCCTTAACAATAGAACCTAAAAACTTGTACTTAGAGTAAAGAACAAAACAGTTCTAAAATATAACAAGGAGAAGATCATAAAAACATTAATCAGAGCCTGGACAAAGAGTCATTGTCTTCAGGTTGAGATCAACAGAAGTTCTTTTATTTCAATAAAACGTAAGACTGATAAGCCATCAGTCGAATTTACAGAGCAAAAAGAAACCTTCTTAAGAAGACAAGAGACTATGGTCTCTGTCCGTACAGGTTAATAACAACATTCTTGATCTCTTTGAGAGCTTCTGATTGAACCTCCTAGATTTTGCAGATGCTTTCGACTTCTCTTTTGATGCAATCTCTGTTCACGCCGTTTCTGGTTCTTGGAGGGCAGACAGTCCTCAACAGCATATTTGCAGTTGAAATCTTGGCAATTCTCTGAGCATTCTGCATTCTCTCAACCATTGCTCTTTCAGGTAGATTAACAAGGAAGTATTTCCAGGCTTTTCTTTGAAATTCTCTGCTCTTGTCGAGGTTTGCGAAGACAACCCATTTGGTGTAGTGTTCCTTCAGCTTTTCCCACCATTCATTCATCTGGATAGGTATCCAATTGTCTTGTCGTTCACATCTATCCAGGTGAGATGTCAAGAGGCCTTCACTGATGTATTGAGTGATCCTTTGTTGATCTTGCAGCCTCTTTTGAAAGGGTTGTTTGTTTTCTTCGCCCATGGAGAGAGCTTTCTTGGCCTTCGGCTCTATGGATGAGCTTTCGTCTCTTGATCGCTTCTTGTTGACGTCTCGTTTGGCAGAGGGGGCCTGTGAAGCACCGGAGAAGAGGGCTTGAGCTCTGGCAAAGTCTTGTGCCAGTTCTTTAGGTAAGGAATGTTCCAAATACTCTTCCCCCTTTTTGGCATCATCAGGAGGGAGTCGACGTTTGAGTTCTTGAAGATCGTCAAACATCTTCTGAAGGAGCGCAGAGTCAGGGGACTCTTTGGGAAGTTGAAGTTGCTGTTCAACTGCGGCAAGGCGACCCAGAACAGGACGCATCTCTTCTGGCACAAGCATCTTGGCTTCAGCTGAAAGCATGAAATCCTTCAGAAATTCAAGTCGTAGTTTGTCGAATTGAGTGTGGAACGCCTGAAGTTGCAGCTTTGTCTTGATCTCTGTTTCAAGCAAATAAGTATGCAGGTCATTATGATCTTTCCTGATTTTGGGAAGGCCTTTGGTCGGATCAATCATCTCCTTCTTGAAACTGAGAAGATCGATTTCATCCTGCTTTAAAGCAATCTTAAGATCATTGATCAATTTGGCATGATGAATCATGTCATCAGTCGCCTGTTGTTCAACATCCCAAAGCTTCTTCACAAACTTGGCACCATAGATATTCTGGCGATCGAGTTCATGCTGGAGCGACTCGATTTCATACTGCTGGTTGGAAATGTGCTCGAGTAGGACAGCATTTGGATCTGTTGTACCTTCAGGAATTAGAAACTGAGTCTTGAGAGGTCTTAGGTTGTTCCAGACAGTGAGGAGCTCATCAGTTTCTTCGTCAGAATCAAATAGAACAGGTCCAGTTGGTCGTGGAAGTTCAACGTGTTCTATTAGAGTTTCTGAATCAGCAAGGGGAGCCATAGCTTGTTGGAAGGCAAAGGGAGCTCCTGAGGTGGATGCCTCGGCGATGCTCGGAGGAGCAGAACATTGAGCTTTTTCTTCAGCGGGTAGTTGAATACTTTCCCGTTCTTCACTGACGTTGAGGCCCTCGATGGGGGTGGCCTCATCAGTGTTGAAGAGGGGTGGTGAAGATGGTTGAGGAGTCTCTGTGATGTCCTCGACTTGACCTTCAGGGGACGAAGGATCAGCGTTGCTAGCTGATTTCATCTCTGCTGTAGGCGATGAGCAGAAAGGTGCATCTACGTCAATGACACCGATTTGGTTATCTTCAACTGTGGTTGGCAGAATAGTTGAAGTCTCAAAATCCAACTGACTGATTGGAACAGTCATCAGTTGTTCAGAAGAAGCAAAGTCAGCTGCAGATTCCGCTTGAGGAGCAGTCTCCCATGCAGGTGCTTCTTGGGGAAGGATCTCAGGAGAGGGATCCTGACGATGTGGAGATGTACTGAGTAAATCAGCTACAGTTTCAGTGATTGTAGGCTCTTCAGAAACTTTGGATGTGCCAGCATCGTTGTTGTATGAAGTTGGATGCCTGGAATGATCAAATGAATCCAGATAATCCATGGCAAATCTGTCAAATCCATATATTACATACCAAACTCTTGTGATTTGAAAAAAGCTGACCAAAGACGCCTCTTCCATTTCAAACGAGTCTTCGGCTGCTGTGCTTTGAAGACGGTTGACCTGTGGGCAGGACGCCATCTTCAGGAAGGTGTAAGTGAGAAGTCTATGAAGATTCTGATAGACTTCTAGAGATGTATCGAAATCACCAAAGAGACGTCAGAGGTGATTTGTTGCATCTCGTTGAGCTTCGGACTGCAGTTCAACGACTGCTTGAGTTTTCTCAGTCAAACCAGTAGGAGCTGGTTCAGGGATAATCTCCAAGACAGCTTTGCCTTTCGATTTGAGAAATAGGCTTTCTGGAGGCAGTATTTGTCTTTGGTTTCGAGATTTTCTTGGATGTCTTTTGGGGGAGGGTGGAACGAGATCGACGGGGCACATTTGTGTGGACAGAGGGATTTGGAGAAGGGGATTCAGGGACTTCTGTTGCAGATGACTGAGGAGAGGAGATATTGATTACCTTCGTCTTAGGAGAAGGTTTGGATCCTCCTTTAGCAACTTTGAAAAGTCGAAGGCTGTCCGTGAATTCAATCATCTTCGGCCAGTACAAATTATTGTAATGTCGCGTTCCATGAATGATGATCTGGGATACCCTGTTCCCTTGTCGAACCATCGTTGCTGGTCTTGTGTTGTGTGCTTCGTTGTAGAGAAGCTTCAGATAGGCTTCTTCCAAGTTGAAGGATTCATCCTTCAAAAGAGCTTCCATGACATTCTTTTGGGGTTGTGAAGCTTTGTCAGGAGTTCCAGTTGCCCCTATCCGGCATTTCTGGATGATCTTGCCCAGCAATGTATATTCAGGCTGAAGGTGGGAAAGAGTAAGCGTTCATTCTGCAGATTCAGTTTGCGACTTCAATGCAAATTGAAGAATCTCATTGACTTTTTCATCAGTCAAGCTTGAAAGAGATGTTCCACTATTCGGTAGTGCGAACAGTTCCCTGACAATTCTAGAGACGTTGAGAGTCTCTTTCAGTCCATCGGTGAAATCTGGCATAGTGAAAACGCTGACTTCGGAGATGAGTTCTCCGGAACTGTTGAATTTTAGATTTTCATAGAATTCTCTGACTGCATCGTCGAGGAGATATTGAGCTTCCTTGGTGACGAATCTTGTCCATTTGTGTCGACTTAAGATTTTTGAAATTTTGGCAAATTCTGGCTTCCTTCTGAATGAGTTGTCGTCCACCGATTGTTCATATCTGATCTCTTTCTTGGTTGGGGCTTCATCCTTGTTGTCGTTCTTCTTTGTGTTGGATTTAGCCATTTCTGTTGCGTGATCTGAAAGGAAGAAAAGTTTGTGCAAAACAATCTCACAGTAGAATGCTGTGGATTTGAGAGTAAGTATGAGTGCAAAAGTGAGGGGAAGTGGGGAAATGGCCGTAAAGGAGGAAATGTGATCGTGGGAGATGAACAGTTTCCTAGGGCATTTGAAGAGACATGGACGGTTTGAAATCCGCGCGCCAAGCCATGTTTAATGAATTTTGACGTCCGAAATTAATGCCCGTCATAGGAATACCTTAAAATAAGAGATTTTAAACAGATGAGGAATATTTGACACAATCTCTTGCTGAAAATAGGCGGCGTACAGTGCATGCAATGATTTGAAAAGATAAGTCCAAAAAGGAGGTATTCAGATTTTAAAAGTTCATAAGGTAAAGCATAGTTACCAGTCAATCATTATGTCACATATATCCTATCCTATTTATCAGTCTAGGTTCCCAACAATCAGTTAGGAAAGCAGTCAATAACTGATAATACTCAAACAGAGTTCCCCCTAAATTTGATAACCCTTTATCAACAAAACAGTAAAGCTCAAGAACCAGAGATGAGTATAAGCAAAAATAAAGCAGTTTGGAATACATCAGCAATTGCGAGATGCAAAGAAATACAGAACGAAAGGAAGTTGACACAGCTATCTAAGAACATCATTTACAGATAAGAAATTTTGAATCAGTTGACATTCCTTGACCTTCCTTTGTCCTTAGTTGATGCGGAGCTTCTTAATTGCTTTGTTTCTTTGGAGGACTTTCATTTGATTCTTCATTCTTCTTCCATTTTCCCTTCATGTCTTCTTCTTGTTTGTCTTTGTGAAGAGACTCAGGAGCAGTGCTGGACTTGGTCTGCATTTCCAATTGCTGTTGAAGATGCACAATTGTGGATTCAAGAAAAGCCATTTTGACTTTGAGCTCATAGGTTGCTTCTTCTTGAATGATCAGCCTCTCGTCAAGCATTTGGATTTCTTCATCAGTGAGAGGTCTTGCTGATCTTTGATCTTCATCAGTTGAGTCTTCATTTCTTGCGTCGGAGGGAGCAGTCTGATACGGTGGAAGCTCATGATGAACTTCAGTGCCCTCAGCATTATCTTCCTTGAGAAGATCTTTGGAAATCAGGTATTGTTTGAAATTGGGTGCCCAGTCATGGATTGCATCCCAGAGATTAGTGACTTTGAATTTCTCAAAGACACTGCTCTCTAGAGAATCCATTTCCTCATTTGTGAGAGCTTTGTCAATCTCGTAAAATTGATACTTGGGCATCGTCTTGACAAAGATGAGGAAGAATATTTAACTGATACTTAACTTTAGGATTCTGGGTTGCCAAGAGTGCGGGAAATGTGGTTGTGACACAATGTTGAGCCAGAAGTGTCACGTAGTTTCTGAGAAGAGCGATCGGAGTTACAGAGGATGAGGATGCAGCATTGATATCAGCAGTCTCTGCAAACTTCACTTTCTTGTTGAATCCTTCAAGACAGTAGTGGAAAAATCCTTTGAGAAGAGGTGAAGCAGACTCTTCTGTATCAGCCCTTTCGTTATCAGCTGCTTGTGTCTCCTTCGGTTGTCGTTCTCCTTCATGTTGTGGAGGAACATTGGATGGCGGTTGTTGAGAGGTTTCAGTGCTTGGAATCTGCACTTCCTCTGTAGCTTCTTGTGCAGCTTCTTCAGGATCCTCATTGAGAGACTTTTGAGGGGAGTCAAGCAAGATCTTGACTGGAGATGAAGAGCTGTCAAGGTTCCTTTTGATTGAGCCTCGAGTTCTGTAGTGTGGCTCAGCAGTGGAGAAATGGGTTTCACCCATCAGACTGGTGGTCCCTTTGGTTGAGCTTTTCTGTCCTTCAAAAAGGCGGATGGTAGAAGACACTTGAGTGGTGTTCTTCCAGAAGCATCGAAATCCTTTCACGCTGTGAAGAATCAGTGATGAAACTCTTGTTCCTGAAGGAATATTAAATTGAATTAATACTCGATTGTCCGATGATCGTTTCTTGGATTATTATTAATTCATCATACAACGATTAAATCCTAACATGCTCCTATGAATTTAACAGCTGCACATAGGTGTTAGGAAAACTTACTTGAGAATCGGATGCACAAACTGTTGATGATCGCGTCGAAAGAATCTGACTCCAGCTCTGATCTTCTCGACTGTATCCCGCTCAATTCCCAACGTTGGATGGACAACGAGCTATGGAAATTCCCAAGACAGAATGGCCACACACGTTTCCTGCGCCTCCCTCTGCTCTCAAAACCCTAATCTTTATCAGTGTATTTTCCTGAGAGCTGACAGCTGTATTTTAATAATACAGAAAAGAGGAGGAAGCGCCAATCTTTATGTGAGGGCCGAAAATCTGTCTTCTTGGGCTAGGAGACATTGGGCCAGCCTAGGGACCAGATACAAGGAATAAAGATGGGCCTCAAATAAATTAATTTATCTATGGTCAGCCCAGACCATAATTAATTTATAAATATCAGTTCATTCCACTAGAGAACCGATACTGACTTACCCCTTTATTGCCGGTGATGAGTCGGGGCTTGTATTTAGACTTATTAAATCTCCGTATTTAAAATATCCGACATCCATTAATTAATTAGAGCTCTGACAGCTTAAATTAATTAATCTCTTAATAATTCCTTAAGCAGTACCACTCAAACTTTATTATTACGCCTGAACTTAATCAACCTGCAGGGTTTAGCGTAATAAACCTTATTGAGCTCCTTAAGGGGATGTCATTATCCTATACCGGATACGGGTACTAATACAGATAATCAAATATCATATATTAACCGCTATCACCCAAGATACAGAGTACTCGAGTTAGTATATAACTTTCACCCATAGTAAGTCAAAGTGATATACGAATTAATATATATATCTGAATACTTATTAGTATTAAGATTTATAAGTCACCGAGATCTTTATTCTTCACTTAAGTCAGATAGAAGAATACATCTCAAACTGTGGTCCTATCAATACGTAATGACGTACCAGTATAGACAAGTAGCCAAGACAAACTACTTCCATCTATACTGCAGCCTAAACCAATAACTTGTCCTAGAGTTATTTCGGCTGTGATCATATTATATCTCTTAAGGTTATTCCAATTATATGGTCTTCTGTGATCTACAACACACCATATAATCTACTTATACAGAGATAAAGAACATGCATATGCAATCATGAACACAATCAGATAGGAGATAAGAATAGTGAAAACAGGAATCATTGTATACAAGCATAAAGTTCTTGCTTTCAGTATACAAATCCAACAATCTCCCACTTATAGTAAAGCAAAACTTTTAGTATACAATGTGTCTAAATACTAGCTATTACAAAAACTTCACTTCATCTCTCCCACTTATACTGAAAGTTTTTCTCTAAGTGGGTGGCATCAACCGCAATCCCATCCCTCGAGCATGCTTCTCATAGGTCTTTTGCGGTAAGCTTTTCGTGAAAGGATCAGCTAGGTTCTCCAATGTATCAATCTTTTCTACTAGCACATCTCCTCTGTTTACGATTTCTCGTATGATGTGGTACTTTCTCTCTATGTGTTTTGACGCCTTGTGGCTCCTGGGTTCCTTAGAATTTGCCACTGCACCCGAGTTATCACAATAAATTATGATACTCTTAGGCAAATTAGGGACCACTCCTAGATCCAAGAGGTAGTTCCGGAACCATACAGCCTCCTTAGCAGCTTCCGAAGCAGCTACATACTCGGCTTCCATGGTGGAGTCTGCAATGCACTTCTGCTTTGCACTCCGCCACGATACGGCTCCACCTCCCAAGGCAAACACATAACCAGAGGTAGATCTCTTCTCATCCCGGTCAGCCTGGAAATTCGAATCGGTGTAACCCAAAGGAAATAGACTGTCTGACTGGTAAACTAGCCTATAATCTCGAGTCCTCTTCAGGTACTTGAGAATATGCTTTACCGCAGTCCAGTGTCCTGGTCCAGGGTTCGACTGATATCTTGCAACCATGCCAACGACATAGCAAATATCAGGTCTCGTGCAGAGCATCGCATACATGAGGCTACCTACGGCGGAAGCATAAGGTATCTTCCTCATCTCCTCAACCTCACTAGGCGTCTTAGGACACATGTCCTTAGACAGAGGAATGCCATGTCTAAAAGGTAGCAAGCCTTTCTTGGCATTTTGCATGCTAAAACAAGCAATCACAGTATCAATGTAAGACGCTTGAGATAAGCTCAACATCCTTTTCTGGCGAGCACGAACGACCTTGATCCCCAGGATGTACGCTGCATCTCCTAAGTCTTTCATTTGAAACTGTTCGGATAACCACTTCTTTATGTCTGATAATAGCTCAACATTGTTGCCAATGAGGAAGATATCATCTACATAAAGTGCAAGGAAAACCACGTCACCATTGGCATCTAAACGGTACACGCAACTTTCGTTCTCACAACGAGTAAATCCATAGGATTTAATGACCTCGTCAAAACGTTTGTTCCATGACCTCGAAGCTTGCTTAAGTCCATAAATGGACTTCTTAAGCTTCCACACAAGATGCTCTTCGCCCTTCTTCACAAACCCTTCAGGTTGCTGCATATAGATGTCCCTTCCTTCTTCAAGGAAACCGTTTAGGAAAGCGGTCTTGACATCCATTTGCCAAATCTCAAGGTTCATGTGGGCTGCTATGGCAAGGAGTATTCGGATAGACTTGAGCATGGCAACCGGCGAAAAGGTCTCATCATAATCTATACCCTATTCCTGGGTATAACCTTTCGCCACCAGTCTAGCTTTAAAAGCTGCGACTTCGCCATCCGAATCTCTCTTTCTCTTGTATACCCACCTACTACCTATAGCTAAAAAGCCATCTGGTAGTTCGGTCTTCTCGTATACATCCATAGCACCCATGGATTCTATCTCAGAAACCATGGCCTCGTACCAAGAATCTGCATCTTGATCTTTCATCGCTTGTCTATAGTTATCAGGGTCGACATCCATTTGTTCATCAACAGGAAGTAGATCCGAAGATGCTCCCAAGAACATAAATCGATCGTGTTGAACTACAACCCTCCCACTACGACGAAGCGGTGGTGGTACAGCTGTGACAATGGTTCGTGCAGTGTCTTGTGGTGCATTCACTTGCACACTTGGCTGGGGTGATGGAATCGCCTGCCCATTGCCTTCGATTTCTTGAAGGACAATCTCGGACTTAGACTTGTGATTATTTTCATAATCGTGTTCCAAGAATCGTGCGTTGGTGCTAACAACCACTTTTTGATCCTTCGGATTATAAAAATAACCACCTTTCGTTTCCTTAGGGTATCCTATAAACAGCATTAGTTCGCATCTCGGCTCCAATTTCCTCGCTTCCTTGTCTAGCACGTATGCAGGACAACCCCATATCTTTATATGATTCAAGCTTGGCTTACGCCCTGACCATAACTCAATAGGAGTTTTAGGAACCGATTTGGACGGTACCCAATTCAGCAAATAAACCGCTGTTTCCAAGGCATATCCCCAAAACGAAATAGGCAATGATGCATAGCTCATCATAGATCGTACCATTTCCATAAGAGTCCTGTTCCTTCTCTCTGCTACACCGTTCTGTTGGGGAGTACCCGGTGCAGTCAATTGGGATGTAATCCCAAAATCTGACAAGTATTGCAAGAACTCGTTCCCGAGGTATTCGCCACCGCGATCAGACCGCAATGACTTGATAGATTTACCCGTTCTCTTCTCCACCTCCGCCTTGAATTCTTTGAATTTCTCAAAGCATTCAGACTTGCGTTGAAGTAGGTAAATATATCTATATCTTGAGTAATCGTCAATGAAAGTGACGAAGTACTCATACCCTCCACGAGCTCTAGTGGACATCGGTCCACACAAGTCAGAGTGAATCAATTCCAACACATGCGAGGCCCTATTCCCCTTTGCCTTAAAAGGTCTGGCCGTCATCTTTCCCTCTATACAGGATTCGCAGGTTCTAAATGGAACCGCTTGAAAATCTTTCAAGATTCCATTTGAAACGAGCCTTTGGATCCTATTTAGATTGATGTGGCCTAATCTTAGGTGCCAAGTATGTGTATATTGTTCATGAGAATAATACTTCCTCTTATTCGGATTTGGAAGGATTTGTGATGTAGATGCAACATGGACAGAGTTGTTAATTGGACATGTAATAGTATAGAGAGAGTTGTTCAAAATTCCAGAACAAATAGTCTTGTTATCTCTCATGATAGACACACCCCTATCAAAAGTAACAGAATATCCATTCAAAAACAATTTTGAAACAGAAATTATGTTCCGCCGAAACTCCGGCACATACAAAATATCCCTCAAAACTAAAATGTCATCACCAAAACATAAAGATAAATCTCCAATTGCAACAGCTGCGACCTTCGACGCGTTGCCCATGGAGATGGTGATCTCATCACTTGCCAGTTCCCTTGTCGGCATGAAGCCCTGCAAGGTGTAACAAACATGGTCAGTTGCCCCCGTATCCACTACCCATGAATGAGTAGAAAACGAAGCTAAACATGTTTCAGTTACTAAAACTTGTGACGTACCTTGTCCCTTTGCCTTGAGCACTGGACAATCTTTCTTCCAATGCCCAACCTTGCCGCACTTGAAGCATTTTCCCTTGGCCGTTGGCTTCTTCACGCCGCCGGTAGGGCCATCTACTTTGGCTTTACCGCTCCCACTAGCCTCATGGTCATGCTTGCCCTTTGAACCTTTCCACTTCTTTTTCTCGCCTTTCGACGAAGAAGCAGATCCCTTGGCAGCAACAAGGACCTCTTTCCCACGGCCCATCACTCCCTCTGCCGCAACTAGAGCATTCAGCAACTCATTAAGAGTGTAGTTGACCTTGCTCATAACGACATTGAGACGGAAGTTCTCATAGGTTTTGGGGAGAGTATTGAGGATGATATCGACTTTGGCTTCGCCTTCGATACCCCCTCCTAGCAGATCAAGCCTGTCAAACAAATTTGTCATATGCATGACATGATCGTGCACAGGACTGCTCTCGCTCATCTTACAAGATAAGATTTCTCTCATCAAGTTAAAGCGAGCAGACCTTTCGGACTCCCCATAAACCTCCTTGAGGTTTAACATGATGGTAGCCGCGTCATCCATGACCTGATGCTGGAGTTGCAAGGTTTGTGACATAGTCATCATAATATAGCACTTGGCCATATTATTCGACTTGTGCCACCTTTTATGCGCCTCTCGTTCCGCATCAGTCGACTCATCAGTTAAAGCCGCGGGACGTGGAGTGGTAAGCACAAAACTGTGCTCATCAGCGTCAAGTATGTACATAATATGGCGTTTCCATTCGGTGTAATTAGGACCGATGAGAGGATTGTTTGCTAGAATGTTAATAATCGGAGACATAGACATATCTGAAAGTAAACAAATAAACATGTAAGAACATGAAGCACATAATTCGTAACAATAATATTGTAACCTTTTGATAAAACAATATTAATGAAACCTCCAACGGCTCAAAGAATCCCATGTGCAAGCCACGTTGGGTGGACGTTTACACACGAACTCCTTAACCAGACTATTTACCTAGTCATTTAATTTCCATCCATGTCAACTTAACCTTTTGACAAAGGAAATTAATAGTTGGCACCTTAACTAGACCATATCATCATCAAGAAGGGACTCCTTTGGGAGTTGTACATTGTACTTGATATGATATCTAAGCAATGACCACATTTTAACCTTAAAAATTAAATTCTCGAAATTAGCATACTCACTCGGACCATGCCGCTTTCAATTTAATTTTCTTGGCTATCTTATTTAATTCCATTCTCCAAAGTACTTGTGAAAATTACACAAGTAAGCCACGTTGGGTGGACGTTTACTGCATAACTCCCACTACTTTAATGGTTTAAATATTTTTTATAGAAACCTCTTCTGACAAACTTATAAAAAACAAATATGAAGTAAGCCACGTTGGGTGGACGTTTACTCATATTGCTAATCACTTTGTCTAGAGACCGCATGTGGAGGTCTAAAATAATTTTTAATTACTATAAAAATTATTAAACAGCTTAGTCTTTTTCTTTCAAAAGGTTTGTTCATGCTCAAGCACATAAACCTAAACATGCTTCTCTAGAACGCAACATGTAAATCATGCTCGCAGAATTCTAAAACATATTCAGGAAAACGATAAACCTACTATCATGCTTGTCTAAGCGCAGTTAATAAACAAATATTAACAAGCAAAGACGTGCAAAAGCAGGTAAAGAGCATAAGGGATTAACAACCACGACATGCAAAGAACAGTAAAAAAGAATTAAAATTCTTCGTGACCCATTCGTGGAAACCCAACATCTATTCTATTACAAAAAAATAGAAAAAGAACAGGCCCAAAACAGAATAAAAAACTTGGCCCGAACACATGGGCCCGTCAAGCTAGGATTTGGGCCCCCTAGGGTTTGAAACGCAGCTAGGGTTTGAGAAACCCTAGCCGCCGCCGCCGCCTTCCATCACAGCCGCCGCACAGCGCCGCCCGGCAGCACACGGCGACCCGGCGCTGGCAGCAGCCCCTTCCAGCAACCTCCAGCAGCAACAGCTCCTTGGCGAACTCGGCGGTAGCAGCAGCACCCGACGGCAACAGCAACGGCAGCAGCGGCAGTGCGCCGCCCGCCGGGGGCGCAGCGCGCAGGGCGCGCAGGCGCGGCCCCGGACGCGCACCGCCCCTGCCGGTGGCTTCCAGCCCTCGCCCAGCACCTGCCCACCTCGCCTTCAGCGTCCAAACAGACCAGAGAACAGCAGCGGCCGCGCGGTCGCCGATCTGGGCGCGCTGCGCACGGTGTGCACGCACCCGCGCGCGCGCTGCCCCTCGGCGCCCGCAGCCCCTCGCTCCCGATCACGAACGCCTTACCTCGCCTCGCCACGGACCAGCAACCTCGGTGACAGCAGCACGCAGCAGCGCAGCCGCCTGACCAGGCGCGCGCAGCGCACGGTGCCGAAGCGCCCGTGCGCGCGCGGCCCTCGGCGCCGCGGCTGCCCGTGCCACACCGTGTCCGTGGCAACCTCCTTACACCTTCCTCGTCGTTGATTCATCGTCATCCTCGTTTCGTTCCTCAGTTTTACAGATTTACAACGGAAAAACAAATACAATTGAAAACCTAATCTAACCACGGATTTTCTCGTGGTGAAAAACGATTACAACGTCCAACGACGTATTCCACGAATCAACGAATCACGAAGAACAACAGCAGTTAAAACCAACGCACATTATTAATCGTACATAAATTAAATAGAGCCAAGAAATTAACCTGGCTCTGATACCAATTGAAGGAATATTAAATTGAATTAATACTCGATTGCCCGATGATCGTTTCTTGGATTATTATTAATTCATCATACAACGATTAAATCCTAACATGCTCCTATGAATTTAACAGCTGCACATAGGTGTTAGGAAAACTTACTTGAGAATCGGATGCACAAACTGTTGATGATCGCGTCGAAAGAATCTGACTCCAGCTCTGATCTTCTCGACTGTATCCCGCTCAATTCCCAACGTTGGATGGACAACGAGCTATGGAAATTCCCAAGACAGAATGGCCACACACGTTTCCTGCGCCTCCCTCTGCTCTCAAAACCCTAATTTTTATCAGTGTATTTTCCTGAGAGCTGACAGCTGTATTTTAATAATACAGAAAAGAGGAGACGCCAATCTCTATGTGAGGGCCGAAAATCTGTCTTCTTGGGCTAGGAGACATTGGGCCAGCCCAGGGACCAGATACAAGGAATAAAGATGGGCCATAAATAAATTAATTTATCTATGGTCAGCCCGGACCATAATTAATTTATAAATATCAGTTCATTCCACTAGAGAACCGATACTGACTTACCCCTTTATTGCCGGTGATGAGTCGGGGCTTGTATTTAGACTTATTAAATCTCCGTATTTAAAATATCCGACATCCATTAATTAATTAGAGCTCTGACAGCTTAAATTAATTAATCTCTTAATAATTCCTTAAGCAGTACCACTCAAACTTTATTATTACGCCTGAACTTAATCAACCTGCAGGGTTTAGCGTAATAAACCTTATTGAGCTCCTTAAAGGGATGTCATTATCCTATACCGGATACGGGTACTAATACAGATAATCAAATATCATATATTAACCGCTATCACCCAAGATACAGAGTACTCGAGTTAGTATATAACTTTCACCCATAGTAAGTCAAAGTGATATACGAATTAATATATATATCTGAATACTTATTAGTATTAAGATTTATAAGTCACTGAGATCTTTATTCTTCACTTAAGTCAGATAGAAGAATACATCTCAAACTGTGGTCCTATCAATACGTAATGACGTACCAGTATAGACAAGTAGCCAAGACAAACTACTTCCATCTATACTGCAGCCTAAACCAATAACTTGTCCTAGAGTTATTTCGGCTGTGATCATATTATATCTCTTAAGGTTATTCCAATTATATGGTCTTTTGTGATCTACAACACACCATATAATCTACTTATACAGAGATAAAGAACATGCATATGCAATCATGAACACAATCAGATAGGAGATAAGAATAGTGAAAACAGGAATCATTGTATACAAGCATAAAGTTCTTGCTTTCAGTATACAAATCCAACAGTTCCTTGACGAAGATGTTTGGTGGAGTGGGATTCCTTCTTTTCTTCAGCAAGAATTTGAAGATAGGCCCTCTCCCAGTTGAATGGGCCTTTCTGAAGCAGGGCAATCAACACAAGTTTGTGTGGTCTCGAGAGATGACCAGGAGATCCAAGAATGCCAAACCAGCATCTCTTGATCATTTTGGCGATTGGTCTGAGATGAGGATGTAATCTTGACATGCTCAAGATATTTGTGATATTGAAGTCGGCAGGTGAATCACTCATCAGTGTATCTCTCATGAGATTTGTGGCTTCATCATCAGCAAAGAATGGTGCTGGTCCTTCAGTTGGAAGATTGAACAATTCTCTTGCCCCTCGCGAAATGTTGATGGAGACCTTCGTTGATTCTGAGAAGTTTTTATCGGTGAAGACAATGATTTCCGTTGTGAGATCACCAGTTGACTCATCAGTCTTGATGTTGTCGTAGAATTCTCTGATGGTCGATTTGTCGAGAAGGAACTCCGGTGAGCATTGGAGGAACTTCGTCCATCCATGGCGTTTCAAGATTTCATCAATCTTGTCGAATTCAGCGAGACTCTGAAGTGTTTCAGATGTTACAATGGACTCGTAACATACTGCTTGTTGAGATGTGGATTTCGCCATGTGGATTTTGAAAGGAGAAGATTTCTGCAAAAATCTGTAAATTTGTTCTCACAGAGATTTAACTGTGGAGTTTGCTTGTTAGCCTTGAAGAGAAAGCACACTTGAAGATTTTTGGCACAAAAGATTTCTCTGAGATTGAGTAAATCTTTTTCAGAAGATGAAACGATTTTTGAAGAGAATGTGAAAGATCATGCACAAGGCGGTTTCAATAAACTTTTGAAATCCGTGCAAATGGAGACGTGGCACGTGGATCAATCCGCTTATGAGTAATAAGGGCGGGATCGTGCGAACGTGTATCACCCATTTTTGAATGAAATTTCCATGTGTTATTTAAGAAGAAAAGGGAAAATTAATTATAATGACACATCAGCCTAAAAGCAAAATTTCAGTCGAAGTAAATAAAGAGACTCGGTCATATAAACAAATGAGTTTGATGAGAGAAGCTTACACAGTGACTAGCACTAGATTAGTTGTTGACTGAAGTGCAACTTACCCCATAAGTGATGACTGGTTCTTCTTCAGCTACGAATTTGTCGATTATTGCTGCACGTTCTTTTCTCGTTTCATCATCCTTTTGAGCTGAAGTGTTTCTTCATGAATCACTTCTTTCAATACTTCTGGCGTCCTTTTGAATTCTGTCTCTGTTTCTTCAAGACGTGCCAGAAGTTCTTGTCTCTAAGACTAAAGCAGTTTCAGTCTAATGATCAGTCTGCGCTCTTGAACATTTCTTCTATCAGCTTCGTCTTCGTCTGAGATGTAGCGCATGATGATCCTTCGAGCATCTAGCACATGATCGATTTCTCTGATGATCTGTCTGTGCTCCCTAAGGAGATTTTCAAATCTCGTTCTTAGGTTTTGATACTCTTGTCGAATTTGATCATATCTGCCCGTTCCTTCTGACTGTGAATGGGTTGGACTGATTTTCTTCTGGAGATGAATCTGTCGTCGTGGTCAGAATCCAATGTTCCAACCTCAAGTCCGTTGACTCCTCGAAAGTATATGTGGACATAATCGCTGGAGAAGTCTTTCTTGATCGTGGTTCATGAAAAGAGAAAGAGAAACACAAAGGGAACAAGAATAAAACACGGAACACGCAGTCTCAAGAAGAATCTTGAGAGAAGATTTTGATCAAAAACAAATTTCCCTCAGTAGGATCTAGTTCAATTAGAACCTAATCAGAAACAGAGTGTTCTAGCGAACAACCTGCTCTGATACCAATTGTTAGGTCCGGAGGGTCTCGAATGGGTGTATAGGGGGAAGAGAATACACCTATGGGCTATTTTTCGGTCCTTAAATCAGAGGGATCTCAAGATAGAGATCTAAACGAAACTTTACACGCAAACTATGACGCCTGTTAACTGAAAAGAGTTTTGACCAAATAGGGTTGACGACTGATACTGAAAACTCTTCAGTAAGGAGTTATCAGTTAAGTTACTGGAACCTAACTGATGCACGAAAGGGCTTCAGTCGAGTTTGCTAAAACAGAGATGATAACACTCTTCCTGACTATCAGAAAATAGATCAGTCAGACTGATATCATACGCAGCGGAAATAAACTTAGTTTCGTAATAGCCTCGGTTGAGCACGTTGTTAGTCTTAGGTTTCTCTTTGCAGTTATTCAGTATTCAGTTTATCTATTGAAACAACACAAGTAAGAAAGTAAAACTAAAAGCTGTAAATAACACAGAGACTTTTACGTGGTTCGGAAAACACTTCCTACATCCACGATCGATTGATCAGACCAACAATCCACTCCGCAAGTGCTTAACTGGTGCACTGCAAACCGAACCGTGTGCTTGCCGGGTGCACACAATCGTACCACTGAAGAAACCACTTCTTCAGTACCCACACTTCACTCGTGTCGGATTTCTCACACTTAGCACAACCCGCGCTAAGATTTCTCAGAGTCAGAGTACCTTCCTGAACTCCGAATCACTCAACCACTCGGCTCTTTCTTTTTGAAAAGAGGTTTGAACGGTTTCCAACTATACTTCAAAGAACAAGTTCTTTGGAGCAAGTTTGACCTTGGCTTCTGGGTAAACAGAGGTTTGCCTAAGGTCTAAGAGAATGTGTGTAATCAGTAGTGTCTGATTTTGGCTTTGGAATTCTCTTCTTCGATTCAAGCTTTGGGGAGGTTAAGCTTTTGGCTGAGAAACTATTTTGGCAGAGTTTCAGCTTATGTCGTTGAATCGGTGAAGATTGAAGTAATCCTCGAACGCTATTTGTAGGAGAGGTCTTGAATAGATCCGTTGGCGGATAACGTCTTCAAGATTTCTTCCGTTAGAGAGCATCTTGAATTTGGGCTGAGGCTTCAATCTTCGAGGTTCCTTGTTTGGTGGGAACGGCTATCTTGATGAATGCGACGTCTCTGATAAAGTGGCCACCAAATAGGAATGACCTCTGCAGAGAGAGGAAGATCCTGAGATCTCTGCATTTAATGCGGCTGTACTTCTGAGTACGTGGCTTCCTTTGAACGTTGGAAGTTCAGTCCGAGGAAGAATGTTTAACTGATACTTGACTTTAGTATCAGTCCGCTGAGCCCACGGAGCACGCATTAAGTAATTAGTTCTGAACTGATTCTTCAACTAATACTTCAGTTGGTAACTTCAGTCTCAGTCTTCAATCCTTCGTCCTTCAGTCTTCAGTCTTCAGTCTTCAGAACCGCAAGCTAAACTAGAAACGAACTCTAACATTTGAGTTCAAAACCGTTCTAGTCTATTACAATTAAGACCTATGGATTTTGGTATCATCAAAACAAGTACATGATATTCCATGGGGTTCCTAACACATACATTCTCTTAGAACTTAGGCAAATATTGTATATCAAAAACCTAGGTATAACTGATTACAGAGAACATGTTCTTTGTAATCTAGTTGGCAAGTTTTCGAACCTCTTTTCAACCGATTGAATTGGAGTTTGAGTTGTAAGGAGTTCAGACCAGTGTTTTCTGACGCCAAGAGATCTTAGTCTTTGCGGAAAGACATAGTTTTATCTCAGTGAAGCTAAGAGTGAGAAATCCAACCCAGTGTGTTGGTACTGAAGATATGATCTTCAGTTGTCTAGGTTTGCTGTGCACCCGTAAGCACATGCCCAGTGAAGTTATCAGTCTGATCAACTGACCGTGGATGTAGGAAGTGTTTTCTGAACCACGTAAAAATCTTTGTGTTGTTTACAACTTTCAGTATTCACCTTCTTACTTGTGTTCAAACCTTCTCTAACTGAAAACTGATTAACTGCAAAGAGAAACTTAATTTCTGACAACGTGATTAATCTCACAGGCTATTTCGAAACAAAAGTTTTCCGCTGCGTGTGTTATTAGTCTAACTGATTAATTTTCGGATAGTCAGTAAGATTCATAACATCTCTCTGTTCAACAAATTTGACTGAAGCTTTACGTGTATCAGTTAAAGTCTCAGACTTAACTAATAACTCCTTACTAAAGAGTATTCAGTATCAGTCATCAACCTAAACTTTACTAAACTCCTTTCTCCAAAAAAAGGTTGTGTCAGTTTGTGTTTCAATTGTCATTTTCAAAAATAGCCTATAGGTGTATTCCTCCTCCCCCCCTCCCCATACACCTATTCGAGACCCTCCGGACCTAACACCCGCCGTGAATGCTCTAAAAAAGGATTTAGTTGATAATCTAAAAAAACAAATTGGTTTGGAAATATGATAATCATAAAACCATATGACCTAATCCCCTCCCGTGCGATGCACGGGTTACTATTCTCTAATCTTTTTTAAAAGTTAAAATTATGTAAAAAATATCAAAATATCACTATTTATGTTAGATTAAATTTTATTTTATTTAAAATAGTATATAATAACAATATTATCAACTCAATTATTATTAAATTTAATGAGTAGCATAAAGTAATAATTACATTATAAAGAAAAGTAAATTACAATAATGGTAACATGGTTTGAGATTTTTTATGTAAATGTTGTATATACATATTACGATAATCAATATATTTTATATGTAACTAACAGTACAATAACTTATACTATCATATAGTTATTTAAACATATCAAATTCTAAATTTATTTTAACCAATTTTATATGTAACTAATAGTAAAATAATTATTATATCATATAATTATTTCAGCTTTATATCAAAATTTAATAATTAAATTGAATAACTTAATGGAAACCATATTTAAAGTTTTATTTTTAAGAGTGGATTTTTAAAATGGCCACTTTCATATTGTAAAGATAAAAAATGTCCACTAAAATAAAAAACTTAAAAAATGTCCACTGTTACCAAAATACCCTTCACATTAAAAATTAAAAAAATGTCCACTTTACATCACCCCTTTAAAAAATCCCGCAATTCACAACCAGTGTGAATTCACAACCAAAAATTTTTTGTTGTGAATTCACACTGGTTGTGAATTCACAATTCACAACCAATCGAATTCACAACCAGAATTTTTTGTTTGTGAATTCACAACCAGTCGAATTCACAATCAAAATTTAATTCACAACCTAAATTTAATTCACAATAAAAAAAATTTGGTTGTGAATTCAAAACCAGTCGAATTCACAACGAAAATTTAATTCACAACCAGATTTTTTTGGTTGTGAATTCACAACCAGTCGAATTCACAACCTAAATTTAATTCACAATAAGAATTTTTTGATTGTGAATTCACAACTAGTCAAATTCACAACCAAAATTTAATTCACAATCAGAATTTTTTGGTTGTCAATTCACAATCAGTCAAATTCACAACCAGAATTTAATTCACAACAAGAATTTATTTTGGTTGTGAATTTGAATGTTTAAAGTTTGAATTCACGACTAAAACTAGAATTTATTTTGGTTGTGAATTCGAGTTTTAGTTGTGAATTCATAGATTTGATTGTGAATTCAACAATATTAAGTTGTGAATTTATCGAGGTGGTTGTGAATTCAAGAAAATTAAGTTGTAAATTCATAAATCTGGTTGTGAATTCAAGAACATTAAATTGTGAATTCATAAATGTGATTGTGAATTCAAGAATAATACGAAGAAATACAAGATATTCAGTTTGTTTCTCATAAAAAAATCTACCAATGAGCATAAGAGAAAGAGAAAGAGATCTAAGCTACATAAATTCTACATATCTAAGCTATTAGAAACATTCACCCAAAAATAATTTCAAAATCAATTGCTTCCAATTCGGCCCCCAAAATTGGAGGATAGATCAAGTAACCAAAAAACACTAAATTAACAAATAAATAACAAAACTCCATAACCAGCTCTACAACAAAGAAATTAGTAGTAATGTCAAATCTGCGTGGATTAAAGATAACTCGAGAATGTAAACTTAAATACATAATCAGTGCAGTAGCAACTTCAGAGTGGCAATTAATTTGATGCCAAGAGAAGTGAGTAGCGGCCTCTCTCAAGTGTCGAAGGGCGCAGTGTCGTTATAGCAGGTACTCCAAATAGCTTTCATGGCATCCTCCGCTTTTATTCCCGAACAATATGGGTTTCCTCTCATTGCTTTCATTGCTCTAGCAGAAAATCTAACACATTCAACAACACAGCCAAATATTCATTACCAGAAGACGAGCACGTTGTGATCAATCCGAATTTCCCCCTACTTTTACAAAGTATCAATATCTCGGAGAGAATTCAATCAATGAACAATCTCAAACTTAAATGACTAATCAGGGAAGTATTCCATATCATTTACACAACCTAACATATTTCAAAGGAGTATAAGAATGAAGAATTATATATAAAAGATTGCCTAACACTGAAGATATACAAGGCCAAAATCATGTACCTCATGCCATCTACAAAAATGAGTTGAAGGTTTACCACCGAATTTGTCGAAAACCGCGTCCCACAATAAGCATGGAAAACAAAACTCAAGAATCATTGACAAGAAACATGATTCGAACCATAACTAATGGCTTGGAGGCTCACATCCGACATATTAGCTGCCCAAGGGCGTGGACCATTTAATTCACCTTCTAAATTGTAGGCATATGAAGGCCATCTAACATCTAACCCGCACTGTTGTGTAAGACCCTTGCTGATCATCAATTGAGTTCTGTCAAGAACAATAAGGCTGGAGAAAGTCGAGAAGGTGTTCCCCACAAACACATCAGATCTCAAGCAAACTTCATAGTCTATAGCCGATTGAATCAGATAGGGGTGCTTCTTGTACGTGTCAAGAACACCCAACTTCTTCTTCTCCCAACTTCTTCTTCTCGAAAGGAAGCAAACCTTTGCCCCACCCCTCGAGTACGGAGTTATCTTCAAGGAGGTCATCAGCAACAGCAAGGTATATAACAATAGGAGTTTCTAATCCAACAATGTTACCTACTCTTTGCATGATTTGCTCATTGCTGCTACAAATTTCACTAACATTCAGTCTCTGCTCCAGTTTATTGCAGTGTATCATCCAGTCCTAATACTGTGAGAGTATTTTCTTTATCTTCAAATGCCCACGAAGAAGCTCTTGTTTCAAGTGGCAATAACCGCTGAGATGATTAGCTCGAATATGCTCTAACAAATACTATGCATAACCAAGAATTACAAAAGCATGATGAAGCATTAAACAATGCTTAGATTTCTTAATGATAGTTAGTTAACCTCATTGCAAGCGTGATGAGCGCAGTTAGTCCAGTCGAGATTAGCAGCACGACACTCATCATAAGCACGAACGAGCTCATGAATCACCACTTGCACCACCTGATCATCTTCACATCGCAAGTTATTGCTACATACTTGAATCTAATGCACAATTACAAATTATATGATGAAGAAACAAACAGTGGCAGTCATATGATCAAATCGTATTCTTTTTTTTCTTTCTACATAGACAAAGTTAGCATCCCAACTGTATGCATCACCTATAGCCCAACGACATCTCGAGACAGAGCCATCGCATGGATCCAAGATCACGTCTACGCCTTTATTCATGCCAGCAGGATAGTATAGATCAACCACGTCCTCCAGAAGCTGCTCCACGTCGAACACTTGCTCCTCAAGCTGCATCTTCCCAGCTTCTATCTTGCTTGTATCAAGAATGCAGTTCAATATACCTTCAAGAAAAGTAAATAAATGAAATCACATCTGGTAGTAATTAAGAAAAACAAATCAAATCACGCTGGTGGGGAAGAAAACACCCAAACTCACGCAATCGAAAACCTCAGAATAAAAAATCCTCACAATGAAACGAATGAATCATTGAGAATTAGACCTAAAGGAACATAAATCATACCACGAATCAGTAGCATATTCAAAGAGCTTGCCCTAGGTGGAGAAGACGATTAAGCCGACATCGGCTTCGCAGAGGATGGAGATCTCATGAGCTTTTTTGAGAAGTCCCGATCGCCGCTTGGAGAAGGTCACTTGCCGATTAATTTTATTCTCTATTCTCTTCAGCTACACTTTTTCAACAAAAAGACAGAAATTTTGCTGAATTTCCAACACAAAAAGACACACACACACACACCAGGAAAGTGAAGCAGAAAAGGGGGATATCAAATAATCCGAGCGGGTACGACAGCATCCCGGCTGCCGGCCCATCGCTTCCACAGCACGACCTTGAGGAGAGGGAGCCCGATAGATTTGAGTCGTGTGTGTGTGTTTCGATTTGGATTTGTGAGAGAGAGAGAGAGACTGCCGCGTGCCAAATCGGAGGTCTAGAACTCCCCTTCGCCTAGTGCCAAAACCTCTCCATCTACGACTAACTCGCCGCCGGCGCGCTCTACCTCGACGTCTGCCATGGAGATCTTAATCATCGAGATCCGCACCGAGTTCGGCCACGCCGATCCGCCGAATTTCGATCATTACCTGAAGGAGAAGAGAGTGTGGCGTCGCAGGTGGCCCTGCAACTACGGCGGCGACGGCGTCGGACTGATAGCGGTGGTCTTCGCCGGAAATTGAAGGAGATGAAGTTAGGGATTTTACAAGTTGGAAATTTTGTTCTCGATTAGGACGAGGGAAGAGAGCTAGAGAAAGTGGCCATTTTTTTAAATTTTAATGTAAAGGGTATTTTTGTCTTTTCAATCAAAAAGTGGACAGTTTTTATTATTTTTATCTTAGTGGACAATTTTTATCTTTACAATATGAAAGTGGATAGTTTTATATATTAACTCTATTTTTAATATAAATAAATGTCAATCTAATAGTAAATTTAATTGAGAATAGATAATAAAAATACTTGTATAAATAACCAAATTATTACTACAAAAACATCACAACAAATTAAATAAATTTAAACCGTATAAGAAATCTCATTTTTTAGATATCTAACTAATTATTCTACTATAAAAATTATTATATATAATAATTAAAGATCTTGATTTTTAATTAATTAAAATATATATTGAATATTTTTTTGACCAATTAAGATAGAGAAATTTGATGGAAAAAAATTATCATCATAATTGTAATTTGAGAGAGAGAGAGAGAATTAGTTTGAAACTTTTGAGTTCTATAATTTTTTTATTTTAAATTCATTTATACTATAGTATATGTCAAATTTAAGTTCACACCCTGATCTTTAAGTTGATAAATATATATGAAATATTTTATCATAATCAAACTACCCAATTTTCAGAAATATTGAGAAAAAATAAACTTTCTTAGAGTGAAAAAGAAAATTGTTTACCATAGGAAATAGTGAAAAGATAGGCATTATTGTAGTTTGAAAAAAAAAATACAGATATATTGAGACACTGCTAGAGAAATGCAATTATGCACATGATTTTTTTATTTTTATTTTTTGAATGTAATGAATCAACAAAAACATAAATACATATTCTAATACTATTGATGGAGAAGACGAAAACACATAAACTACTGAAACATAAACATATAAGCATAAAGACTAAAAATAAAGAATCAAACAACTAAATGGTCCTATATATATAGATAGCTAGTCATCATTGATCAAAGAAAAAACGAAGTTAATTAAACAATGGTACATAGATGTATCAAATCCAGCCATGTCGTGGTTTTTGCGGTCGTCTTTGTGGATGAATCTTTTCCAATAGGGATGAGAGTTCTTAACAGTTAACAGCAGCAATTTCTTCAACGGGAATTCCTTTAGTCTTAGGAAAGAAAAAGTAGATAAAAATACCCATGGCCAAGACGAAGAAGGAAAATAATATGAAGAGACCAAATTTCATGAAGTAGAGCATTTTGAGGAAGCACTGGACGATGACGAAGGTGGGTATCATATTGACCGACACATTCACACTCTGCCCTGCCGAGCGAGCCCTTGTGATTAGGACACACAATAACTCCAATCTTATTCACCTAACAAAACTAACGATGAAAAATATAGAGCATTAACAAAAAGCAGCATATTAGTGTCGACAAATGGAACATAGTAGGATTAATTCATATTGTTATCATGCATATGACCTCCACCAACTCCTTTGTGATAGTCCACAGTTAAGGCACGCCCACTCGTGCGATGCACGATCAATATCGAAACTGAACGATATTTTGAATAAATAAATATGCATATTAAATATATACTATAATTTAAATATAAAAATAAATCTAAATAAAAAATTTAAATTATCCACAATATAATTTCAATAAAAAACACGAATTTGAAAATATATAAATTTTTAATTTTGTATTTTCAATTACCAATTAATTGATTTTTATTGATAATTAAAAGAAATTATAAAAGAGAAAGGAGAGATAAAAGATGAGAGAGAGAAAAAATAATTTTGTAACTTTAATTGATAATAACTTATATAAAACAGCAGTTTAACGGATACTTTTTCCCGGCAAAATTTAATGATACGGTTTCTCACACACGTTCTCTTCTTCTTCCTCACGTTCTCGCCCAATCTCTCTGAAGCAATTATTATCCTGCACCAAATTTGGCAGTTTATTTCAAAAAATCGTGTGATATAGCGATCAGTTATTTTAAGAAGAATCATTTATATCTTCTTCATATAAAAGTTTCTGCGACGAGGCTCATCCCGTTCTTCTGAAGAGAAAGACTCCAGGTTTTCTGCAGCAACAACAGGTGATCTCTCAATTTGTAATTTCAATTAAAATTTTGATCCGATAACACAGAAATCTAGGGTTTCTTCAACAACAACACAACAATAGCGATCTCTCAATTTCTACTCTTAATTAAAATATTGATTAGATCTATTTATGTTGCAATATTAGAACGAGGCAATATATTTATAGCAATTTGTTTGTGCGTTTGTTTTCAGGGAATGGGAACCGAGAGTACACTAACTATGTAGTTTTTACCGCTCCATTCATTCTCTTTTCTCCATAATTTTATCAGTACGTGATTTTCTTCTTCTTCTGGATTCAATCCATTACAAAAAAAAAGTGTGAGTAAAATTGCGGATTATAATCCGGCCGAGCCGATGCAAATTTCTCACGAGTTATCTACTATAATTGTGGCCAAAACCTTTGGTCATAAACACGTCAATCCTTTTACCGATAAATTCCTCGCCAATCGCCACATGTTTCAATTTTATGATTTTAGGATTTGAAGTTTTGTTTGGCCTTTTCATTTGTTAAAGGTCAATTGATTATTTGCGAAATTGAATCTGATGAAATCTTTTATGGAATTATACAGCGGAAACTTTATGGAAATTGGTTTAAATAAATGTTGCAACTATTTTATTGTTAAAAATTTCGAAGTCTCTTTTAGCATTTATCTTGAATGAGTTTTGCACGAAGGAGCAGTGTATGTGTGCTTATGTATTGTTTTGATTGATTGGTAAAAGTTTGCTGCTTAAATATTGATGGCATTGCTTATTGCCTTTGTTGTGCGCGGATTTATTGATGTCTTTGGTTCTCAATTTAGATCATGCATCTATGGTGATAAAACAGAAATGTTTTTTTAGTTGCAATCTATTGTTGAATGCTTGAATAGTTGACTAGCAGGAGCCTTTGTTTATGAGTATTAGTATGAGAAAGGCGGTAATACTTAACATAAGTAGTTGAAAATTAATGTGTACAATGATGAAGAACAATAGCTCCAACATTGTAACTTAGGACTGTAATTTTTGTAATTTTGGTAACTGTCGCGCTCGCAAATACTCTATTCTTTGTGATGCTAGCTTGATGAAATTAAGATTATGTAGCTGTATTTTGCAGCCTTGTCTGTGACTCAGAAAAGGCGGCGTCATTGGAGATGGACAAAGTTCATGATTCTTCTAACTCATTATGTGTGTGTGTGTTCGTTTTTTGTCAGTTGTTTAGGATATACTGCCATTATAAGTTCTCTGATAAACATTTCAATTTTGTTTTTGCTGGGGATGTGAGGCGAATAAGTAATCTTGAATCTCTTTTCTTTCATGATAAACCTATTCCTGAGGAAATAATTGAGAAGTGTATTGGGCTTGCCTTGGCTGAGAAAAATGTTGGAGTAAATCCTCTATGCCTTGTCTGCAACTAAGTTCTTTTTTTATTTGTTATTATTTATGTTGATGAATAGAGCAGCTATTGTTGCAATGGGTGAAGGGATGACAATTCGTGAAGGTTTCTTGGTGGTGAAGAATAAAGGATTCTAAGGCTTGGTGGTTGAGACTGACTGCAGGAGCTTATTTTCAAATTCAAACTTCAACTTCTGGATTTCTCACCCCTTGAATTTTTGTTGGAAGATATTAGCTAGAGAGCTTGCGATAGAAGTAGATGTTCGTGGGAGTTAGGTTAGGCGGTCCTATATATCTTTAGCAAATCAGCTTGCAAAGTTTGCTCTCTCTATGTTCTGATTTTTATTTCTCTGGTGTCCTGCCAGAATTTGTGAATTGTTCCCATTAGAAATGAATTTTTCATTGATCTCAAAAAAAAAAAAAAAAATAATAATAATCTCAAGGGTGGTTACTAAGGCATCTTGGTATTCTTCTGTTTTATGGATTTTCCTTTTTCCGTGACTCGTGCTCTTTTTGCTTATATGTGATGGACAACGATGCCAAACAACTCAATATCAATTTTGGCCTAAATGACACATGTCTTATTGTTCTTGCTGTAAATCTATGAGGATATTGGTTAAGTCAAAATCCATTGCATCTTTATGCTATCTTTGTTATCCTTTTCTATATTAATTTCATTATGTTTCTTATATTTTTGTTAAATATGTATTTTTATATTTTTAATTTATATACTTCTTAATTACTATAATAGTTATTAATTATTAAAGCAACTAATAAGAATGAAATTACATTCATTTATTTTAGGACTCTCTATTCTTGAAAATAAAATTTTAAAAAGTAGAATTTGTATTAATGTTAATATAAATTTGTAGATGAATAATTAGTTATAAATCAAAAGAATGCAATTTAATTTATTTAATTTGTAGTTATGTTTTTCTATATAATATTTATTTATTTATTTATTTATTTATTTATATAAATATATTTACTATTATGTTTTTATATAAATTTAATTTTAGATTGATATTTATATATAAAATGAAATATGATTTACATTTACTGTTTAGTTTTAAAATTTCCAGCGACGTGTTAAATTTTGATATATGGTTGAAATAATTACGTGATATAATAATTATTTCACAGTTAGTTACATACTCCCTCCGTCCCAATTAAATAGGTCACATATTATTTCACAATTAGTTACATAATCCCTTCATCCCAATTAAATAGGTCACAAGGCCATGGACACTGATGTTAAGAAACGAATATTTTGTAGTATAATATGAGAAAAAAAATAACTTTTTGTGTTTTTATATTTGTCAAAAAAAAAAAATAGGAGAGCGAAACAAAAATATTATTTTTAAGTGAAAAGAGAGTTAATTATTTATGGACAATAATGTCATTTAATGTCAATAATGAGTTATATATATGAGGGTTTTTGTTATGAATTGATTTTTTATTTTATGAAATACACTATAAAAATCATACGTCCAAATAGGAAAATGTGGTATATTGAATTGGGACGTGGGGAGTATAAATGGACTGTCTACTATTAAATCTGTGTTTGTATATGCAATAATTGGTTTATATAAAAAAAAAAAAAACTCAAATTGTGTTACTATTATTATGATTCTATTTTTTTTACTTTATAATTTAATTATTAGTATAAGATACTCATTAAATTTAATATTATATTTATTGAGTTGATAATAGTATTATTATTATTATACAATAATTTAAATAAAATAATTTAAATGTATATCAATTGATTGAAGTCATAAATAATGATATTTTTATACAATTTATTTTTTTTAAATATAAAATATATCATGATCCGTGCAACGCACGGGATTAAACAAAAAATAAAGTCCAATTTCCAGCAACCTAATCATTAATAAAAAGGAAAAAAGAAAGATGGAAAAAATATACATTTGATTGTTGTTTCGATTTTCTTAAATTTTGTTGCACTAAACAAAAATATTTTAATTCAAAAATTGTTTAGTGGATGACATTATAACGCAATTAATGAGATAGATGATGCAATTTTAAGATAACGGTTGAAAATATCAAGAAGTTAGACAGTTAAGATATACAATATGTTTTTTAATAAGGACTTACAACAACAAATTGCATAAATATATGTTTCAAAAACTGACTCCCACTAAATAAAATTGAATTTTGAAATTTGCAATATAGTTATTGGAGTTATTTTGTTATTATTGTTTTGCGTTCACAAAAGTGGACGATATATGTTTCAGCAAAAACAGTTGAATGTAGTGTGAGTAGAATATGAATCCACTTAAAAAGTAGTGTTAATAACGATGATTAATTACGTTCTAAAATGATAAAAAGAAACTATTTTTTATAAACAGATGAAGCATATTATATAAATATTTAAATTATTAGTAATTATAATTAACATCACACGTTATAATTATAGAGTATTAGATGCTACACAAAAATAAATAAATATTTCCATGTACACAAACAAACAAAAAATAAGTAATTATAAATCTATCTAAAGTTCTGTTCTATACCTTTAACCAATATCCCAAACTTAATTTAATAATTTTAGATCTTTAATTAAATTAAATTAAATAAATAACTTACACCTAAGGTAAAAAAAAAAAAATGGGCCGTTACTTTTGAGTACTATTAAAAGCCCATCTTTGAATACTTCAAATCTAATTAAAAAACATACAAATACAAGTAATATGAAAAAGAAATAGTTAAAAGTTAAAACCCTATTCTACTTCATTCTTTGCGCCGCCTGCGTCTTCTTCATCTTGTTCTTTTATGTTGTTCATGCGTCTTTCTTTTTATTCTTTCTACGATGTCATCTTTTTATATTTCTTTTTCTTCATCTTCTTTCTGTAGCATTATCTTCTTCTTTTGCAAAATAGTTTCATCCTCTTCTTCTTAATTCTCATAAACAATATTGGTGAAATTGCAATTTTTAGAATTATGTAAAGTTGAATGCTTCGGTAGCCCCAGGCCGTTGGAGTGAAGGCGTTGAAATTACAATTGTAGTGGCATCAGAGATATAGCACTTCTTCTTCTTCTTCTTCTTCTCTTTTTCTTTCAGTGGAGTTATTATTCAAGTTCTTTCACAAGAGTTATCTTCTATCCAAGAAGATTCAAGAAAATTTCTTTATGTAAGACAAAGTAGTTCCAATGCTTAAGCATGTCGAAGTTAATTTCTATTCAAAATTCCATCTTCTCTTTAATTAAGAAGAAAAAGAAAAAAGTAAATTCAAGATTTTGAAAATTTCTTATGTAAGATAAATTTGTTCAATTGCTTAAGAATCTGTCATTTTTTTAATGATGAAGATTTTGAATTAATTTTGTTGGTATGGTTGTTGAATTATTGCTGAAATTCATGTTTATGTAATTCGTGTTTTTTCAAATGCGTTTGATTTTGGGTAAAAGCTGAATTATGATTGATTCGAAATTTAAGGAGAAAAATTGAATTTTTGCTTGACACACGTTTTTTCAAATTTGCCTACAACTTTGGAAAAATAACTGCTGTAAAATTGTTGGGAAAATATGACCGTTGAACTGGTCTTTTATATTATATATAGATATAGATATAGATTTCTTTATAATTCGTGCCACTTATAAATATTCATATTTAAATGACAAAGGAATTAATATTTTCCAAAATAGACATGTAAGTCACTAATATGTATATCAAAATCAGACAATCATGGATTCATGAAGGAGGAAAAAAAAACTTCATCCGTCTCACTCTAACAAGCTCATTTTTTTGGGCAAATGGATTAAGAAATTTACTTTATATGAAAAAGTGTTGTGGTCCATATTAATTAAGTACTTATATTTTTTTTATTCAAAATAAAAAACGAACCTATTCTAGTGAGACGTTGCAAAAAGAAAAACGAGCCTAAATGGAACATATTGAAGTATATTTTTGTTTTTTTTTAGAGTAAGGAGTATCATTTATTATTACAACCCATAATTCCTAAGTCTATCAAAAATACACTTTTAACCCAGAAACAACGAGACCCTTTTTAGCCATGGAAATGCGTGAAGACAAGGACATAAATAAATAGATACGAGAAAAGGTAAAGATATCTCAAAGACAAATACTCTAGATTATTATGCAATATAATTGTCAAAGGAAAGTAACCCCCTGCATATCGATGTTATTATGTGGGGCTACTTATTAAAAAATTCCCAGAAAGGGTAAAAGCAATTCAGACTTTCGAACTTTCGAGTAACTCGCTTAATCTGGCTTAGTTATGAACGCATTGGCTCCAATCAAATTTGCAGAAAAAAATAAAGAGTTATGAAAAATAGTTGGATCCAGCCAAAAAATGGGGAAACAATTCAAAAAGAAAGAAAAGACTCCAACAGCAAATTCTACCGCCATAAGCCAAAAGTAGGCCCCAAACCAGAGGGCAATGTACATAATCCACCTCCTTTTCTAATTTCTACAGACTAGAACAAGAACAGATGAGAATTGAAAACCTAATCCGAGATTAAATTCCATTTCTCGGCCAAAAACCCACCTCTCATGAATTCGAGAAATCAATCAGAAAACTCTGGCACAAATTCCTACAAACATTCTTGAATGGAGGCCACCATTTCGTGGTTCAACAACTACAAACCATTCCACCTTATGCCAATTAATTAATCCACAAAAATCCTTACCCATTCACACAGATCACCCAAATCTATCAGAACCTTCTCTGATCCTAAAACGTAAAAAGAGAAACTATACTGTGTATCAGAGAAACCCTCAGGGAGCCGCGGATTATTTCGGCCGACAAATCGGCCCCAACGGCGTGGCGAACCAGGCCACTACGGCGTCGTTGGCGCAGGGATGGAACGACGGTGTTTTCCCAAACTTCTCCGCGTTCACACACTCCTCACAATAGACTTTTCTTGTATCAGTTTTCGTCATCATCATTATCGAAGGATGAAAAGCAAACCAATCATCACTATTAGGGCCAAGATCCATACCCGTACCCGGGGGAGAAATCCGACCCGAACTATGGAAATAAGAAGCGCCCAAGTTCCCCCTCTCCATTGCCATCTGATAATTCTCTCTCTGACTTCCCAAACCCTGCAACCGATCATGGAATCCCGCAATCTCCGATTGCACAATCCGGTCGTGATACGGAACCTGCTGATTTCTCCGGAGCAACACCAGATTATCCGGCGGCGAATGCATCGCCGGCCGAGGAAACTCGCTCCCCGGCAATAAATCAGCGAAATCGAGTCCGTTGATCGCCTTCTCCCTCCGATTCCTAGTCTTCCGAGACCTCTTCAACACGACGAGGAAGCAGCACTCCTTCTGGCGGCAGATAAGACCAAAGTTGACTTTCCCGGTGATCGGGATCCGCCGTCGGTCCTCCGAGAAGGGCGACTTAGGGTTCTTCCTCCGGTCCACGAGGTAGATGGAGATTTGGTTGGGGGAAATCCCGATCTTCTGGCTTAGCATGTGCTGGAACGGCTTGTACTCGAGCGTGGGATTGACTCTGACTTCTCCGATGTTCATCTCCCTCTCGCCGTCGAAGAACACCACCGGAAACGCCGGACCGCCGCCGCCCTCCACCATATTTTCCTCCACCAGAAAAAAACTTTAAAAGTGAAAAATGAAAAAAAGAAGAGAGAAAGAATTTTGATCGAGAAGAGTGGTGTGGAGCTTATATATAAGCGGAGGTGGGGTTTATGGGGGCAGGACGCCAAGGGTATTAAATTATGGCGGTGGGGTTATTTTCGGAAGAGAGAAATCTGAAACGCAGACTACGTGCGATTGTGAGAGTAGCTTCCAGAGAAAGAGTTTCGGAAATTACTTGGCCTCCAAGCATTAGGACTCTGGCTGGACGATTGTTGATGGACGATTCTGCCCCTCACCTTCTGGATTTTGACTAAAAAGTCCACAGACGACTTGAATTGAAATATCAAAGTGGATCGGTTACCGCTTACCACGTTTCATAAAGTTCGGGCGTTTTTATTTTTCGATTTCCATTGCATTTTATGATGACACAAATCTCTAATTTACTTTTAAAAAGTAAATTGTTTTATTAATTGAACTATGTTAGTTGTTTCATAAATTTTAGGAGTTGATAGTCCATATTTTTATATCATTAAAAACAATTTTTCATTTGTTTCATTATATGTATTTTTTAGGATAGTTTGGGAAGTTAATTCTATTGCCCAATATTTACATGATATCAAACGACAAAACCAAAGTACTTTCCAATAGAGTATCAAATAAATAATCATTTTCACACGAGAACCAATATAGGTATTTTTCTTTTTGAAATCGTGTGTAACTAAACAAACGGTAGCTTTACCATAATTTTAAAAGTTAAAAGGAAAACAGAAAGTGGAAATATTGGCAACCAAAAAAAAGGTGTAAATATTGCAATGGCTAAAAGCCCCTTTTCTTTTCTAAAAATGCAAATGTACTGAACCACATTACGAGATGAAATATAGATGCATTCCGCGTAGAATTGAATTCGGACAGTGCTAGTTAAGTTTATTGCTGTCAAATTTCCCATTTTCACTAATATACTTTTGAGGCGTCGGATTCAGAGATGCACACTTAGGTAAAATCTTGGAATATGAACCACAGAAGAAATTGCATGGAAAAAGAAGCTTAATTTCAACTTAGCTTCGCTTCATTTTGTAACGCGGAAAACTTTAAAAAAAATAACAAAAAAAATTACATTTTCACTTATTATAAAGAAAAATTACTCTCCTGTTTGAATAGACAATCATGCGTAGTGTAATATTAATAAAATTAGGGGTATTGGCTTGTAAATGCTCGAATTTTTTCCATTTTCAGGTTTTGCACCCCAATTTTAAAATCTATCTATAAATATTTGAATTTTGTATTATTTTTTATTTTCAACCCAACAAATTTTTACCCTCAAATCGTTATTGACATGACGGCCAAATTGAGAGAAAAGTTTGAAATGCATAATAAGGCAGATAAATTTATTGTCAATGTAAAATCTAGAATATGTAATTGTAGGATTGAAGATGTGGGGGTAAAAATTCACCTGATGCAAAATTAGAAAGAATACAAAAGTCAGGTACTTATAAATAAATTTTAAAATTGGAGTACAAAATCAGAAATGAGAAAAGTTCAAGTATTTACAAATCAATACTCATAAAATTATGGATATGTCATGGGATACGGACTTTGATCCGGATCTTAATCTGTCTTACTCTCACAACAAATTGTAATATAAGTAGCAAACTGAGAGAAGACAATTTTACGATCACTGAAGCAACAAATTAGCGAGAAAGTATCAACCGGTAGAATTTTTGAACATAAATAAGCTTGTCAGAAATCGCACATCAATTGCTTTGGAATTTACTTTAGGTACAAAAATCAGGATCTTTTTCCACTACATTAAACATCTAAATATTGTTCAAATTCGGTATAAATCAGTTGAAGAATTACAGGGGATCAACACAAGCTAAAGTAACAAGTCAGAGAGGTCCAAGAAATTCTACAGTCAATACCTGACCAAACATGAGATACTATTTCAAATAGATATTCCTAACTATCATAAATCAAGAGATTTCAACATTCAAAGGTTCTATCTAACTTGTTCGGTTAAAACTGAATAGTAGGGCCACATAACAAAAATTTGGAGGCATAACTTAAAAGGGAAGTAGCAAGACTAGATTTAGAAGAAGCATTTAAATGGATCTTTAATGCAAAAAGAAAATCTGGATGACCTTTAGTCCATATTAACTGTTGTGTAGACCAAGAAAGAATTTGGTTTTTGTGTAGCTGGACATCAAAGCTTTCCCAAGCGTGGTTGGTTGAGATAATGCTAATTCTGTATGGTTGAGAATCATGCCTGTGCAGTGTGCAGAAACTATTCCTGTAACAAAAGAAAATTATAACATAGGAGTATCAAATTATGGCTCTTAAGAATCAAGAGCTAATAGTGTGCATGCCCCTTCGGGAAATAGAAATTCAACATCTTGAACATTTGGTCATTTCAACCAGCTTCGTTAAGGTGTAAACGCAGAAAAATCACTTTTGAGAATAATGATACTTTCGTTTTTAACTAATTCAATGGATAGGTACCTAATGAGAAGAAACAATAGCATGAGAACTGAGTGAACAATAAAGTTACCTTGCTGCATCAAGCAAACTTCTAGCTATGTTCTTCCTCCTGTTAGAAGGAGACACCCAAATGGCTCTAATACCGCAAAGAGCTGGTACAGCCTCATTCTTGCACAAAATCGTTCCATCATGGGTTCCGTCTTCTGGATGTTTGGCATGTTCCCTTTTTATGACTTCCCTCTGGAGACTAACACCACCAAATTGAAGAATGGAAGAGGTCCTCTTTTTTTCCTTGGCAGGAAAGTTACTTTTTTCAACCAATGAGCTTGGGAGTAACTTGTAGGCCATTTTTATTGGCTCGGCAACTAGACATCCAGATACTCTTTGTGATGAAATAAATAGATATACCTGCTATCATGCAAAATGCATAAGTTTCATGCTACTTGCAAACTAGAAGCCATGAAGTTAATTCACAATTGTATAAGATGTTTGAGATTCTAATTTACAAGTAGAAGTTGGCAATGAGAAGAAAATTGAGGAATTTGATTTTTGGGGTTAAGGAAAGATAAATTAATAAAAAAGCAATTATTATTCTTGATGCTTGCGCAATAACCAATTCTGAATGTCATGAAGAATTCAAGTATCCAAGAGTATCATATATTTTGGGTACCTTACACTGCTTATTAAGTATCCACCCCTCCCCAAGCTCTGTTTCAATCATCTGCACAACATCCTCAACCTGCATTGATATTGATCAACCATTAGATCTCCCCGAAAAGAAGAGTGAAGCGAAGTTGTTCATCAAATATAAAGCTCTCTAACCATCCAGTACCTTTTTTAACTGAGCAGGAGGATCACCATCTTGCACCAAGATTATGCGCCCCTTGTCAAGTTCATCTATAACTCTTTCATTGCGCCAACCCTAAATATTTCATTTATTAAACACAAACATAGAAGGCAAGAATATAGTATTGATTAACTAACAGCATAAGTAAAGAAACACAAATTACTACCTTAAAAGGTAATCCAAGGGTGTAGTTCTTGTGAATTGTTTTGTGGACCTTTTCATCAACTTCATCACCAGGAGCATACTTGAAACTACACACTTTACACGTATGAAATAGAAAATCCGACTGTCCAACTTCCAAGAATAGCTGTGCATACTTTCTCTTCTTATTCAAAATTTTGCAACTCTTGCCTTGCTCCAATTTGGGAAGCTTGTCCTCAAGATCATGTCCATTGGATGTTTCTCTATTCAATCCACAATCAATTGAAAATGTTGAGCATCGACATAGTCAAGAAAGTACTAACAGCATGAAACATGCGAAGTCTAAGTAAATAAATCAATATATTGATCTGCATTTTTGTTGATCATAGTGGGCATTGCTTAACATCTAAACTACCTGCCCAATATAACCTAACACAGAGAATAAATATGCTAAAACTGCAAGAGAGCAAAAGCTAATCAGATCGATCTAAAATTTCTGCATAGTACATAAATCTGAAATTCCAACTCATAAAAGCATTCACACACTCATTCACTTCCCCAATCCCCCAACAGACTAACCAGTAACAAGGTAACAAACACAATCTATAACGCAGTTACACAAACAACAGGTTAATCGAAATATGCACTAAGACGAGATCAATTCAAGCGATAGATAAGCAAACGACGAGAATTACCCTTCTGGATCAGAACGTGCGTGTTTATAGCAGACGTCGGATTCTGGTTCTGTGGTTGATTCTCCGGCAACAGCGGAAAATGGAGACGATTCCGGTAAGTTAGAAGGCGACGGCTTGAAGAAGTCATTAATCTTTGGCTGCATCTCCGCCGATTTGAATCTATCTATTATACTAAAGGCAAGTTGTCTTCCGAAACTTTCCCGCTAAAAAACATCTCATATGCAATTTTTCACTTTTTATCTTCTTTTTTAGGCATTCAAAAAGTTTAATCATTCAATTTTTCTCGTTTTATTTAAAAAACTTCACACTGACATAATAATTTCCATTAAATAATTTTTTGAGGTATTCAAAAAGGCCATGATTTTATTTGGAATTTCAAAAGTTTCACAAGATGTAAAACTCAAATATTAATGCTGGAGATTCATCTCTATATATAGATTTTTCATTTTTGTTGTTTCTGATTCACTTAGTTTTTTTGTACATACACATTAGTCGATGCATCGCTTACCACATTACATGTAATGGTGTTTTTTTTTCTATATTTGCAGTTCAACGTTGAAAATTTGTTTGAAATAGGCATTAAAGATTTGTATGGCAACATGTACTTCCAACACAACTTCAATTTTCAATCTGCTAGGAGTAAACAAGTATTAGCCGAGCATTTTTGTGCTGCACCAACACATCTTTTGGAAATAAAACCTTTAGGAAATAATTTAACAGCTTGCTGCTCAAGGTCGAACAAAATCAGTAAATATTAACAGCTTCTTTCCTCCATCAATAAATAAATACTATAAACTAAAAATCAAGGTTGATTTTGCTTCCATGCGTGTTTAATTTAATATACAAATATGCAGCGAGAAGGAACAAATTCAGAAAATGATTAAAAACAATTTTTTTTTTTTAAAAAAAAAAACCCCATCTACTGCTGCAGAGTATCGAACGGAGGAGGCGCGGCGAAACGACTGGATGCGCGTCGCGGTGGGAAGAAGGTGTAGTGAGGCGAAGCTGCTAGCGTCTGGCGGAGGCGCGCGGTGAGAGCGGTTGTGAACCGAAATTAGGGGATTTTGCCGTTCTTCTTCTATTTTGTCGTTCTTCTATTCTGTATTTTTGTTCTACGAAATGAAATTAGGGTCGCACGATAATTGTTGAATAGGGCATGTTTCTTTTTTTTGTCTAATATTTAATTATTAGACTATAATATTCTTTTATCTAATTATCTACTTAAATATATAAATTTCTCCCTATATATATATATATTGCATTATACTTGGATCAATTTTATTATGATAGTTTAGGAATCAATGAAATATTTGTATATTTTACATGCCACCATAAAAATCAATGATAAGATTTTTGAATCAAATTAAAAAGAAAAGTCTTAATAAACCTATCTGAATTAAGATTTAATAGATATATCAAGATTTAATATTAAATGTAAAATTATCAAAATACCCCTAACACTTTTTGAAATTTTCAGTGGGGCCCAGTGCCCCCACTGCCCCCCCCCCGGCTACGTCAATGAGTAATAGTATTTTTAAAAAAATTATACTCCCTCCGTCCACAAAATAGTGCCTCATTTGGATGTTGGCACGGGTATTATCGAATTAATTCTCCATGTCTTCATCATAAAAATAACAGTATAAGTTAAACATTTTCTAATGCCTTCCAATTTCGATTTGGTCCATCGATAGTATTTTCTGGTCTTAAACTTGGTAATCACTAATCAACGTATAAAATATGTTGATAACTGACAACTATATAACCATCACTTTATAGTATCCGGGCAAAACAAAAATTAGTGCACATATGCACTGACACAAAAACTAGTGCAATTACAATAGTTCAATTAAAATCAAGATATGCACATACGAAAGGGGAAGGTCATGGCATCTGCTAAACGATGAAAAGTATCTGAGATGTCAAGTATCCGATTTGCATTCAACTGACGCCTCGGCCTCAGTCCTTGAGGCGGTGGACGAACCTCTGCTTCCATTGGGCATGTCTTCCTTCTCCTTGTTGATCGAGAATTCTGGGAGAGAGAACTATGATGTATAACAAGAAGAAAAACTTCACCGAGAGAAATGCAGAGAGACAGATGTTTAAATATCAAATGAAAAAGGATTGAGGTAGCAATAGAGACGTTTAAAACCCATCATAATGAAGAATTTCATAAACTACAGATGAGATCGGGACAAGAAATACAAACACACCTTAACGTTGATGCAGCAGAACCCGCTCCTTCCTCATGAAATTCATTCTACTGTAAATAAACAACAGTAGAAGGAACTAGGCTGGGAGAATTTAGTCAGAAGATGGTACTTTTTTCACTTCTCCAAAGTCACGGCTATACCGCCACTTCATTATTGGTGATTGCTCTCAATTGGTCGTATGCCCTCTCAATGTTATGCCTTCCCTCCAAAGTCATCTTTGGCCCTTCACAAGTCTGTTAACAAGTAAAAAGACATAATTATGGTGTAATAAATATAGGGAGCGTTTACTTTGCATGATTGAGTATTTTTATCCTCAAGAGTAAAATTACTCCAATCTCACCTTTCAATGGGATAAGAATCAAAACAAAACTAGCTTAAATGATAAAAATAATTAAGAGCCTTGGAATATCCCAAAGTTTCAATCCATCAAAGTAAACAAATGATTAGCATTACTATTTTTATCTATCAAGGTTAATCCTTCAAAGTAAATGCCCCCATAGGGTTTTGGGATGGAAAAGTAAAGCTAGTGATTTAACATTTTATGGGAATTTCGTACACTTAATTTAGATTGAAGCGACACTCTTACCAGTAAGTTGAGCATATTTTGTAACAGAGTCTCCATCTCACTCTTGCATGACTGTAGAATCTGACAGACCTTGGTATCTTTATACATGAGAAGAAGTACCGAGGCAATGCGAGATATTGTAGTCGAACGATCAACTGAGGAACTAGCCTCAGATACCCAAGAGCCCATCACATTTAGCACAAGACTTAATAACCGTTCGCTCCCATAAATCAGATAAAAGGAAGGTAGTAAGTAATATTGCCTTCTTTTTACACTGACGACAGACATTGAATCTTGATCATCTTCCCGAACATTCTGCATCAAAAAGACAGATTTTAACTAATACATGGCAAAAGTAACTAAATAAATTGATGATGCCAAAAGAAAAGTACTCACAGATAACACGCTGGTCATGTACTGTGGAAGAACATGGCTCATACTCACAACACTCTGATTCGAAAGTCTTGATGGCTTCGAGTCAAGTGTAAGAAGCAATCTGACAAAGGCGCACTTATTGTCCATAGGTATATCTGAACACTGATAGATATTAATCAGATATAAAAAGTTATTTTCGCCTATTGGTTCAAGAGATGTGCATGGATATTATAAGAACTGAGCTGATATGATCTATATGCAGGGAGTTCGAAGAACATAATCAACTTGGGAAGTAACCAAAGAGGATTAACATACAATCTGATCAACAATTATCTTCTCCAGCATTTGCAAGACAAGATTATCATCACCAATCTGTGACAAAGATGAACAGACAATTCTAGTAACATTCTTAAATGTCTTCCAGTTTGATTTCCCATCACACTTGGCAGCTGGATCTGCAAAGTAATGACAAATAACAAACATAAGAAGCATATACAACAATTTCAGGCAAAGAAAGATGATTTCTCTTTCTCCAGCAATATACATCACAATTAAAAAAAACAATTTCACGTCCCAAATGCTACTCCCAGCAAAATTAGTTACCTGGATAAACACGAAACCGTGAGAGTAAAGTGACATGGAAACTTGCATAGTCTGCTACCAGGATATGCCCAGCTCTAAAGGAAGATTGCAGAACTTCAAAGATACGGAAAATGAAGACCGGCTCAACATCATCACCTGTGGTATATGACAAAGCAAATATACAGATTATTTATAATATTCAACAATCATAGTTTTGCCCAACATCTATATTACTACAATGTCTTCCTTCAGATAAATAAAGCAACAAGACTTTTTTTCTTCTTCAACAGGATTAGCAAACAAAGCTATTTAACTTGCTGTGAGATGGTTATTAGCATTGGGCCACCTCACCCAACTTTCTGCTACATAAAAGAGGAGAACGAGCAAGAGAACATTACCAGCACAATTTAAAGAAACAGTTAATAAATGAAGTCCTACGATACTTACATAAGCAACATGAAACAAGTGACTGCAGAAGCAGGGAGTCCATGAAAGAGAAATAATAAAGGCAACAAATGGCAAGCTCCTTAATATCTCCTGCAAGCCTTACGAAGGGACCAAAGCATATGTCTACAAAGCAAAGCACTACATTCAGCACATGGAAAATAGTAAAGAAAGTATGAAGAACGGGTACAAGTGTATACCATTCTCAACTAGTTTGCAGAAGAAATCTCCAAATCTAAACTGCAAAGTGTCAAACTCTTGAGAGAATGGAGAGTCAACTGAAGCAAACTGCCCTACATCCAAAAGAAGTCGTAACACAGCCTGCAAAAGAACAATTACTGATAAAGGATTCTGTACTGAAAATATAGCTCATCAGTAGAAGCATTCAGGAGAAAAATACTAAAACTACCTTGGAACATGTGGGGCTTTTGTCATCTAACGAAATCAACAGTGAAGGAAGATCCTGTATCCAATTGATCTGATAGTATAACAAAGTGGGGTCGCTCTCATCAAGGTAAAGTGAGCTCCTTTCCTGTTCCACCAACAAATTTAGGCCCATATTTTCTAGATATATAATACTTTGTTGAGGCAAATAATTAATTTCTACAGCATTGAGTCCACCATTAACTCCTAGCCATAGCGTGACTAATTACTCTAGCGTAATCATTTTGAGAAATATAAGTCACCTATGTTGACAGACAACCTGATCCAAACTTTATATATAGATAAAGTAGCCAGAGATACTAGATCACATTGAATGGGTAGCAATTTAACATTAGGTCTTCAAAATTTCGTAGATCAGCTTTGGTTGTATTATTATAAATATCTCCTTGCATCGCTTTAGGTCCACGAGTGTTGATCATCACTGTTATCATACTTGCATGGGTATGGTTTTGAAAAATATATCACATCAGGAATCTTAATTACATGCAAGCACAATATTGTTTAGAGAGAGAGAGAGAGTTAAAATCTTACAGGAGCGAGCATTTCTTCGATTGCAACAATGCAAGCTAATTTCATTGAGGACTCTGGACTGGAGTTCTTGAAAACCTCAGTAAAAGCCTGCAATGATACATGAGGGTAAAAACTTGAGAATTACAATGATAAATAGGTAAAAAAAAATATTAAAAAAAATAAATAAAACCTCTGTTTTAACAAAAAGTACCTGAAGGATACGAGACCTCCAACTACCAGAGATTTGCATTACTAATTTTGGAATGTATGGTATAAGTGGAAGCAAGTCTTTCTCATGGACCACTTTGCCCAATTGCATCTGCATATATATTTCCAATTATCACCAAGAGCATAGAGCTAGAAACCCTTTAAAAATCAAGCACAGACAATAGTTTATACAAAGGGCCATTTTGCAAGTTGTCAGAAACAAGCAGCAGTAGCATTAATGAAACAAAAGTGATAATCAAATAAACCAGCTAATTTCTATTATTACTTGGTTTTTGGGAATACCAGGTAGAGATTATAGTTATATATGTAAGGGGAAATAATAGGAGTCAAAGCAAACCTTTGTAGCCAGTGAGCTTTCGATGAATTCCAAAACCTTGTCGAACAAAACAGAGGGAGCATTCTCCCAGTTTTTCAACTGCAAAAATATTTTGGTAATTGTTGTATTCAGCATGGATATTCGCCGATAATCCTGCAAAGCACCAAATAAAAAAAACAAGAGACTTGACTCGTAAGCGATCAAGAAACAGCATCTTCAGTAATTCTAACTACTGAATAAAAAGCAAGTAGGTGATCCTAATCAATTCCATTTATGAAATAGATGCAGAAATAAACAATAAACTGATGAGACAAAGATATACATAAAAGTGTACAGATTTCGCAGACAATTGGTATTGAGTTGCTGCACCAATTTCGGCCAACATATTGAATTAGTGAGAGTCAGTCTAAGAAGATTTAATCTATAAACACACCTTGCATGAACAATTCTATCCTGCAGAAAATCACATCTGGGACTCTGGGGAAATCTGAAATCACTATTATACTACCAAGGAATAAGGTCAACATACCTTTCGCGTAAGATTAACTAGGTTGAGAGGATAGACGTCCCATAACTTCTTTAATATCATCGGCGGTAGTAACTTATTGTATGCGGTTAAACTGGGCTTCCCACAAAATGGAAGAATCTTTGGATCTGATTCACTTCCACGAATCCCGCCAACCAAAACTTTGACTATGATTTCTATACTCTGAAGTAAAAACTGCATACAATCACATGATTGTAGATCTAATTGGGAGGCGCTATGCATCAATGGCATGAAATCATGGAAACAACCAACTAAAATGGGCAAAAGATCCTTTAATTGCCTGGTAAAATCCAGAAGCCCTGCCAAATATGAAATCAAATTAAGTGTCTGAGTAGCTTTTTCTCCAAACTAAGAATTGAAGGGGAAGTCTTTTCCAGAGTGGACCGAGCACAACCAGAATTTGCCAGAGAACAACCAGAATTTTTAATGTATACACCCAATATGAGATATCTAAAGTTAGATTAATATCACAGGAAAGCACTTAAAACAGACATTATCTATACTACGGGCACATGATACTCTTAGTTTATCCATCATTCAGAGCAAACATCTCTATTTCTTTTAGCAGATGCATCAACAAACATTGGAAGATAAAAAAGCACCTGCTGGAAGTAAAATGTTTCTGGAACTCACCAATTGGTTCTCTTGCAATCTCAGGCTCAAAAGCATGAAGAATTTCAGGAGCTGGAATATCCTGCAAGGATCAATCAAGATTAACTATATAAAATACAGCTGAGAAAGAAAAAACAATCACACTGTTAAGCAGACAAAACTAATGAAATATAGCCAAAAATGCATTAAGGTGACAGACTTTAGAAGCTACAATGATATACTCCCTCCGTCCCATAAGACTGCACTTTTTGCCATTTCGGTACGTTCCACAAGAGTGTGCACTTATCTTTTTTGGACACTACCCCATCCCAAACCCCTTATTTTTTACCCCTAATTTATCAACCTATTTACAACTTTACCACACATGGCCCACCATAAATCTCTTACTTTTTATCTCACTATCATAACACTACAATAAAAAGTGGGTCCCTTCTTCCACTCTTAACACACTCACATAACATTTATTAAAACCTGTGCGACCAACAATCATGCCAACTCTTATGGGACAGAGGGAGTATAATACAATATACCCCATCCCTTTTAACAGATCAAATAGTCACAGACACACATTTATTTTTAGAGAAACAACATGCTAGTATGCAAAAGAAAAAAAAAGCACAAGAAACAAAGCAACAGGAAGGGGTCTAAAGATAATGCTTGTGACTTCTCCTACGGGCAGTCGTCCGTCGTCGTAAAGTAGTTCCAAGAAGCTTTCGGGAAGAGGTAGATAATTTGATAAGCCAACACACCGTTCATGTAAAGTCACCAAAATTGATCCCCCTCTCATAAGTTCAGGATGTAGTAGCAGGAAATAAAGACATTCTATAGCATCAGAATCTGCACTCAAGTAACTTTATCTGACAGGGAAAATTAGCACATTATTACTACTACTAGAGATGCCACATAAAAGTTGATTTAGATTTTTAAGGGCTAAAGCTATAGCAGGATTGAATGAAAGCCCTTTTCACATAGTATTAGAATAGGCAATGGGACTATGATAGAACTTTCCTACAAAACATTAGTACAATTTAGAAATTAGGAAATCCAAAATTTGCAAGTAACATTGATTCACCAGAAAATACATTTTCAGTATATTTAGATTTTTAACAGCTAAAGCTATAAAGGATTGAATTAAAGCCCTCTACACATAGTACTAGAATAGGCAATGGGACCATGATAGAACATTCCTTCAAAACACTAGTACAATTTAGAAATTAGGACATCCAAAATTTGCATGCAACATTGATTCACCAGACAATACATTTTTAGCTGCTGAGAGGTCTCTGTCTTCACATGGCAATAGTGATAAGCAGCGAATCAATCCAGATAGAATGGTCTTTAATTTGCCCTTGTCCTCTAAAAACTGGTTCTTCCGTAGGAAATTTTCATAGTTATGGAGAACCTGCAGAGATTATCCGATATTTCATATTAGATGATCATGATAATCTTAAACAAATCGATGATCACAATGGAAAAAGATTTGAAAATTGGCCCGAAATTCCATCAGAGTTTAGTTTCCATGTAATAGTGGAGCATAAAAAATAGTTAGATGGGAACAAAATGACTCCGCCGATATCTACTACTCCATATCACTAGAGATGAGATTAGATTTAGTATGTATCTAATCAAGAAACAGTTAGATAGGTAATAGTATGTATTTAAGAATGTACAAAACTCTCTTGAAAGATGCAAACACATGACGGATTAAATGCAACAAGTATCCAACTGCCAAGGAAATAAAACAATAAGCTTACCTTTTCAGCATAAAAGGGAAACGAAGAAGGGTGGAACTGGACAACAAGGTCGATAAATTTGAAAGCCATCAAACGCACATCAAGTGCTAAGTGGGCCATAGCATTAAAAACATATAACATCATCAAAGAAACAAATGGTCCTTGGCTGTCCTGTAAGAGCCATAACATAATATCAACTAAAGCAACAACTCAGCTTTCAACTTGAAAACATCTGGAAGATGTCAGTCTTCAAAATAATAATCAACTGTTATTCCGTACAGATTTAAAGCCAAGAAATAAGTTAAGAACTTCATAGAATAAATATTACACAACAACCAGAAATACCTTTGTACCACCAGGGAAAATTACTGACTTAAAAAGTTGATAAAGTGTTTCGCGGACCGATTCATCATCATCACCAATTCGTTCACGAAGTTTTTCCACAACAGCAAGTTTATGTAACTTCAGCTCATCGGGGTTGTTAAGGAATATATCTTTGATACCATGCAGTGCATCTGTGAAAAGGAAACCCACGTTAAAATGCAAAGCACAAAGTGAAAACAAAGACATCAAACAGGAAGGGATACATTATTAAATGATCTTACTCATTTAAGCATCATATGAAGACATCGCTATTGAAATGTATCTTCATATAGATGGACTTATCAGCAGAATTCATATATATTAATCAAATATGTTCAAGTACCTCATTGAATGTAATATAATAACTGAGAGGAAAAAGGCCCGACCTTTACGAGATTTAGCATTATGATGGCTTGTCTGCTGAAGAAGCTCCTTCAGTGTTAACCCTCTTTTGCTGGTTGCTAAACCCGCCCTTTCAGACGCTATACTTTGCTCCGGAAGAACTATCGCTTTAGATTTTATTTCGGTGTTAGTAGCATTCTTCGGAGGCGGCAATTTCCGGCCGATTTTCCGCTTAAATTTCTGCGAGAAAACAATTTCAAAATCTTGAGAATAAATTCACAATCAATCATTTTGACCAAGAAACATTACTTGCACCGAGTAAAGAATTTCAGTTCATTACTTTGAAATCCACCCCGCCTCTTTTGGATTTCTTCGATTGGGATTTCGGTTTCACCATGGTTGACCTTCTTCAGCCTGATACCTAACGAAGTTCAGACACGAGTGAAAAGTTGTGTAGCTCAATCGTCGAAGAACTAATCAACAGAAATCCTAAATTCATGAATTAGGGTTTAAGGTTTTAAGCAATATGGGTTGGGAGGGAATGAGAAAAGTGGCGGTTATTTGTTTAACGGCGTTAACTGGGAATAGGATTTAGAAGCTGGGCCTTTTCTAGCCCGTTAAGACCAACCCAATAAATTATCCACTTAAATGGAGTAACATTTTCTAATGGACTCTAGTGAAAAATTGTATATTCCCGTACAAAAACAAGTCACATGCATAAGTGATTTTTTACTATTTTATTTTCATAACTGATTACCCTCGGATTAATTAATCTAACTATGCCTTTCAAGGACAAAATAATTTTAATCTATATTTTTACTTATTATATATAGGTCCCTGTTACATTTATTTTTGTAGTTAAGTCCTTGCATTTTCTTTTCTAAAATTAAGACATTGCACGTTTGTTTGTGTAAATACACATTTTTGTATTTCAATTTGATAAAATACAAAACGCGTTACAAAGATAATTTGATAGACATGAAGATAGATTTATGCGGGTTTCAATCTCTTGTTGATCCTCTGATTCTTCTCTTCCATTTGATTCTCGAACAATCTCAAAGGTTCTTGAAATGTTTGATTTGATAACGTCAATCCAAAGGACTCAAGTTATGATTTTGGGTTGAACGTCGAAGTTGATTTGAATAGAACTCTTGGAGATGTTTGAAGATTTGAATAGAACTCTTGGAAGACTTGAAGACTTGAATAGAACTCTTGGAGATGCTTGAAGATTTGAATAGAACTCTTCTAGCTCTTCAATCATTCACTTGATAGAATGCTCCTAGCTCTTCAATTCTCCACCACTTCAACTTGTGATTTGTGAGCACTCCAACACCCCTATTTATAGATGTAGGAGATGGGGTTTATGGGCTTTAGGGTTTAAGTGCTAATAGGCTCATTAATTCATTTATATTAAATATTAATTATATATCTATTTAATTTAGGAATAAAATCCTATTTAATAAAATAAAAAATATAATTAAATATTTAATTCATGAATTTATACGTGGCAAGATTTAATTGGACGACAATTTTAATTGTCCACGGTTTGCATTAAAATTTGGTCAATACAGTTTGAAGTTTTGTTTGATAAACAAGTGTTATATTGGTTTAATTTGGCACTTGGTCGATTTTCATATTAGTTTGATATATTTATGATTTAAAACATTATACTTACTATCATAATTGTATAAAGAATTCATAAAAGACCAACTCGATCCCCATCATTCTCCATTTCTCCTTCCCTTGACTTAAAAAAATGGCCACAAATATTTGGGTGAGGAATCACCAAGATAGTTTTGGATTCCTCCAAGTTCCAAGAGGTAATGCCCAAATAGCATTGATTCTAGAAAGATGTATAATTGTTTTTCTAAGTTTATCCAACCATCATAGATAGTCTTTTAAGATTGGAGGTAGGGATGTCAGTGGGTGGGTATTACCCGGACCAGAACCAGAACCGTTCATTATCCGTTGAGCTATAAAACAACGGTTCTGGTTCTGGTTCTCGGCCCGACCCATTTAGATCCGACCCGACTTGTTATGGGTCTGGTCCGACCCGGCATGTTTTGCCGCTAACCCACCACCACCCACCCCCCACCCTCCCTCCAATTTTTTTTTTTAATTTATTTTTAATTTTTCCTCCCCAATCCCACCCCAGCCCCGCCACCCCCACCCACCCTCCACCCCCCTCCAAATTTTTTTTTTATTTATTTTTTTAAAAATTTTTCCTCCCCAATCCCACCCCAGCCCTGCCACCCCCACCCACTCCAGCCCCGCCACCCCCACCCCACCCCACCCCACCCACCCCCCCCAACCCCCACCCTCCTTCCCCAAATTTTTTTTTATTTTTTTAAAATTTTTTCCTCTCCAATTCCACCCCAGCCCCCGCCACCCCCACCTACCCCACCCCCCCAAAAAAAATTTTAATTTTTTTTAAATTTTAAAAAAAATTAAAAAAAAATTGGGGGTGGGGGAGGTGGGGTGGCGGGGTGGGATTGGAGAGGAAAATTTTTTAAAAATAATAAAAAAAAATTATTTCGGAGGGGGTGGGTGGGGTGGGGGTGGCGGGGCTGGGGTGGGATTGGGGAGGAAAAATTTTTAAAAAATAATAAAAAAACAATTGGAGGGGGGTGGGGGTGTGTGGGGTGGGTGGGGGTGGCGGGGCTGGGGTGGGATTGGGGAGGAAAAAATTTTAAAAAATTAAATTTTTTTTGGAGAGGGGGGGTGGGTAGGGTGGGTGGGGGTGGCGGGGCTGGGGTGGGATTGGGGAGGAAAAATTTTAAAAAAAATTAAAAAAAAATTTGGAGGGGGGGTGGGTGGGTGGGGTGGCGGGGCTGGGGTGGGATTGGGGAGGAAAAATTTTATAAAAAAATAATTTTTTTTGGGGGGGGGGGGTGGGTGGGGGTGGGGGTGGCGGGGCTGGGGTGGGATTGGGGAGGAAAAAATTTTTGGGACTTGGTGTATCGAGACCATGGGCTTTTTTGGTCTTTTTGGGGATTTTTTAAGTTTGGTAATGGGTATTATTGGATCTATGGGTCTTATAATACCCATGGGTAATTAACCTACCCACACCATTTAATTTTTCACTTAATGGTCTGGTCCGGTGTGGATCCATTAAGCAATGGGTCGGTTCTGGTTCCGAAACCGTAACAATTTTAATGGTTCTGGTCCGGGTAAAACCCACCCATTGACATCCCTAATTGGAGGTATACTGGTACTATTCACTTTTTATGTTACGGATTGATACAAAATGCCAAATAATATGGACTCTTTAGAGCATTTTTAATGGGTGGGTCTTAGTTTGGGTCTTAGATGGTGGTCCCCATCTAAGATCCACTCCTCTCCAATGCAAAGGTCTTAATTTGGATCTGAAATCCCCATTTTCACTAAAATTTCAATTTCAACACAATTTTGCTAAAATGTTTAATTTTCATTGAAAATAAAATTAAACATTACATTAAAGATAAAAATTACATAATTTAAATTACTTACAAAAAACATAATTTAAAAATCTTAAAACTACATAATCCCCCGACGGTTGAGCACCTATTGAATCAAATGGTTGTGCCATGCCAATTGAGCTTCGTTCATATTCGAAGTATCCATGTTGAGGATCTTCAAATCGAGCTCCTCCCTTTTCACTGCCACGAGCGTCTTCTTGGCCTCGGCTATGCCACTGATTTGGGCCGAATGTTCCTTCATTTCGACGACAACTTTCTCAAGTGGGATTTGATAACATCCGCCTTACGCGTAGGAGCACCCGGCGGTTTGAGGGCGTTGTATTTCTCGGCGGTTGAGCCCCAATATTGGTGCAACTTTTGGTTGTCTCCCAAAATCGGATTGTGGGTAGCCTCCGCCCACAAGATGCAAATGAGCTTCGTCTCGTCGCTGGAGTAGTTGATGCGCGTCACCTTAGGCTTCGCCTCCGCCTCTTCTTCTTCAACGGTTGGCAATTGGGTTGGTTGAGTAGTAGGCACACCCGAAGCAAAGACGTTTGAAGCTTCAGAAAATTGAGCAAACCCCATCATCGGTTGAGTGGTAGGCACACCCAAGCTTCTGCCACATTTCTCTAGATAATCGTCGAATTCACGATCCATTGAGCAAAATTTGAAGAAAAATATAAAACATGGGAAGAGATGGAAGAATGATGTGAGAATATGAAAATTGTGGGAGATAAATACATATTATTTATAGAGGAAAAAAAGCAAATAAAAAAAATTCCTACAAACTAGCCGTTGCTCAACAGTAAACAAGAAAGAAAAAAAGGACCGAAAACGGTCAAAAATTTCAAAATAATTAATTTTTTTTTTACAGCGCGTGTTGAACACGCGCCTCACCATCCGCAGCCTGCGTCCCGGATCTCCAGCTCGACCTCGCTTCGACGTAGCGCGGGGGGGGGTCTCTACTCAATCCGGATCGACCCCTCCCTTCGACCTTGCCATTGGAGTTGCTAGGGCGTGGTTATATATAATATAGGGTTTGCTTATTGTTAGGAAATACTCCCTCCGTCCACTAATTCAACGCCTTGGAGGCAAAACACGGGTTTTAAGAAAAAGTATATTTTTATTAGTTGGGTGGAGAAAGGGACCCACAAAATATATTGTTTATTGGTTGAGTGGAGAAAGGGACCCACAAAGTATATTGTTTATTAGTTAAATGGAGAAAAAGTGTATTGTTTATTGTGTCCCACCAATTAAAATAAGAATAAAAACTTACTAAAAATAGATAGGCCTTGAGTTGGTGGACGGACCAAAAAGGAAAGTAGACATTGAATTAGTGGACGGAGGGAGTATATTTTTTGTGAGAATAATGTATTTTCTATAAAATTAATAAATTCAATGTTAAATTTAATGTATATAAAAAAAAATCGATATGTGTGATATAATAGTTAACTATTGAAGGAGTAATGATCAAACAAGTTTTTATTTAATCAATATGGTAAAGGGTTAGTCTTGGATCAAACCAGCCTGATGGTCAGATGCGCGGGTCGGGCGGGTCAGGGTGTGGGATGGGCGTGTCTCCCGCAGGTAAATATATAAAAACGGTGTAACGATTGGGTTTGGTTTTTATTTTTACAAACCACCAGAGTTCGAAACCTCCTTATAGCATTTTTTTTTCTTCTTTTTTTTTCTGCGTTTTTTGTGTTGCTTTTTTGCAAATTTTTCTTTTTTCCTATTTTTTTTTGCATTTATATTTCTTTTTCTTTTTTTTTTTTATGTATTTACCTTTTTACTTTGTTTTTTCTTCTTCTTCTTTTCTCCAGAGTTCGTTTGTTTGTTTTTTTTTTTTTTTTTGCATTTTTTCCTTTTTTCCTGTTTTTTTCTACATTTTATTTATTTGTGATAATATTTTTGTATCATTACATTTTTTTCATATCAATAGTCACTTTTTTTTACAATAATAATTACTTTACTAAATTGTTTTCTTTATTTTCTTCTATTTTTCTATTTAAATTTTTCTTTTCAACATTTTGTATATATTTTTTCTTTTTTTTACATTTATTTAATCTTTTCTAAAAATACTAGCTTTATTTATATCAATTGTTAATTTTTTTACCACAATAATTATTTGACCAAATAACAAAAATTACAAGTTTTTGTGAGTAAAAATGACAATTGTCATGAAAAAAAATAATAATTTTGAAATATTAAATTTCTTCATATGACTAATTACTTTTTATTAAGACAATAATTACTTTTTTCCATTTATTTCTGCTTTTTTTTAAAAAAATATTACTTTTATTCATATCAATGGTTATTTTTTCTTACGACTATAATTACTTGACTAACTAATTAAAATTACAAGTTTTCGTGAGTAAAAACTAATAATTTTCGTGAAAAAAATAATATTTTTGAAATATTACATTTCTTCATATAAATCTTTACTTTTTATTAAATAATTACTTTTAATAACTATAAAATATACCTTTGTTAGCACAAATTGTTGGGTCCCGGAAGGTCTAGAATAGATGTATGGAGGGGGGAGGGGGGAATACACCTATAGGCTATTTTTCAAACAACAAACTTAACCTTTTTGATTAAACAAATAGTTAAGGAAAACTTTGGTTCCAAAGGTTGAAGACTGATACTAAATCTCTCTTCAGTAAAGAGATATCAGTTAAATCCAAGACTTTAACTGATATGTGTTAGGCTTCGGTCTAGTTTGTAAAACAGAGAAGTGTTAAGAATCCTCATGATTATCAAAGATAAATCAGTCAAACAAATAACACTTAGCAGCGGAAAACTTTTCTTTAGAAATAGCCTTTGTGATTAACACGTTGTCAGGTTTATGTTTCACTTTGCAGTTAATCAGTTTCAGTTAAAGACGCTTGAGCACAAATAAGAAAGTAGAACTGAAAGTAATAAACGACAAGGGGATTTTTACGTGGTTCGTAATCCAATTCCTACATCCACGGTCAGTAGATCACATTGACAAACACTATGGGCTTATGCTTACGGGTGCACAACAAACCTTGAACTGAAACCACACGTTTCAGCACCAACACACTGGGTTGGATTTTTCAAACACACTTAGCGCGCGCTGGGCACTAAGAACTCTTTGGAGTCAGAACACTGGTCTGAACTCCACACAACTTCAAACACTCTTTTCGCTCAGTTGAAAGGAGGTTCGAAAACTACCAACTAGATCACAGAGAACAGGCTCTCTGTAATCAGTAACTTAGGCTTTGGATAAACAATATTTGCCTAAGGTTCTAAGAGAATATATGTAATCATCAATGAACTTATTTTTGGCTTTGTGATTCTCTTCTTCGATTCAAACTTTGGAAGGCTTTGATTGGCTGAGTTGCAATTTCGACAGTGTTTCAGCTTGTGTATTTGAATCGGTGATTATTGAAGTGATCATCGAGCTCTATTTATAGGAGAGGTCTTGAATAGATCCGTTGGCGGAGATGGTCTTCAAGAATTCATCCGTTGGAGAGTAATTCGAATTTTGCTGAGGCTTCAATCTTCGAGGTTCCTTGTTTGGTGAGAAACGGCTACTCAGGTACAAGAGGTAAGGCGCCTCTGAAAAACGTAATCACCAAAAAAGAATGCTCTGCAGAGAAAGGACGATCCTCTGTATCTATTCATTTAATGCGGTTGTACTTTGATTGCGTGGCTTCCTTTTAACGTTGGAGCTTCAGTCCGAGGAAGAATGTCTACTGATACTTGACTTTAGTATCAGCCCGCTGATTCCACGTAGCCAGCATTAGATGAATCAGTCATAACTGATTCTTCAGTTGAGAAACTCATTCTAGTAAAAAAATATCAGTATTTACTTCTGCCTTTAATTGCGAACATCAGTCTTCAGTCCTTCGCTTTTTATTCTTCATTCCTCCGGTCTTCAGTCTTCAGAACACTAGCTAAACTAGAAAAGGAACTCCAATACATGAGTTCACAAAGTTCTAGCCTATTACAAAGAAAACTTAAGGATTTTGGTACCATCAAAACTAGAGCTAGGATATTTCATTAAGTTCCCAACACAAATGTATACTTGTGTTAATATAAGTATTTACCTTCATTCAATATAAAGTATTATACTCCATCCGTATTACAAAAACATGAACAAATGGGAGTGACACAGATCTTAAGAAATGTTAGTTGAAAATTATTGTGAGTGAAAAATAGGTCCCACTTTATAAAGTTTTGTGAGAAAAGTAGTGGTGGGTCATTATGGTTTTTTTTGTGAATAAGTATGAAAATGAGAGATAGAAAATAAGAGGATAATGTACAAAAATAGAAATGTTCATATTTTTGTGAGACACCCAAAAATGGCAAAACGTTCATGTTTTGTGAGACGGAGGGAGTATTTTCTAAACCCTAAACCCTGAAAACTAAATTCTGAACCCTGAACACTAAAGTCTGAACCCTAATAGGAATATTTACTTTTAATAAGCATAAGGTATACATTTGTTCGCACAAATGTATGCTTATATTAATATAAGTATTTAACTTCATTCAATATAAAGTATTATATTTTCTAAACCCTGAACACTAAACACTAAACCTTGAACACTAAATCCTGAACCATAATAGGAATATTTACTTATACTTTTGTTTATATAAGTATTTAACTTCATTCAATATAAAGTATTACTTTTTCTTACAATAATAATTATTTAATCAAATAACTAAAAGTACAAATTCTCATGCATAAAAGTAACAATTATCATGCACAAAATGTAATAATTTTAGAAACATTACATTTCATTGTAACAGTAATTACTTTTACAACAATAATTACTTGACCAAATAGATAAGAATAAAAGTACTAGCGAGTAAAAATAACATTACTCTTTTTCACATCAATAATTACTTTTACTTACAAAAATAATTACATGAGCAAATAACTAACAGTAAAAGTAAAAGTTCTTATGACTAAAAAAATAAACATTATTGTGAAGAAATATAATAATTTTGAAATATTACATATCTTCATATCAATAATTATATTTTTACGACAATAATTACTTGATCAAATACTTAAAAGTACAAGTTCTCATGGATAAAAATAAGAAATAAAAAAAGAAAAACAAATGTACCAAAGAAACAACAAAAATGCACATTAAAAAAAAGAAAAAAAATTCTGAAAATAATACACAAAAAAATAAGGGGCAAAATGAAATATACCCTTTTTAAAAGACAAAACATAAAAAATACCCACTATTTACAAAACAACAAATTATACCAATTTATGACATTTTTACCCTTGTGTACATTTGCGCATTAGTGTCGAGCACTCAAGTGTTGAGTGTCGAGCATAGACTGTCGAGCAATAGTTCAATTTGAACTATTGTTCGACACCTCGAGCATCGAGCATCGAGCAATCGAGTGTTGAGCATAACCGCCGAGTATTAAACTGTCGAGCACTGCGTGGCGAGGTGCGACGAGGATCAAGTGCGCTGTGGTAAAGCGAGGCGAGGCACGGCGACGCAGTGGCGCGCCGTAGTGAGGCGACGCGGCGGAGGCAGATCTGGGAGATCTAGGTGGTGAGGCAGAGGATGGGCGGGGAAGGCCGCTCCTGCGCGCTGTCATTCTTCTCCGGTGCCGCTTCCTTGCCGCCGCGAGCAACCGCCAGCATCGTGTCAATGGAGGCGACATTCTTAGGCATGGAGGGGAAGAAGAAGATACAGAAGCGGGACAACGGCTTGAGGGAGGTGCAGTGAAGGGAAGCGGTGGAGAAAGAGAAGAGAAGATGGAAAGGGCGCGTATTGGGGGGAGGGAACTTACCTGAAAATTTCTTTTTCTTTAAGGGTACAAATGTCAAATTTTTGAAAAAATGGTACTCCCTCCGTCCACAATTTAAAGCCCTACTTCCCCTTAAATTTTTGTCCACAATTTAAAGCCCTATTCTGCTTTTTGTACCTTTTTATCCTCCCTCTTTATTTAAAATTACTACCATTTGCCACTAATGGACCCACCATACAACACCTTTATTATTTTTATATTCTATATTTATTACACTTTATCACTAGTGGACCTACCACACAACACCTTTAACACTTTAGTCAACTACTTTATCACTTTAGTCAACTACCCTTTTATTTCATCCACATCACCATTTTCAGCTTTCTTAGTCTCCGTGCCCACATCAAAGTGGGGCTTTAAATTGTGGACGGAGGGAGTATTATTTATATGTTTTAGTTTGTGTGGGCATTTTTTTGTTTTTGTCTTTGAGAATGGGCATTGTCTACCATTAACCCAAAAAAGAAACAAAATAAACTGCACAAAAGAATAAACAAAAAAATGCATATAAAAAGAAAAAGAACAAGGAAAATAAATAAATAAATAAAAATGCACAAAGAAAAAATCAAAGAAAAAACGCACATAAAAAAAGAGCAAGAAAAAGAATAAATAAAAATGCGAATAAAAAAAGAACAAGAAAAAGAAATAAAAAGAAGAACAAAGAAAAAAAAAAGAACAAGAAAAAGAAATAAATAAAAAGAAGAACAAAGAAAGAAAAAGAACAACAAAGAAAAAATACTAGGTGTTGTGGGTTTCGAACCCTGGTGAAAGAAGGGGGTGAATGACCCCACACAACCACTGTACAAAATTTTCATTTATTGTTAACCAATGAAAATAGCGATTATATATTGTATTATCGGGTCGGGTCAAGTGGGTCAGACCCGGTCTGTGTTGGGTCCCTTAGTGATACTGAATTGGTGTATAAGGGGGTGGGGGTAATACACCAGTAGGCTATTTTTATAAAATAAAACTTGAAACTTCTTTTATAAACTGAAGTGAGTATCGGAACTGATACTTTGACTGAAAAGAGCAGTGTAAGAAAGATCAGTTAAGAGGGGTGTAGACTGATACTGATATTGGTTCGACAATGTAACTTCAGTGCGAAGAACTGGTTGACACACTGATAGTTCAAGGAGGGTTTCAGTCTAATCAGTTTTATGAAATTAGATGAGTGTTAGAAATCTTACTAACTATCCAAAGATTTGTCAGTTAGACTGATAACACTAACAGCAGAAAACATTAGTCCTTCCGTCTTCAGTTATTCAGCCTATTAGTTGTTGGTCTTCAGTCCTTCAAACATTAGTGCTTTGGTCTTCAATACTTCAAGACTTCAGTGCTCTTGTCTTCAGTACTCGTGTTTTCAGTCCTTGCGACTTCAGTGCTTTGGTCTTCAGTCTATACTAGAAAGGTGAACTCCAGCAGTTGAGTTCAAAAAGATTCTAGTCTATTACAACAGTATCTAGGGGTTTTGGAATCATCAAAACAAAGGATAAGATATTTCTTCTTCTTTCCCACCAATTTCCCCATTTTTAATGATGCCAAAACCAATCGAGAAACTTAAACCTCAAGGTATTAGAGCAACACTTCAAGTGCAGTTTTCTAAACTGAAGGAACAACAGTTCCCCCTTAACACGATAATCGTAAACCAGCATTCAGAAGAGCTCATACCAGTAGAAAAACACAAACCAAACACAAGCAAAATTAACCAACAATTAACGAAGAACAAAATTAAATTCAGAGCCTGGACAAAGAGAAATTGTCTTCAGGGTGAAGAGAGAAGCATCATTTTATTAATGGACAAATGAAAGCATGTAAAAGAATACAAAACTACGGATCCTGTCCATAGATCTAGTACAAAACAAGTCTTACATTCTCTGCCCATTATGGCTTGTCTTCCTTGGTGAAGTTCCAGTTGTCCATGATAATCTTGACCTCTTCCTCGATCCGTTTCTTGTCAAAAAGACTACTTGGCATCATAGGTGCTACAATAAAGTTCAGCAGATGAGGATACACTGCTTTCAATTTGTTTGCAGCAATGGACAAGCGCTTCACTTTGTCTTGCTCATCCCAGCTTTTGAGGAAGTGCACCCATGCTTCCCTTATGACTTCTATTGATGGTTCTTTCTTTAGATGAGCGCAAATCCGGAACCACTTGGTGAAGCTCTCCTTCAATCTGACCCACCAATCACTTAGATCATCTGGCACCCAGTTCTCTTGGTGCTTCATGTTTGTTGCAGTGAGGTAAGACTTCCGCATTCCTGCCTTCATGTAGGGCTCTACCTTCTGATAAGGCTTCAAGTTCAGGGCAAGAACAGAGTAACGAGCAGGAGGGGGAGGAGCAGCATTGGTTCTACCAAGATTTAAGCGATTAGGAGCATCTTCGACTCTGTTCGTTGTTGGGTCCCGGAGGGTTAGTGAACAGGTGTATGGAGGGGGGGAGAGAGAATACACCTGTAGGCTATTTTTAAAAAAGCAAACTTTTACAAGTAACTGAAGAGTATCGACTGATACTGAAAAGGTTGACTGATGTGAGCAGTTAAAGAAAATTCAGTTGTAAAGTGGTTGTAGACTGATACTGAAGTAACTTCAGTATTTTTTATTTCAGTTAGACATAGAGCTTTAACTGATATCCACGTAGGGCTTCAGTCTAGAATTTGTAAACAGATGAGTGTTATAAATCTTACTGATTATCCGAAGATTAATCAGTTAGACTAATAACACGAGCAACGGAAAATTAAACTTAGTTCAAATAGCCTGTAGAAAGTTTGTCACTTAAAAAAATCCTTAGTTTATTTTTTCAGTTAGTCAGTTTCAGTTGTAAAATAATTTTAGCGCAAATAAAGAATAACTGAAAGCAAATAAGGAACACAAGGATTTTTACGTGGTTCGAAACAAGTTTCTACGTCCACGGTCAGTTAAACACACTGACAAATACTTTGGGCTTGTGCTTACGGGTGCACATCAAACCTTAGACTGAAAATAGAATTTTCAGTACCAACACACTGGGTTGGATTTCTCGCTCTTTCTTAGCACGCTAAGATAAAATGCCTTTTCCAGTGGGTGGCTGATGAGCCCATCTTTCGTGCTCTTTTCGTGTATCTTTTAGGTCTATATCGAGTCTTATTTTCGTGTGTTTTTGTGTTTTTTGTGTTTGGGAGGACACATTTTGGGCATAAGGACAGGTGGATAGGATCTTGGGCACAACAGGTTGCATTCCGCAAAAGAGGCACAACTTTGAGATCGTTCATGGGCACAACAGTTGTACTCTTGTGCCCAAACCAAGTACCATGAGGGATCTAGTTGCGTTCAAAGGCACAACAGCGAGACAGGAGCAAATTTTGGCATTCCAGGGCACATCAGAAAAAGTTGGTGTTCACGGGCACAGTCGCTAAGAATTGTGATGCTGACTTTGAGGCACAACCTGGCGTGCAAGGGCACAGCGCGCACCCATCAACATAAGGAAAGAATGAGGCGGATATCCACTTACCATGTATAGGAGGATCTTACCTAATTTACTTGCCAAAGTTATGGGATGCATATCTGATAAATCTCAGCAACTTGGTTGCGCCCAAAAACCCTCCGAAACCCTAGTTGCTGCCTACTACGCCCAGAAACCCTAATCTACATGGACCTGGCCCAAGGCCCACTCCTTTCTCTATATAAAGAAACACTTCCCTGCGGCCACAAAAGAGCTGGATACGAATTTTAACACATAATTTCTAGCCATTTTTGACTTTAGATTAATTTGTTTTGTATTTCTATTTTCAATGAGAGTCTAGCCAAGGAAGAAACAAGCCCTTTGGGCACCTTTTTATTTTATGTATTGTTTTTATTTGCTTTAGGCAAAGTTGGTGTTGCCCAAAGATTGCTTTTATTTTTGAACTTCTTTTTCAATTCAAGTATGTTTATTTCGTTTATTTATTTTGTGTTGTTTTATTTAATTATGTCTAGGTAATTGTTTTACTTGATTTGAGGCTAAAAATCGAGTTAAGTATGAGCAAGTGAAATCGTGAGGTCTAATGTGGGCACAAAATTTGTGCAATCACATTCCTGAAGTAATTGGCCTGATTTCAACACAATTTGGACAAACTCGGCACTATATTCGATCGGTACTGTTCTGGGCACGACCAAGTTACAAGCAGTATGTGGGCACAAGTTAGAAGAAATTCGGCTCCACGAAGTGCGGCAATTGTGGGCGAGTGGTAGTATGTCTTCGGACATGCCTGATGACCATTTGGGTCCGACAAACTTCCTATGGGCAACCACATGAAGGGCGCGGATGAGGGTGGGGTAGGCTGCGCACGTGACAAGTGACAAGAGGGCCCAGCTTATTGACATCTGCCCATAACCAACGACGTAAAGGCACAATGACAATCCTTGAACCTATGAGCGATGATTGTGCCCAGACTTGACGAGACTATGCCCAAATTAAGTTTCTTTTATTTTTTTTTTATCTTTCTTTTGTTTTATTTCAGGTTCTTTGTTTCCAGTGCTCTGACTAGGGCACAACCACGAGTGTGTGATCGTGACCGTGACAAGAGAGAATAATACACCCCAACTTCTCATGGGATCGACCCTATACTTACTGCTAGCGGAACCTAGCTGTGGGCATAGAAAAATTATAAATTTATTTGCACGGAGAATCCACCTCATAACGACAAGGCAAATGAATTATCTCCGTCAGTGGCTAAGAACTATGGAGTCAGAACATTGGTCTGAACTCCTCTCTTCTCAAACTCTCTTTTCTCCCAGTTGAAAAGGGTTCAAAATAACAACTAGATTACAGAGAACAGGCTCTCTGTAATTGAAAACTTAGGCTTTGGATAAAATAAGGATTTGCCTAAGATACTAAGTGAATGTGTATAATCAGTGAACTGATTTAGGCTTTGATAATTCTCTTCTTTGATTCAAACTTTTGAAGGCAATGAAAGGCTGAGTTGCAATTTCGGCAGAGGTTCAGCTTGTGCGTTTGAATTGGTGAAGATTGTGATGTTCCTCGAGCTCTATTTTTAGGCGAAGTCTTGAATAGATCCGTTGGCTGAGATGGTCTTCAAGAATTCATCCGTTGTGAGAGAGATTTGAATTTGGCTGAGGCTTTAATCTTTAAGGTTCCTAATTTGGTGAAGAATGATGTCTCAGGTACAACAGGTAAGGCGCCTTTGAAAAGCTTGTACCAAAAAGAAATGCTCTGCAGAGAAAGGACGATCTTCAAAATCTCTGCATTAATGCTACTGCACTTGAAACTACGTGGCTTCGTTTTAACTTAGAAACTTCAGTCCGAGGAAGAATGTCAACTGATACTTGACTTGAGTATCAGTCCGCTAATTCCACGTGGCCAACATTAATACTTCAGTCATAACTAATTCTTTAGTAAGACTCTCGTCTAGTTAATACTTCAGTTTTTGACTTTGTCTTTTCACAGCTATCTTTAGTTGAGGTCTTCAGTCCTCCGATCTTCAGTCTTCAGGACAATAGTCAAACTAGAAAACATGAACTCTAACACTTGAGTTCGAAAAGTTCTAGTCTATTACAAGAAGTTCTAAGAGTTTTGGTATCATCAAAACTAGGGATATGATATTTCATTAAGTTCCCAACGATATTCAATCGTCGCTTGGCAGTGGGTTCCTGAGCCTTGTCTTCTTCTCTCGACCTTTTAAGGTCTTTTGAGGAGGATTTGTAGACTGGCTTATCAATGGGGGCAGTCGCAAACTTCTCAAGGATAGCTTGAGCGGCCTTATTGAAATCTCCCAAAAACTCTTCAACTCTAGCATTAGTGGCAGAGCCTTGAGGACTTTCTCTCCTTGGTGGCCTTTCCCCCTTTTTGGCATCATCTAAAAGGGATGCAACAGAGGCCTGCAGTGTAGCAAACTCTTGGTAAAAATTGGAGACTCTTGCAAAATCGGCCATATGCTTGACCTCTACCATGTCTTTGGCCAGCTTTTCCACCTTTTCTTGGAGAGGCTTGATCTCCGTGTCAACCTTCTCTTTGACCAGCCTCTGGACCTTTATGTCATGTAGAGATATTTGATATTTGAGGTCTTCGATCATGGTGGAGAGTTCAAGGAATTTCTGGGTGGACTTTTCATTGACCTTCTCTCTCAAGATTTCCAAAGTGTCAACCTTGGCTTGCACTTTGAGAAATTCAGCTTGTAGTTTTGGAAATTGAGAGGTGACTGGGATGGTCTTTTGAAAGTGTTCCATGAATTGATCTTTAAGGAAGTCGACAAGTTCCTTCAACTTCTTGTGCTTTTGATCCTCAAGAGATCAATAGTAGATGTGATCTTCGTGCACATCCTTCACATAAGGACCTACTGCATCGATCTGCTTTTGTAGCTTGGTCGCAATTTTGGGAGCATCCTTCAGCTGTTTCTTGAGTTTGATGATCTCTTCTTGCTGTTCTTCAACTAGCAGCTCTATTTCTATCTTTTCCTTCTTCTTCCTGAAAGACATCAGAGGTAGAGATGCTGTGTTGGTGCCTCGAATATCGAGATCTTCAATATCATCCTTTGACTTCTTAGGCTACTCAGATTCAGCATCAGAAGAGGTTGACACACCAAAGGAAGTGGATTCAGAGGCAGGAGCTTTAGAAGAGTCACCCTTGTCAGCCGGAGTACAAGATGAAGCTTCAGTATGGAGTTTCTCTATTTTATCAGTGGCTTCAACTTCTGGCTGAGCAGGAGCGGGAATGGATTGATTTTCTTCAGTCGTCTGAGTCTCTGTCTAAGTTGGAGCAGGAGTGGACTGATATCCTTCAGTCATTTCAGTCTCGGACTAATTTGGAACATCAGTAGACTGAACTCCTTCAGTGGACTTGGCTCATTTAGTAGATTGAGCTCCATCAGTGGGCTGATCTATTTCAGTGTACTAAGCGCCTTCATCAATAGTCTTAGGAGCTTCAGTATTTTCAGGAGCTGGGATATCAGTAGCTAGCTTGGACACATCAGAGGGAGCTTTGATTGGATCAGTGGTCGGAATATCAGTTGACTGCTGAGGAATTTTAGCGAATTCTTCAGTAATAGCTATGTCATCAATGACCATAACCTCGGCCCGTGGTTGTTCTACTCCAGTGTTTGGTTCAGTGACTGGAGTTTCAGTAGGAGTGAGAACCACATCTTCAGTTGATGATTTGGGAACTTCCTCAATAATTCCCTTGGCCGAGTCATCAGCCACTTCAGTGGATGCATTTGTATCAAGAGCAGAAGTATCCTCAACCATTTTAATGTCTTCATTGGTTGGGATATCAGTGGGGGCATCCACATCCATTCTTACAACATCAGTGTCCGGATTAACCTCTTCAGCAGCATCTTGGGGCTCATTGGATTCCGGAGCAGATGAGCTTGGCTTGGTTGGTGTGAAGGCATCTCCAGCAGTTGCAAAAATTTTGGGGATGATTTTGAGAGCAGAATCCATTTGCTCTAGAGAGGGCGATGCAGATTTTTCTGGAGAAGACTTGGGAGATTCAGGATCCACAGTCTCCACATGTCCTTCTGGAGTTTTTGGGTGAGGGGATGATGGCTCTTCTGTTGGAGCTTTAGAAGAAGCAACATCATCAGACTGAGCTGGATCATCTGCAAGGATTTCAATGGAACCAACAATGATAATATCTTCAACAGCAACAACTTCAGTGGACTGTTCTCCAATATCAATTGCATGTGTTGGTTGCTCCTCAAGCACATCATCATCAGTTAAGTGAGTGATGGCTTCCAGATCCATAAAAACAGGATCAACATTGAAGCTTGTAGCACCGGGCTGAGTCCGGTAAACCTGATTATAGGTTTCTTGCTTTATAGTCATCAACTCAACATTTCCTGCTGGATCCCTGGAATCAAAACCAGTAGCAAACAAGTAATCATGTATTACTGGGAAAACATCATGTATGGCATCCCACATATTAGATATGCCAAACTTATTGTACAGCTCCGATTCAGCAGAATCCAAAGCGGAGTCAGGCAGCACGGCATTGAGGCCATGAATCTGATTCCGATGAGCAGTTTTGATGTAGGTGTAGAAGGAAGATCCACAATATCTTGGTATTGTTGTGGATGATTATTAGGGCGGATGTTGGGGATATGTGTATGGACGAAGAATTGTGCCCGTCTTAGGAAGGAAGTCCTAAGAGCTTCAGGGCTGGGCTCACTAGACCTTGAAGTTGATGGAATAGATGGGTCAGAAGCTGAAACAATCGTGAGGAGTATTTCAGAGCATTGTTGGTATAGATTTCGAAGGTGGGTGGTGTGTGTATTTTAGTTACCTAGTTTAGCGTGTGTTTGCTATGATTTTATGTGATTTTACATGGTTTGTGAAATTTTGGATGTAGGAATTGAGCGAAAATTGGAGATGATCTTGTGAATGGAAGAAGTTGAAGGAAATCGAGTTTTTTGCATGGATTTGGTGAGGATGGTGGACTATAAAGAAGAAGTTTTGAGATTGGGCTTGGAATTAATTATCTAGAATATAATTAAGTCCAAAACTCTTGATTTTAATTATTTCATATGCTTTATTTTTTGTAAGGGCCGAAAATTACCCATTTAATGGGCTAGACTTGGTCACTTAAGGGTTTTAATCCCTTGATTTAGTTTTATGGTTAGCCGCCACTTTAGTAGTATATATTAGATAATTAGGTTGACTTTTGAGACACTTTTAATTCCTTATTTGTGCTCTGCACGTTTTTTTACAGTTAGTCTAGTTAGGTTTTAATTGTTTTGTTTTAGCTTTGGTGCTTTTTAGAGAGTGGCGGCGATAGGAAATATTCATCAAGGCAGACGGTTTAATTTTCATTGATTTTCAAGTGGTGATCTCTTATTTATTTCAATTGCAATTTATTTTATTTTTATTGTTCTATGTTTGCTTTAATTTATTTGATTGTTTATAGTTTGATTATGAGTAGCTAAACTTTTAATTCGGCGAGAATAATGAAACTCTAATTTATTAATATGTGAGACCTAATTGGTTTTAAAATTGGTTCCTATTGATTTCGATTTATTCCTAGGGTTTAAAGATAATTTTGATTTTATTTAAGCCTGATCAACTTAGATTAAATTGGATTACAGTCAATTAGCACCTCCAATCCGTAATTGTTGGAATAGGGCTGATTAGTGATAAATCTACCGTGTTCGTAATAGGAATAAATTGGTGGATTAATTATTACTAGTGTATCTAGGATAATTGGTCTAAATTGTGTTCCTTCATCTTAATGCTATTAGAATATTAAATCTAAGACTGGCGTATCCAGCTAGGTTATATTTTAATAAGGGAAATAGGCAGGACTAGCGTATCTAGCCGTCTATCGACATAGTAAGTAGGAATTGAGGTATGTCAGTGCGTATCACGGTATCCTATAACTAGTTGGTTAATAGGGATTAATTAATTATTGCGTCGATGATCAGAGCTTTGAATTAGTGTGGATTTATTTGAGCCGAATTACCTTTCTATTGATATTTTTCTAGAGTCTTTTATTTGATTAATTTTGTTTTCTTAGTTTAATTAATATTTTCTCAAACTAAGGCGTGGTGGCATCACCAAAATTATAGATTTTAGGGAATTGAATGATTTTACCTGCTCTCTGTGGGATCGACCCTGCTTGTCATTATACTAATTAGTTTTTTTATAATTCTGCAGGAATTATTTAGTGGAAAATGACGTCCACCAGTGGGGCATATCAACAATCCATTAAGAGAGAGGAGTTTGAGGAGATTTCTGTAGAGTTTGAGGAGAAGGGTTGTGCATCATAGGATAATGGATGGGGATATTTTGCGTTGGTTGTGGAGGCTGAAGAAAAGAAGGAGGAGGAGAGTGATCTGGTGAAAGATGAGGGTTATGAGGGGATTCAACCTGTTGAGCCTCAGAAGATTGAAGCGCTTGAGAAGATGGTTCAGCAGATTGGCGGTTGGGAACCTCAGATTCAAGGCCCGAAGATGTTTGAATTGAGAGAGGTGCATTAGTAGGAGCTACAAAAGCAGTGGCTGTCGTGAGGACATGCACTGTGGATTTGCCGGAGCCACATTTGGATCTAGTTGTGCGTGCTCGATGGGTGGGACCAGTGGACGGTGATGTAACTTCAGCCGCCGCTGATGTTGGAAGTGGTGCACTACTTGCACGAGAGGGGCCTTCATCATTCTTGAAGAGGCAATTTTTGTCAGGGACCTCCATGGTGTTCTTCCAGTAGCAGCACCTAGGTTTTGCGCCTTTGATTATAATGGAAGACACACGGCTCCCTTGCCTCAGTAGCTTTTTAGAGTGAGGCTGGTTCTTCTCCTCTGCAAGAACTTGGAAAAAAGCATTATGCCAATTGAATTGCCATTCTTGCATGAGGGCCGCCATCACTATCTTCTGTGGTTGCGACAGTTGTTCTGGCGATCCCTAGATGTTAAACCAACACCCCTTGATAATTTTGGCCAGGGCTTTGTAGCCTTTATGGAACGTGCTTATCTTGAGCGTTCCGTTGGTCTTGAAGAGTTCCCGACCTTTCTCTTCAGTTTTCTTCTTGAAGGCCGAGAGGAGAGTCTCGTTGGTGGCGTTGGTGGCCAGGATAGGAAGAGGACCTTTAGCCGGGAGGCCAAAAAGGTCTCATATGTCTCGTACAGTGGTAGAGATGTTGAAGATGAACGTCTTTGTGGCAGTGAAATCGATGGTGGTGTAGGCGGTGACCCTGGCAAAATAATCACCAGTGGCCTCATCCAGAGCCAAGGAGTCATAGAACTCCCTGATGATGTGTTAATCAAGGTAGAAAAAAGGCGAGGAGGTCATGAATCTGACCCACTGATACCTTTCAAGGAGTGCTTCCGTTGTCCTGTATTCCTTTTAGTTGTGAAAACCCTGTACAAACACAGAGGATTCGTAGCATACCACTTTCTAACTGCATGGTGTAAGATTTTTCATTTTTTATTAGGGTTTGAGAAGAGGCTCTGAAAAATATGAAGGTTTTTCTCACAGAGAACTGTGGAATGTAGATCATCAGTTGCAGAAAGCACAAATAGCAGAAAGATAGAAATTTGGTCGAAATGGCTAAGTGTGGAAGACGAAGAGTATATATATAATTAGTGTAAACCAGGGGGCTTAGCCCACTGACCACCGGATCCTCACTTAAGTGAAGTGATCCGGGTTCGATCCCTCTTGGGAGCGAATTGGAGATTGGAGATATAAGGTGGATTTTGGTGAATGGGAGAGATAAGGTGGTTCTTGGAGTGGATGGGGAACTAATTACTAACATCTAACATGACTTTGTCCGATCAAAAAAAAATATATAATTAGTGTAAAATAGTTGATCAAGTGGTAGATGAAGAGGTGATCGTGGGTTTTGATTTGACAGCGCTGGTTCGATAATAGCGCTTAAAGTGAATTTGATAAAATTTGGAGTCCGCATTTAATGACCGTTTGACGTGGCCCTAAAAAGTAGTGAAAAGTAATGATGTGCCTACGTCAGATGAGTAAGGCTTGGTGGGTAAGAAAATTGAATTTTCTTCGGACTGATGTTGCGCACTTAAGAAAGGCAGGAGCAATAAAATATTATTTTGGATTTGAAAAGGGCTATTTTTAATAAAAGAGGATTTTACATAAAAAGGATATTTCTTTAGTCCGTCCCAACAATATTAGTTAAAATAGGTAGGCTATTTTTTACGGTGGAGGTGCGACTGATTAAGGAGATTTAAAACTTAATTTTTGAAATTAGTCAAGCACACATCAGTTAAAATAGCATTGACATACTGAAAAGTCAAATACTGAAAAATTCTTAAAGAGCGAAGTACTTACTGGTCGACTGATCATTGTAGTCAGTCGATACCTCTCATTTAGTCAAACTGATATGATCCGTTTCCCCCTTGATCAGTGCCAGCGAATTTCAGTTGAACCTAAACTTCAGTTGGCACCACTTCAGTATTGAACTTCAGTTGAAAAGCCATGAACACTTCAGTGAATAATCGTCATCTTCAGTAAGACTCACGATCCAATAGCAACATTATTCTTCTGGATTAAGGAGGCTCAATCTTCCACAAAGGTCGTTGAATCTATCTTCAGGAAGGGCCTTTGTTAAGATATCCACTTGTTGAATGGATGTATGAATTTTCTCGATGACTACATCCTTCTTTTCAACATGATCTCTGGTGAAATGATGTCGGACTTCAACATGTTTGCATCTTGTGTGATGAACAGGATTTTGAGCAATGGCGATAGCACTGGAGCTATCACAATAGATTGGCACTTCAGATTCTTCAATCCCATAATTCTTCAATAGACTTTTGTATGTATTCGTTTGGTATCTGGAATAGGTCACGGGCACGTGAATCATACGTCAAAATATGGTTCCTTCATGGAATTCCCCCTCAACTGTTGCCTTCAGTTGGAACTGTAGTTGACCATCAGTAGGAGTACTGATTTTCTAATACTGAAGTCCTTCAGTATAATCTTCATCTTTATCAGCTGGACTCCACACCAACACTTCTTCCCTTTTAGTTTTGGAACCTTCACCAATTCCCTATTGTCTGTTAGATTCAATAGACTCATCAAAAACAACATGAGGTGTTACTTCCACATTTAATGTCCGAGAATTAAGTACGCGATAGGCTTTGCTAGATTTCTCAATTCCCGAGTAACCAAGAAAAGTTCCTTGGCCAACCTTGCTATCGAAAGTACATAGCTTCTCTTTGTCATTGTTGTGGATGTAGCACCTTGAACCAAATGCATGAAAGTAAGAGATAGATGGTTTCCTGTTATTCCAAATTTCATATGGAGTTTTTCCATGTCTTTGGGTAATAAAGGAATGGTTCTGGGTGTAGCATGCAATGTTAATGGCTTCTGACCCCATTAAGCACCACCTTCTTCTTGCTGTTTCTCACTGTGAATTCATCTCTGTTGATCTTCACAGAGAATCCGCTGTCGCAAAATTGACTCACAAACAAAAGATTGTGTTTTAGTCCAGAAACATTGCTAACATTTGAGATACATGCATTACCCATGTTTAATACGACGTAGCCTTTTGTTTCTCCAAGTGAGTTGTCTCCAAATGCGACTTTGGATCCAACTTTCTACACATATTGGGTTAGATACTCCTTGTATCCAGTCATATGTTTTGAGCATCCACTATCCAGGTACCAGGTGTTCTTTGGGGCTTTAGCATTTTCTTTCTTCTTATTTTCTTTCCTGGTTTTACCTTGCAAGAAATAAGTACTTTAGGTACCCAATCAATGTTTGGGTCCTGACATGTTAGTTCTCGTTCTCTTTGGAACCCAAATCTGCTTCATAACATGCGGGCGAGATGCTGCTTTCTTATAGCTTGGTCTTTTGACTGAAGTTGATGCCTCTTCAGTCTGAACTGAAGTTCTTCTATTTGGACCAGCCTCTTGCTTCTTGGGCATTTCCTTCTTCTTGTTATCCTGCCTTGGATAGATTGGATGTCTCCTTCTTTCAGTATTGTATCTCCCTGAGATACTGAAGAAGTTGCATGCTGATGATGTCTTGGCTGATACTGATGTTGCATAGACTGATGTTGTCTATACTGATGTGGGGACTAATGTGGTCTGGACTGATGTTTAATTGAACGATGTTGAGCTTGTCCGGACTCCTGATTTTGCTTCCACGGTTGTTGCTCATGAGTAAACTGAACATAATTCAGTCTAGTTGTTTTGATTCCCCCTTCGTAGGTGACGTGGCTTTTGCTTATTCTGATGTCTAGACTGATGTTGGTTCAGTCTAGAGGGGCCTTCATCTTTTCTGTACTGAAGTGACTTCTTCAGTTTCTGCTGATGATCAGGTTGATTATCAGTCACCGCCTTTAGTTCTTTCCAGTATCTTACTTTAGGACGACCATAGTCCTTAGGAGGAGGGATATTCCTGTGTGACATCATCTTCATCTTCTTGTCTTCTTCTTCTTCTGCTTAATCTTTGGATTTGACTGATGCTCCATCATCGGATTTTTCAGTATATTCATCAGTTGCAATTCATTTGCCTTTATCAGCTGCGGTGAGTTTTATTCCAATATTCTTCACTATTGCTGGAGATGGAAAGTGCTTCATCAATGGTCAGTTCTCCATGCATTTATTGACCCACTGTTCCATCTTAGTGTTCAGTCGGTCTGCTTCGAAAGTGGCTTCTTCTAGCTTCTTTGCAGTTTGTTTGAGATCAGTTTCAATCTCATCCAGCTTCGACTGAAGTTTGCTCGTTTCTGATTGTAGAGTTTCGATTTCCTTCTTCAGTCCACTGTTGTCTACAATCAGTTCATCAAGACCAGTTTTATCCGGTAGGTAGACACTGATCTTCTCATTTTCAGTCAAGACTGGACTGATTTCACTCTTCAGTCTTTGATTTTCTTCCATGAGTTTCTCAAATAGTGTTCTCAACTTTTGGTAGTCGCACATCACTTGTTCATATTCATCGACATTCAGTGATGTGGCTTCCGAAACTGAATTTTCTCCTGTCATCATTAAGGAGACATCAATATTAAAGGTTTTAGAGTAAGTGTTTACATCAGGCCCATCAAGTCCGTTGTCGTAGCTGTTGATATTGTTGTCAGCCACGCTTTCAGTATCTTTAGCCATTAGGGCCTGGCATTCGTCGTATGTGCTTGTTGAGTTGCAGGAATATGATTCACACAAGGAGTTGGAGTCCTCGGCATCTTCATCAACCATTGCTTTCTTCTTCTCCATTCTTTTGTCTCTCTTAGCTCGAAGGATTTTTCTCTCTGAGTGCGAGATCTCAGGATAATCCGTCTTGTAGTGACCCTTCTTGCCACAGCCAAAGCATTCTTTTCTTGAGATCTCAGGATAATCTGTCTTATAGTGACCCTTCTCTCTGATGGCTTCTTTTCTTCAGATTTGTCGTTGGAATATTTTGGCTTGTACTCCTTATCCTTGCCCTTGAAGTTCCTCTTGTGAACCTTGATTCTATTTTGTTGAACCTTTCAGTCATTAGAGCATATTAACTGAAAAAAGTCTTCATTCTTAATATTAGTCAACTCCTTCGACTGTTTCTTGGAATCTTTGGATGCAGCCTTCAGTGTTGCTCCTTTGGAAGCTGAGGGACCATCCTCATCTGATGTACCATCCTTCTTGTTCTCCTTGCTTCGTTGGATATCGAATTCACTTTCTTTGAGGTCGGAGAACAATTGCTCAGTGCTCAAAGTGTTGAAGTTTGGCTTAGTCTTCTGAGCAATCTCATACATCTGTCAGTCAGTTGAGTTTAAGCTTCGAACGATCTTTAGGTTGATCTCTCGCTGTGTGTATTTGATCTGGGGAGATCTTGGACATTGTTCGGAATTTTATGAAATCTGAACTCCATTTCTTTGATGGATTCATTCTTCAGCATCTGGAAGTTGTCGAACTTTTTTGACAAGCTATAGATAGCTTGTCCTCCTTGATTTCTTCTGATGCTGCACACATTCTTTCTAAGGCATTCCACATCTTTCTTGCAGTTGTTTACTTGATTATCTTCATCACGTGCTTATCTGGAACTGTGCTTGAAATGATGTATTTCGCAAGATTGTCAAGTTCATCTTGTTTCCGCTCTTCAGTAGTATACTCGGTTTTCTCCTTGATCCTTGACTCATTGTAAGGATCTTTTCCTGGTTCCGTGGAAGTTCTCTGAATAGTCTCTTTGATAATGATTGGATCATCAGTAATAACTTTCCACATTCTGTAGTGTTGAGCGGTGAGATGGTTTCGAACTCTGAACTTCCATATTTCGTAGTTCTCTTTAGAGAACGTTGGTAGTGATGTAGCCCTCCTAGAGTTAGTATCCATAATAATAAAAGAAAAGATGAATAACTCACGTAGCACGTAGGTAAGATAGAGAAAACTTTGAAAATGATCTAGTTCAGAAGAACCGGGTTAAAGCAGACTGTTCTTGCGAACAACTGCTCTGATACCAATTGTTGGGTCCCTTAGTGATACTGGACTGGTGTATAAAGGGGGGAATAATACACTAGTAGGCTACTTTTAGAAAATTAAACTTGAAACCTATTTTATAAACTGAATTGAGTATCAGAACTGATACTGAAGATAGTTGACTGAAAAGAGCAGTGTAAGAAATATCAATTAAGAGGGGTGTAGACTGATACTGATATTGGTTCAGCGGTGTAAATTCAATGCGAAGAACTGGTCGACACACTGATAGTTCAAGGAGGGTTTCAGTCTAATCATTTTTATGAAATCAGATGAGTGTTAGAAATCTTACTAGCTATCCGAAGATTTGTTAGTTAGACTGATAACACTTCCAGCAGAAACGGTTTTACGAAATAGCCTTTAAATGAAACACTTTGCAAGTTCTTAGGATTTCTCTTTTCACATTAACAATTTCAGTAGATAAAAGTTTGTGCACAGTTAAGAGCAAGTTGAGACTGAAAGCAATAAGAACACAAAGAATTTTACGTGGTTCAGAAAAGAATTTCCTACGTCCACGGTCAGTTGATCACACTGACAAATCACTGGGCATGTGCATACTGGTGCACAGCAAACTTTGCTTCTGAAACTACAAGTTTTAGAGCCAACACACTGGGTTAGACTTTTCGCTCTTTCTTAACTCGCAGTGCTGAGACAACTGGCGTCAAGCTTACGGTGGTTAAGAATCTCTGAGTTCAGAACGACGTCTCAAACTCTTTCTATCTCAATCTCTCCTTTATCTCTGGTAGAAAAGGGTTTGAACTCTCCAACTATGGACTATTGAGAACAGGCTCTCGAGTAATCACTATCTAGGCTTAGGACGATGAATATGAGCCTAGAAACTTTTAAGAGAATTTTTGTATATCAGGTGATTTGATATTTGGCAATAAACATTTTCTTCTTCGATTCAAGGATTTTGGCTAAGTATAGGCTGAGTCTTGAGTTCGGCAGAGCTTCAGCGTAAGTTATTGAATCGGTGAGGTCGAAGGTTGAATTTTGAGCTCTATTTATAGGCAAATGAAGAGAATAGATCCGTTGGAGGGGATCCTTCAAACTTATCCGTTGTTTGACTTGTCAATTCAAATTCTGCTCAAGTCTTCGTCCTCTATCTCCTTTACGCCGAAAGAGGTATGACTTTTTCTGAGCCTATGAGATGGTGTTATAGTGTATAGTAACGCGAAAAGGGAAACTCTACAGGTTGAATGATGATTTGTCATATCCTTGCATTAAATGCACTGTCCTTAGTATTAAATGTTGCGTGTATTGGAAGCTTTGAAGTTGTCCTTGATAACACTGGGTGTGTTATGCTTAACTCTTCTTCAATCCGCATATTGCACTATCAGTTCGAGGTATCTATTCAGAACATTCTCTTCAGTTGTATTGAATGCTCCTCGACTGATCATGTTTACTAAAGTGTTTCCCTAACACTTGTACTACAGTGCAGATGCTTCATTAAATTCAACATTTAATTCAGGTCCTCTTCAGTCCTTCATACTTCAGTATTCAAGACTTCAGTCCTTCGGCCTATTAGTTGTTGGTCTTCAGTCCTTCAAACATCAGTGCTTTGGTCTTCAGTACTTCAAGACGTCAGTGCTCTTGTCTTCAGTACTCGTATTTCAGTCCTTGCGACTTCAATGCTTTGGTCTTCAGTCTATACTAGAAAGGTGAACTCCAACAGTTGAGTTCAAAAAGATTCTAATCTACAACAGTGTCTAGGCGTTTTGGAATCATCAAAACAAATTGTAGGATATTTCTTCTTATTTCCCAACAGTGTAACCGTCAAACTCAAGAATTTGCGTATAGTAAAATAAGTATACTACTAACTTACATTATTGTTTTATATGTTATCACTTAAAATAAACGTCTGATTAGTGTACTACAGTGGCTAGAGTGGGTTAAGGCCCACCCCCAATTTTTCATTTTATTTCTTTTAACATGGAATTGAATTAAGAAATGGGGAATAATATAACATAACTCATCACCCACAAGTTTCTAAAGGCTTAAGTACCAATTCTCCTTCCCCTCTTCCCCCAACCTTGACACCCTTATCACCTTTAATTTACAGTTCCCACCACTTTAATTTCCACGTAACATGACAGTGCCCACGATCGTGGACACGATAGTGTCCACGATCGTGGGCACGGCCACGCCATCGTGCCCATCATCGATGGCGTGGTCGTGCCTATCGTGTCCACGATCATGGGCATGACCACACCATCGATGATGGACACGATGTCGTGGTCGTGCCCACGATCGTGGACACGATGGGTGGACATGATCGTGTCCACGATCGTGGGCACGAGTCATGTCGCGCGGAAGTTAAAGTGGTGGGGACCGTAAAGGGTATTTTAATCTTTTAATTCATTTTGGTACACAAAAGAGTTGGTGTTAAAGAGGGGCTATTAAACACTCTACTTATAAAAGGTGGTATTTAAAAACTTAGACCCCTAAAATATATGTAATATATAATTCATTATTTAGTATAAATATATATATATATATATATATAATTCATTATTTTATAGTACTTCTGCATGCTTTTTCTTTTTCACTGTTGTAAGGGAAAGTAGACATGGCCACGGTCCGGTTCCCGGTTCGAACCGAACCGGAACCGGCGGTTCCACGGTTCCGAACACGGGAACCGGAACCGAACCGATTTATAACTTCCACAGTTCCGGTTCCAAACCGAGAACCGGCGGTTCCGGTTCCGGTTCCGAACCGTGATTTTTTTTTTAATTGTATTCAAATATAATATGCTTTAATTAAATGAAATATGCTTTAATTAAATAAAATATGCTTTAATAAAATAAAAGTTGCAATTCTTACAAATATAATTTAACTTATAAATTGCAATTCTTACAAATATTCTTACAAATATAAAATAATTAACTTATATATTCTTACAAAGAATATATTCTTATATATTCTTAACTTATATAATTAACTTATATATTCTTACAAAGAATATATTCTTACAAAGAATATATTCTTACAAAGAATATATTTAACTTATATTCTTATATAATTAACTTATATTCTTATATAATTAACTTATATATTCTTACAAAGAATATATTCTTATATATTCTTAACTTATATAATTAACTTATATTCTTATATAATTAACTACTATATTCTTATATATTCTTAACTTATATTTTTATATAATTAACTTATATATTCTTACAAAGAATATATTCTTATATATTCTTAACTTATATAATTAACTTATATTATATATTCTTACAAAGAATATATTCTTACAAATATTCTAACAAATATATTTAACTTAAAAATTGCAATTGCAATTCTTACAAATATAAAATAAAAATTGCTATTCTTACAAATATTCTTATAAATTGCATAATTACTTTATTTGAATCAACTACTTATAAATTACAATTCTTACAAATATAATTTAAGTTACAAAGTTGCACATAACAACTCTTATTAGTATAATTTACAAATTACAACTTTTGGATGCTAAAATAAAATTACAACTCTTAATTTACAACTTGTTATTTGGGGGAAAAAAGAAATAAAGGAAATAGGACTTGAGCTTAATTATAACATTTAAGTTATAATTAAGTTGCCTACGTATCCCGGAGGAATCAAAGTCCACGTAGTTCTCTTACCTTCGTCTTACCTTTGGTGACACCGCATAATCATGAAGTCTTCTACATGTCGAAGTCGAAGTCATCGTCAAAGTCTTCGCCTTCGGTGCATTGAGATGACTCGCTCGCATCGGTGGTGTCACCTTCGGTCGTGGATATGGGGTACTCTACGATCAAATCATCCCATTTATTTTCTTGCTCTCTTGCTTCGGCTAATGTATGATCTTTGAGCAATAGTTGGGCTTCAAGATTATGCGGTGCCATTTGGGATCTTCGTTCATCGAGCATGTATCCCGATTCGCTAAAAGCTTGCTCGACCGCTACAGTTGATGCGGGGACGGAAAAGACTTCTTTCGCCATGATTGCAAGGATGGGGTATTGGCCTTGCTTAATTGATCACCAATTCAACACGTCCACGTCATTTGGCCCTGCATTAAGCAATTCTCCTCCCTTTGGATCCCTAAGGTATTCTTCTAATTCGGAAAATTGTGTTTGACTACCACTATGACCTTTGTTGGCGAAAAAATTTTGAAGCATCATACCCGCTTGAGTACTAGTGTCAAATCCATAAGAGGAAGACCCGGTACTCCTAACAGTTGGTTTTCGAGAAATATTTGGACCATATTTTGAAGTAAAATCTTGAAAAAGCATTTGTAAATCACAATAAAGACCAGTTTTGATATCCATAAAGTTCGGCATATCCAAAGCATCATAAGTAACACCCTCGCTATAGGCTATATCTTTAAAAATTTGATAATAAATTTCTAAAAGGCCACAAACACCTTCGTATTTGAAAGACGGGTCTAAACATTTTGCAATTAAAAAAATGTTTGGAATATATTTGAAATATTTTAACCATTTCAAAACCATAAAAGTAACGGATCTTTGTAACTTTTGTTTATGACTACAAACACTTAATTGAGCCATAATCACTGTACAATGAACAAGAACACGTGAGCAAGTAGGATAATAAACACCCGATAAATCTTTAGTAGCGGCCTTAAAAACTTTAAGTAATTGCACAAGATCATAACAATCATCCCAATAAGATGGCAATAAAATCATAGAGCTCACTTCACTTGTAAAAAAATTTACCAATAAATCCTTAAATTCGTATGTTGAATTCAACATATCATATGTTGAATTCCACCTAGTGCACACGTCTATGTTAAAGCACTTGCTACGTCCCGTTTGAGCTTTACAAAATTTTAGCCATAACCTATGTAATTTTTGCTTATCACGTAATTCAACAGCTTGCCTAATTGGTTTTATTGATTTATCCAAAGCCTTAAGGCCATCCTGAACACACAAATTTAAGATATGAGCAATGCAACGAGTATGAAAATACTTACCTTGTAGCGAAGGATTACATGCACAAATGTCATTTTACCTCACAAATAAATATCCTATACATAACTTATTATTTACATCAAATGTTATTTTACCTCACAAATAATTATCTCTTCTTTATTTATCTCGCCTACTTTTTAGACAAATATATCCTCAAAAAAATTACCTTATTTCTCTTATTTTATTATAAATTATTCATTTCTTAATATTTGTGTCCAAACCTTGTGGCTTATTAAATTGGAACGAGGAAAATATAAATTAATTTTTACCTCTTAAATTTTATTATAAATTATTCATTTCTTAATATTTGTGTCCAAACCTTGTGGCTTATTAAATTGGAACGAGGTAAATATAAATTAATTTTACCTCTTAATTTACAATAAAAAGGAGGTTAAGTTGCGAATCGTTCTGATAAATATGTTTATTTTAACACCAAGAATAAATTTGACTCTGAATTACTTTATGATGAGAATAAGGCTTGTATTAAAGGAAAAGTAAAAGAGTACAAAAACATCCAAGAAAGCGCAAAAGAGAGCAAACAAAAGACCGAGCCTCATTAAAACCTTCTAAGAAGAAGAGACCTTAGAAGGAAAAAGAGTACTCGTGAAAGACTCACATCCGGTTCAGGAGCGGGAAGAGACAACTTCAGGAGTTCCGGCCTAACCCTCACCCCTAAGAAGCTCGGCTCAAGAAAACCGGAAGAAGAAGAACCAAGAAAGAAAACAGGAGACCAACAACAAAAGAAAACCAACCAAAAAAAATCCAACCCAACCAAAGCCCAAGGGAACCAACGAACCTGCTTATATAACCATGCGGATATGACTATGCGTCGACATATCCCTTGCAACCGCAATCCGAATCTCCTCAATCGCAAAAGGCCACCAGCCTTCCTGCCGATCATCATTGGCCATAATATCTGCCGGTTGATTACCCTCACGGTAAATATGCGAGACCATCAAAGAAAAATCCCGAAGCAGGCGAAGAGTATGCTGCCAAAACGCCCTAAATCTCCAAGGAACATTACTCGAGCGAGAGTACAAAAGGTGAACCACATACATAGAGTCAGCCTCAACCCACGGATGCCGCCAGCCTCGGGTATGAGCAATGTGAATAGCATAGATCACAGCCAACAACTCCGCCTCGAAAGCAAAGCCGTTGCCGCCTTTAAAATGAAAACAACCTCGGACATGAGACCACTTGTCTCGAAAAACCCCACCCGCAGCAATAACTCCAGGAGCTCCCGCCGTCGAGCCATCTGTATTAACTTTTATCCATTGACCAACGGGAGGCCACCAGTGAACCTCCACCATACAGGGGGGAGGAGCAGCACGGCTCGTCACCCCAATCGCACGAGTGATCGAATAGTCAGCCCAAGAATTAGACTCTGAATTACTTTATTTTTAAGGGAAACTCACAACTAATCATATTTTTTTTGTGTGAAGTATCCCAATTTAATTAATGATTAATTTAGCACAAATAATTGGTTTGGTCATGTATTTAGTCTTAAATTTTCCAATTTAAGACAAAACAATAATTTAAGCCAAAAAATTATAGTATATTTTTTTTTCTTTTTGATGATCTTTTATCTTACAATATCTTCAGATATTAATGAATCATAATAATTCGCAATCACCAAGCTCTTTAATAGTAAATTATTTTTCGTACAATTGACATGCACTAAGTTTTTTAGTTGTAAACAAGCTTTATTTTATCTATAATTTATGATCAAATTTTTTTTGGTACGGTTCACGGTTCAATACGGCGGTTCACGGTTCACGGTTCAAGTACGGCGGTTCGCGGTTCCACGGTTCCACGGTTCCGGTTCCGGTTCGGAACCGGGAACCGGCGGTTCCAAAAAATAGAACCGTAACCGAACCGTATTGAACCGGTTTCGGTTCCCGGTTCAGAACCGTCTCTAACGGTTCCGGTTCCGGAACCATGCGGTTCGGTCCGGTTCCCGGTTTCGGTTCACGGTTCTGGTTCGAATGGCCACTTGGGAAAGTACTCGTGCATGCTATTTACTGTAACATGGATATGGAGTATTTTTTTATTTTATCTCTCACGGGACGGGATACATTGTGTGTGTGTCTCTATAGTCTATATATATAAACGCTAATTCTCCTGTGCGACCGTTGCACAGGTGTGCGACGGGTCGACCCGGCCCAAACCCGCCCTCCTGACCCGGAACCCTGACCCGCGTGGGTTTGACCCATACTCATAATTATTACATTTGTTTATAATAATGGTTACTTTTATTAAACATAATATATACATTTGTTCATATAAATGTATATTGATATGTATAATATTTTATATTGAATGAAGGTAAATATTTATATTAATATAAGTATACATTTGTGCGACCAAATGTATATCTTATGCTTATTAAAAGTAAATACTCCTATTAGGGTTTAATGTTCAGACTTAGGGTTTAGTCTTCACCTATTAGGGTTTAGTGTTCACGCTTAGGGTTTAGTTTACAGGGTTTAGGGTTTAGTTTATAGAATTTAGGGTTTAGAAAATATAATATTGTATATTAAATGAAGAAAAATACCTATATTTATATAAGTATACATTTGCGCGAACAAATGTATATTTCATGCTTATTAAAAGTAATAATTATTATAAACAAATGTAATAATTTAGGATTTAGGATTTCGGATCTGGATTGCGGGCCGGGTCGGGTACGGGCCGGGTCGGACCCGTCGCACAGTGTGCGACGGTCGCACCCAAGACCAGCCCATATATAGAACATGCATAAATGGACAAATATTATGACTATGAGGACGTGCCAATATAGAATATACTTTTATCAAGCTAACCCATAAATACAATGCAAAGCTCTCGTACTATGCTTTATTTCGTGACTAACAAAAAACTTATATACACCCATAATCTCGCGATTTCGATTGACAGAAGCAAAATAAAAATAAATGTTTAAAAAATCTATACATATATAAGAGGAGAACCATTAAAATCATCATTCTATTTATGGAAAAAAAAAAGCATAATTACATGTTGATGTATATATATATATATATAAGGGGCGTTCCAATGAGATTCCTGATCTGTGATGAGATCTTAGATTGATTTATAAGTGTTGATTTAAAGCATCCTATGACTGATATTTATTTGGAGAGGGGCGAAATTTTCTTGGGTTCGAAATCTCTGGAGGGGGCGAAAAATTTTACTAAATTTTTTAATATCGTTATTCAACACTATATGTTGCCTTATTCAACAATATATATATCTTATTCATTAGTCTCACTATCTCACCAAAAATAGCAATCTCACTAGAACCTACCCCTATATATATATATAGGAAGAGAGGTTCAAGAAAGAACCACTAAATAAAAGAAGAACGGGCTATTTTCAGTCATTCGATCATCAAGATCTACGGTGGATGCATCATCTTGTTGGATGAATGCAAATCCTGGGTTCGAATTCTAAAAGGAGTAATTTTTTTTTTAGTGCATTAATTTTAACAGCGAATGCGTTAATTTTTACAGTGAATGCATTAGATTTGATGGTTCTCACGTTCTCACAAATAATGTAGTTCTCTCTAGAAGAACCACACCCTTATTAGTGTTATCGATGCATATACATAACACTACATAGATAACAGAATTTTCTCGAACCGTTATCTATTGTTAAAAAGGTGCTCAAAGATAACGGTTTTTGAAAAAAACTGTTATGTATGTACGATTTTCTTGTAGTGAGCAGAAATTACGATGTAGGAAAAAAGTGTCCAGTAATTGGTTCTCTTATTTATATACTCCGTAGTAGTTAATTTACTTAATCGTAATAATTGGTTTTTATACTAATTAACAAAATATAATTCTATTATATATACAATAATATTTACATGCATCAAAAAAGTGTGTGTGTGTGTGTGTATATATATATATATATAGTACCTTTTTTCTATAAAATCTTATTTTAATAATAATGCATAGATAACAGTTTGAAGCAATGCGTTATGTATCAACGTTATCTATTAGTCAAAAAGATAACGGTACTCTTGAACCGTTATGGAATACGCTATCTATAGTGTATCTTTTATAACGATTTGTTCAAGCGTTACGAAAAGCGTTATATACGAACGTCTATTATAATGGTTATTTTTACCGTTACAGAAACTGTTATGTAAGAGAATGGATGCATAACAGTAAGCCTGGACCGTTATGGAAAACGTTATCTATGAGCTGAGTTTTTTATAACGAAAATGTAAACGTTAAGATAACCGATATATATGAAAGTCTTTAACAACAGTTATTTCAACCGTTACGATGACTGTTATGTATGAGCATCATATTTTTTTTTTATTTTTTGAAAACCATAATATATCTATTTTTTTAAACAAAAACCTGTTTATCTAAATAATAAAAATTCGAAAAAAAATTATTTTAAATTATCATTTTAATAATAAAAAGTAAAAATTATTATAATTTTTAATGTTAAAAAATAATTAACTCTTATGCGAATCAATTTTTTTTTTCATTTTTTTCTTCAGTTTTTAATCATTTTTTTTAAACCATAATATTTCTATTTTTTAAACAAAAACCTGTTTATCTAGAAATTAAAAGTAGGAAAAATTATTTTGAAATTCGTATTTAAATAAATTATAATTAATTTTAATTATTAAAACTGAAATAATTTTAAATTGTCATTTCAAGGATTAAAAAACTGTAAATTGAAAAAAAAATGAAAAATAAAGATATGGTGATGCAAAGGGTCGAACCTAGGACCTATGTGTTATAAGGAAAGAGTCTTGTCAATTCGTCTACAACATATTTATAACATGTGTAAATATGAGTTGTAACATCAAATAAAAGCACTTGGGCTGAAAAGTTTCAGTTTCTTCTCCTGCCCACAATTAATCCGACCAACTTCTTCTCCCACGATTAATTTGACGAAACCTTCCGCATAAAAAAAATCGACAAACTTTCATCTTCTAACCCTAGCAGTTGTTCCATCTTTGGCGTGTCGATCGTTGCCGATACCGACGTTCTTCGACAGTCTTCTGAAGTCACGCTTCATTCAATTGCTTTCTGAAGTCATGGCAAAGTTGGTCTCAAAGTTCTTCAAATTTCGTCAGTTCCTTCGACACTGATCTGGTATAAAGAGGGGTAAATATCACTTTAAACCCCAAACTATTTTCGCACTATCAATTATATCCTGAACTATTGAAAATGATTTTTTAAACCTTGAACTACCAATTTTGTATCAATTGTACATTTTATCCATTTTTCATCCTTTGAATTTTCAATGAGTAATGCATATAATCACATCGTTTTATATAATGTAGGTCAAAAAAAGAATGATTCTAAATACATTGTAGCATCCGGTGAGCCACATCAAATTTTTGAAGCTAAAAAAAAGGAATGAATGGTGAAATTGATACAAAATTGATAGTTTAAGGTTTAAAAAATATTTTCGATAGTTTATGATATAATTGATAGTGCGAATATAGTTTGAGGTTTAAAGTGATATTTACTCTATAAAGAGAAAGGGCAATTAGAGGGGTTGAGGTGCAGGGTGTAGAGAGAAAGAGAGCGACGACGTGGAACGAGTGCCCTACTTGGCCTGTATTTTTGGTGGTGAGTTAAGGTATGCAAATCTATTTAACGTAAACAAATTGTATAATTTTAATATCAACTGCCCTAATTTCGCCCAAAACCTTGAAATTTGAGGCTTCCTAATGCCATTGTTTCTATAATCTTTTTTGTTCTACGTACTTATTTCTGAAAATAATAAGTGTTTGAAAACTTGTTTCTTCTATGTGATATTGAAAGATGATGTTTTTGTGCATTGACTATTTATATTTTGCTGCGATTCTAAGCTAGTTATTCGGCGTTGTTGGTCATGAAAGTAGCTTCATTTTATTCCAGTTTTAACTGCATTTTGACAGAGTTCAATTTTCAGACGGGAGAGAAGGCTGTGAGCTGCGGATTCACGAAGTATCAAATTATCAATTAAGTGGTATAAGATTCACAACTTGACGACAATCAATTTGAGAAGACTCATTTTTCGATCACTGAATTTTATGTAGCAAGACATTTTTATAGAAATTGTTGAAAGTTTATGGTTTTTTAGGAGAAAATAAAAGTTCGGGATATTTTATGAAAAATGCTAAAAGTTCGGGACATTTTATGAAAAAATGTTGAAAGTTCAGAGTTTTTGAGGAGAAAATGAAAGTTCGTAACATTTTATGGAAAAGACTGAAAGTTTGAGACATAAAATACTATAAACCCTTATTATTATTAGGGTTAATGCCGTGAAAAACCATGAACTTTGGTGCGATTTTCAAACTTTCCATGAACTATTTTTTTATCAAATTTTCCATGAACTTAAACGCCTGAACAATTTTTCCACGATTTTTACCTCCGGTGATTGTCCGGTGTTAGGTGGCGCCTACGTGGCATTAGTCAAAACGACGGCGTTTTGATAAAGTATATGAAAAGACATCGTTTGAACTAGAATTCGCATCAAACGACGCCGTTTCTTTTGCTGGGGTTAAATCATATTAACCCTAACCTAATTTCACCGCATTTTCTTACATTCACCATTGTCGAATCTTGACTGCAACTGTTATGGGAGAATTTGACCTTGGGATGATGAGATATTGCGAGTGAGGCGCCGAGAAGAAGACGAAGTAAGAGATATTGACGACGATATTTTGCGAAATGGGAGACAGGTATTTCTCTTTCCCCGTGTATAGAATTTGTCGCCCATAGTACTTTGCCGCCCTTAGCTTAGAGAAAAAATTGAGTCTTTACTTGCCTATTGCTGTGAATCTTTGATTTTGCTTTACTATTTCATTAAATCTTCTTCTTGCCCATCCATCACATTGAATTTCTTTTTTTTCAATTTGCGCAGTGACTCATTTGGTTTGTATATTCACCATGGTGGGAAGTTTGTCAACTTAGGCGCAGGTAGATTGTACTCAGGTGGTGAAGTTTTGGAGAAATTCGGTTTAGATAAGGATAGGTTTGGTTATTTTGACTTAGAGGAGGAAATCAAGCAACTTGGGTATACTTCTTGGAGGTGTTTAGCTTTCAAGGTTCCTAGAACTTTAGTGTTTATGGATTTGTGTGATGATAAGCAGGTAATGCAAATGATTAGTTGTGTTACATCTACAATTACATGTGTGAGTATCTATGTGGATGATGGGAAAAAGGGAAAGGTCAAGAAGGTTGTCACTGAAACTGAAACTGTTACTAAGACAGTCATGAAGACTATAACAACCACTAAGAGTAGTAATAATAAGGGGAAGTGGAAGGTAAATCAGTCCAAAGGGGAAGAGAAGGTATTTGATAGGGAAGAGCCTGCTAGTGTAGTGAAAGAGCATAATGTGCAGATTGAGTCAAGGATGGGCAAGGATACTGACAGAGTGGTGATGGAGCAAAATGTGCATATTGAGCCAAGGATTGAGCATGACGTGCTGATGGAGGAGCTTTATGAAACAGATGAAGATGATGATGATTGTGTTCCTCAATATATTGAGAAAGAGGACGTAGAGTCAGATGATTCTTTAGGTGATAAAGAGCTAGGGTCAGAAGATGAAGAGTATATGCAAGCAAGAAGCAATGTCAGGGAAAGTATTGGTGTGATTGCTGAAATGGGTTTAGAGAAAGAGAATGAAGAAGAAAGATTGTCTGAATATGATGATTCTGATAAAGAGAGGTCTGATAGTAGTGACTTAGATGGTCAAGTTGTTAGAAGCAAACAACCTAAAGTTGTGTATGATCCAAGGGGAGATATTGCAGATTTGAAGCTTGTTCTAGGCATGCGGTTTGAGGATGGTTTTCAGTGCAAGAAAGCACTGGTAAAGGTCATCCAATTCACTTTAGAAGGGTAAGCAAGGATCAGTGTGAGGCTTATTGTGAGGAGCCTTGTCAGTGGAGAATATATGCTAGTATAAAGAAAAATGAGAGGTCTTTGGTGGTGAAGATCTTGGGTCAGGATCACACATGTACATTTGCAATTGGTAATAAGCAAGCAAGTTATAAGTGGCTTGGGGAAGAGTACACTGAGGTCTTCAGAGTTAGACCTCAAATGTGTGTTGAAGATTTTAGGAATGATGTTAAGAGGAGATTTAACATAGCTGTTCCAAATGGACGGTTGTACAGGGCCAAAGCACATGCCTTACAGGTGCTTAGAGGCACTATGCAGGGCCATTACAATAAATTAAGGAGTTACATTGCAGAGTTGATGAGAGTGGACAGAGAGGGCAGATTTGAGCTCCTGTGTGGGGATGGTACCATATTCCAGGGACTGTACATTGGGTTTTCAGCCTTGAAGAATGGATTTTTAGAGAGATGTAGGCATATTATTGGTCTAGATGGCTGCTTCTTGAAAACACATTTAGGAGGTCAGCTTTTGTGTGCCATAGGGAAGGATGGCAATAATCAGATGTACCCCATTGCATGGGCCGTAGTAGAAGTGGAGAATGAAGCTTGTTGGCGATAGTTTTTAAGCTTGTTGTTGGAAGAGCTTGGCATCAGGGATGGCAATGGATTTACTTTGATTTCTGATCGTATGCTCTGAATGCTATATAGTATGCTCTGAGCAGAATTCTTGCTCTGAGCTCTGCTCTGGCTCTGAAGTATATTCTGGCTCTGGCTCTGCTAATTCTTGCTCTGAGTCATATTTAAGTCTGCTCTGAAATTAATGAATATGCTCGGTAGAGCCAGAGCAGAATATGCTCTGCTAATTCTTGCTCTGAGTCCTATATAGTCTGCTATGAAATTAATGAATTTGCTCTGCTATATTCTTGCTCTGAAATGTAGGGCCTAACTAATGCTGTGAAAGAGTTGGCTCCACATGCCGAGCACAGAAACTGTGCTCGACATGTCTATATGAATTGGAAGAAACAATTCAAGGGAGTTTCATTGAATAACTTATTTTGGCAAGCTGTGAGGGCTACATATTCTGAGGAGTGGGAGGCAGCAATGGAGGAACTTAAGTGTGAAAATGAGCAAGCATATGAGGATCTTATTGAGAGAGATCCAACCAGGTTTTGCAAAGCCTTTATTTCAACTTGTTGTGTTATTGATATGGTAGATAACAATGTATCAGAAACTTTTAATGGGTATATTCTGAGTGCTAGGGGGAAACACATCATCGACATGCTAGAAGAAATCAGAAGTGGTCTAAGAGAGAGGCAATATAAGAAATTACAACATGTGAACACTGTCACTGACATAGTAACACCAGCTGATATGGTAGATAACAATGTATCAGAAACTTTTAATGGGTATATTCTGAGTGCTAGGGGGAAACACATCATCGACATGCTAGAAGAAATCAGAAGTGGTCTAAGAGAGAGGCAATATAAGAAATTACAACATGTGAACACTGTCACTGACATAGTAACACCAGCTGTTAGGAAAAAACTAGAGAAACTGAAATCACAAGCTAGGTATTGTACTGCTCACCCTGGTCTAGGAGGGAAATTTGAGGTCGCAATGAAAGGTGATAGGTTTATTGTGTCTCTGCATGAGAGGACATGTAGTTGTAGGGCATGGGAGCTCACTGGGATACCTTGTATCCATGCTGTGAGTGCTATCCATTTTATGAGGGATGATCCAGCCACATATGTGCACAAGTATTTGAGCACAGAGACATATTTGAAGGCTTACTCATTCCCTCTTGAGCCAATCAATGGTGAGAGATTTTGGCCAAAGGCTCCTGGATATCTAGTTGAGCCCTCACATGTGAGGATCATGTCGGGTAGACCAAAGAAGAAGAGGAGAAGAGACAAGGATGAGAAGGACCCAAAAAACCCTTCAAGGCTGAGAAAGACAGGCACCATGATGACATGCCAAAGGTGTTTACAAGTTAGGCATAATTCAAGGACATGCAAGAATGATGAAGTGGAGAAGCCTGAAGGTGAGAAGAGGAAGCCGGGAAGACCAAGAAAGTACCCACCCCCTGAACCCACTGAACCCACTGAGGCACCCACAATAGAGGCCACAGACACCACAAACCCTACAGATACCACAGTAGCTGCATCATCAAGAGGAAGGGGCAGGGGCAAGGGTAGGGGCCGGGGAAGGGAGATTGCAATGGAGAGACAAGAGGTAAACTGTGTTATCCTTAAGTTTTCTTATGTTATTTTCATTTGGCATTACAATTTAAAGTGTACTTTATTTACATCATTGTAGGCAAGCAAAGGAATAGGTCATTACATTGGAGAAGAAACATGGAACTCTTATATTGCAAGTGGGAGTTATGTGCAACAAATCCCAAGAGGAGGGGAGCTGTCCATTCAAGGCCCTACACAGAATCCCAAACCAACACTTGAAGATGGATTGTTGAAGATGAGAGGAGCTGTCCATCTGTCTATTTGATGTTGTTTGGTGTTTTTGATGTTTTTGATGTGCAAACTTTTCATGTTTCTGTTTCTTCAAGATGGATTAAGACAATTTGAATTTGGATTGTTGATCTTGAGGATGTTTTGTCTCAGTTTTTGATGGTATAAATATCAGAATCAGTTATGTTATTCTATTTCTTGAACATTCAATGAGCACATATAATTGCACATAATTCTGAAAATAAACTTACTTCTCATTACCATTGCCAATGAGATTACAAGGTTGTTACAAGAGGAATGACAACAAAACACCATCAACCCTATACCCTAAGCAACAAATGCTTGAATTACCACACTAACAACTCCAACAACACAAGCACAAACAAACACTTTCTTCTTCCCGTTCTTGCTGCCCTTAACCTTCTCCATTCTGAGGAGTCTCACTTCATCCTCCAACAATCTAATTCGCTTCAAATCTTCCTCCACATATTTCTGTAGGCGATAGCATTCTCCAATCCAGAAGTTCAATTTTTCAGCATCATCATCTTGATTTCTAGGCTTTATTTCAGGATCTACCCACTCAAAGAAGCCGCATTGTTTCTGCAACAACAAAGATTGTTGCTTTAAGGAAGAAGAGAGAACAGAAATAAACTCAAAAGCAAAAAAACGTGACAATCACCTCTTTGTTGGAGCATCTGAGGAATCTTCGCCCAGGATTGAAGTGCGTTCGCGACGTTTTCATCTCCACTCGAAGTTTGCACGTACATTCAGGGAGGGAATCAGGTGTAGCCATGGAAGAAGAGGCGCCATAAGATGAAGAAGGCGAGAAATTCATCTGAGTCTTCTGAAACCCTAATCGCTGAAATGGGGAAGTGATTTCTTAATTTCCCCAAATGTAGACTTAAATAGATTGTAGGAAAGAAAAAATGAAGAAAACGACGTAGTTTGATGCCAATGTAGACGACGTCGTTTCTTACTGTCGCCGGCGAAGACATGTCATCTTTCAGGTGACTTAAAGAGTGCCATGTCAGCACTCTAATTGGGGCTTATTCAAAATTGTGGAAAAATTGTTCGAGTGTTTAAGTTCATGGAAAATTTGATAAAAAAAAAATAGTTCATGGAAAGTTTGGAAATCGCACCAAAGTTCATGGTTTTTCACGACATTAACCCTTATTGTTATTATTATTATTATTATTATTATTATTATTATTATTATTATTATTATTATTATTATGGTTCTTGATCTAAAATTTACAATCAAACAACGTCAAATCGACCAACCCATATAACGGTTGTGTGTGCGATCAAAGCGCCAACAATATTATCAGTTACGAATGTATTTTTCATGATCGTGATGTAAAATTTTAAAAGAAAATACTATTAAAAAAATATTCGTTGCTTGTTTTCTGTTTTCATAAGACACTGGAATTTCATGTGTACAATTTGGGATGAGTACGTGGATGTAATAAAAAAAACATTATATTAAAATGAGAAATCAAATATCATAATTATCCAAATGTATCGGATCAACATGTACAAATCTCATATTCAAGTAATTACTATAAAATCACCAAAATTTTGTTGAACAATTTATAAATTGTACAATATAAAATTTTCGATACTCATGTATTATTAATTAATAAATAATTAAATTTTAAATATAAAATTTATTTTAAAATAATATTTATTTTTTGAAAACTAATGTCTTTCCTTTTTTTTTTTTTTTTTTTTTTTTTTTGGTCGGTCAAAGTCATGTTAGATGTTAGTAGTTAGTTCCCCATCCACTCCAAGAACCACCTTATCTCTCCATTCACCAAACTCCAACCTTATATCTCCAATCACCAATTCGTTCCCAAGAGGGATCGAACTAATGTCTTTCCTACATCCCACGAGCGCAAAATTAGTAAACTAAAAAAATGCGAACGTGTGAATAAATGCGATTTAAGGTTGTGAGCAAGTATGGGATTACCTCGTCTCTGGGCTAATAAAATTCAGACAACTCACAATATATAATTTAACGTCAACACATGACCTAACGTGACAACCAGACACATCATTATACACATGCCACTGAAATTGACTTTCACGTTCTACATCTACATCAACACACCCACCTATTTCATTCGCATTTTTCACTTATTCTAATTCATGCTCACAAAAACACAAATTCATTAATAATTAGAAAACAAGAATGCAGCAGTGAGGGACTGCTCTAACTCTCCAATATCTACAAACCAACAAAACTGGCATCAAGCATTACACATACACAACGTAAGCAAACAACAAACAAATGAAAACAACATGACAAAATTAATTATGAACAAAAAATGAATAGCTAACCCTAACGGCCATCAACCGAGGTGAAGGAGTCGGCGAAGCCGGCAGGTCGAGTCGGGATGCTGCCATTGCTATCCTCAAGGTCCATACTGCTATGCTCCTTCCCTTCTGCCTCCTGCCAGCCCTTCACCATCTGGTTGAGGGGAAGGCTGTAGTCGATCCCACAATACTCCTCCGCCTCGTCGTTGAGTGGCCTCCACTTCTCAACGAGGGAGGCCAGCACGTTCACAGCGTGCCCCATATCAGGCCGTTGCCCCGGCTCCCTGGCCGTGCAGTGACCAGCCAGCTCAGCAATGATGGCGATGCTATCCGAGATATCCTCCTTTCCGTCTAGGGCCGGGTCCACCGCCCCCATCACCTTCTCCCTGCTCGATTTTATCTGCCAGAACCACGCCACCAAGTACTGGCTCTCCTCGGGCCTCTCCTCATCCAGTGCCATCATTCCGGTCAGAAGCTCCATCAACACAACTCCAAAGCTGAAGACGTCCGCCTTGGTCGTGATCTTGCCCGTAACTGCACATCAAAATTGAAGTAAAACGCTTCCAAAGAGAAACAACCATTCAAAGCAAGAAACCTTACCGGCATATTCAGGAGCAAGGTACCCGAAAGTCCCAGCAAGGCGGGTGACTACAGACCTCTCCCCATTCCCATCCCCATCCGGGGCGAGCTTCACGAGCCCAAAATCTGAGACCTTCGCACGAAAATCATCACCAAGTAAAATATTAGAAGGCTTAAGGTCTCTGTGAATGAAGCTTTGGTGAGCTAGATTGTGAAGGTATTCCACCCCCCTTGCAACATCAAGGGCAATATTGAGCCTCCTTTTCCAAGAAAGAGGCTCCAAATTCAATTTCTTCCAATGGAAAAGATGACTACTCAGAGCCCCCTCCGACATATACTCATAAACCAGAATCCTCTCATTCCCTTCAACACAGAATCCTAACAGAGAAACCAAATGCCTATGCCGAACTTTGGAGAGCACAGCGATCTCAGACCGGAACTCATCCAACGCCTTGTTGCTGATCACGCCCGCCTCCATCCTCTTCACTGCTATCTTAGTCCCATCATCCAACTCCCCCTTATAAACCACCCCAAACCCGCCACGCCCAAGCTCATTCTCTGGGGCAAAGTTCTTGGTCACATCTCGGAGAACCTGGACCGAGATCACCAAGTTCCCCGCCTCAATCACATGAGACTGGCCGCTGTTCACGCTGGCAGAGCCAGCAGAGGAAGCACTCCTGTTTGTGTTATCCGCGACCACAATCTTGACCATGTTGTCTGAATCAGACGGGCCTCTCGGATGCACCACAAGGGAGGTAGGCACCCTGCCTTTCCTCTTCTTACACAAGTGCATCGAGAGTGGCACAACCAAGCAAATTAGAACCGAAAAACAAGCAACAGGTGCAACAATCACGTAGAGCTTATTTGAACGCTTCCCTGCAGTGGAATCGCGCGTGGTATTGACAGAATCAGACGAGGAAGGCAACCTAGGCGAGGACTGTGAGCCCGGAGATGACGTGCTATTGTTTTGAGATGGATTCAAAAGGGAATTCCCACCTAAAACAAGCTTGACACTTGCACTAAACTTTGGAAGTGGAGGGGAAATATTGTTGTCACTCAAATCCAACACTGCCAAAGACTTCAAACTAGTCCAATTTGATGGAACCAAACCAGAGAGATTGTTAGACTGCAAATATATATGAGTTAAGGAATCAAGATTGGCAATGGAAGGGCTCAATACACCAGAAAGATTAGAATTGGGCAAGTTGAATGTGATGATCTTTCCACTAGGATCACACCCTACTCCCAACCAAGACTGTCTGCACGGATCATTACCCGACCACGAGCCCACGAGCCTAGAAGGGTAATCCACACCATCAAGAAACTCTAACAGAGCCATCACAGAAGGGGCACAGAGATCTCCAGGGTTAGGCAAACAAAATGGATTTGATCCATAAGTAGCATTAGCAGCATTGAATTTAGGCATAGGCCCCATAAAATGATTGTTATTCAAATCAATCCTAACCAGCTTCATTCCAACCAAACTAGCAGGAATCAAGCCAACAAGCTCATTCCCATTGAGGTCAAGATCTTGCAATGAAACCAAATCACCAATGTTGTCTGGAATTCTACCTGTGAAGTGATTCCCATGAAGCCAGAGGCTAGTGAGAGAAGCCATGGTGGCAACGATCTCGATTGAACCAGACATCCCCACAGTTTGCTCATTCAACCAAAGCTCTGCAAGAACAGACCCCTTAAAGCTCGCCGGAATGCTGCCGGAAAGCCGATTTTTCGACAGCCTTAAAACCTGCAGGGACGACATGGTCCCTAGAAACTCCGGCAGCGGTCCGGCCAAATTGCAGCCCATCAATGTGAGATTGGTCAGCTGAGCCGAGCCGCGGAGCGCCTCCGGCAAGGACCAGCCGGTGGTGGCGTTGAGAGGGTTGTAATCCAATGCCATCGCCTCCAAATTCACGAGACCGTCGAAGAAATCAGATGGGATTGTTTCAAAGTTGTTGTTGTCCAGATACGCATACTTCAATTCGGAAAGACCGCTGAAAGACGGCAGCTTTCCGGTAAACTGGTTCCTTTGAAGGCCGATGTTGAACAGTTTAGACAATTGGTTGAAGTTTTCCGGCAAAGGGCCTTTGAGACCTAAACCCCGCACCTGAATCTGAGTCACTCTTCCGTTTTCGCAGAAGACGTGGGGCCAGCTGGGGGGCCCACATGGGTCGCCGCCATTGGCAGGCCATTGCAGAAGCTCCGCATTTTCGAGATTTTTTCTGAACTGATTCAGCACGGCTAAATCGCCCGGGTCCGTCGTAGCGCTGTGAACGACAGCGGCTGAGAAGGTGAAGAGGAAGAAGGCTGCTGCGGCGAGTTTTGTTATCTGGGTAGCAGCCGCCATGGCAGATATTTTGGAGCTAGCAAGCAGCGCACAAGCATTGGGTTATAGTGAGAGCTTTTTCAACATCCCATCTGAAATCTCGCAGAGGGAGTGGGAGAGAGACAGAGAGGGGGTGATAATTGGAGAGAGAGAGAGTGTGTGTTTGCAATTGCAGAGCTCCACTTTCTCATGTGCGGGAATAATAGCAGTAAACATAAAACACCAGAGAATTAATTAAAAAATTGGGGAATGGAGAGACTTTCAAGCCAAGATTGTTGAACGAGAAAGTGGGTCTTTGAAGAGAAATGCAGATCGAGAGAGGAAAAGGATAAATTAAGGAAGAGGAAAAGGAAATGTTGAAATTGCTTTGACAAATGTGACTGTTAAATCATGGAAAATAAGTGGTTACTTTCGGATTTTGGGTGTTGGCTGATTTTGTGCTGGAACGAGGGAGAAGGGTGTTTTTGTCTTTTCGGGTAATATCCACCTAGTCTTTATATAATATAAAACGGGAGTTTTCTTACCTCCAAATTTTCTCTCTTCTCTCACTTCTTCCTTCCAAAATTTCTTTCTATTTTAATTTTATTTAAAAAATCGTTAACTTCGATTCATGAAAAAAATATTCAATTCAATGTTTAATTAAAAATTATAATCTTTAATTAGGATTAATAAATAAATTTGAAGTGAGTCTCTAATATTGAACATCATGCTATTTTTTCATTTTGTTATTAGTTGTTTAATTATAATTATTTTAAATTTAATTTTTTTTAAAATATAGTCGTTTTTAATGCAGTTAAGGAAAAGAAAATTTGTCTTAATTTTAATGTGAATTTGCAAATAAAAAATTAGTTATATATATTAAAATTAGAATTTAAAATATTATATAGATTTATTTAATTATGTATATGATTTATTTATTTATTTATATAAACATATTTATTGTTATATATTCTTTTTATATTATTCGTATTTCTCCTGATGTTTAAATTAGTTTTGGGTTGTTTAAATATAAACTTCAATAATAATGCACTTTGGTTTTTTAAGATCCCAATATTATAGTATTAAATGATGACTATTAATTTTGTTATATTAATAGTTTAGTACATTATTTGCTCAAAATGAGATTGACTGAAATAATTTATTTTATAATCTATAAATTTAATTATATTATTATTATACAATGCTCATTAAGTTGATTTACCGTTATTATACATTATTTTAAATCAAATACTTATATTTAAATTAATACTCCATCCGTCTACGATATCGTTTTCACTTTGTGAATGATACAAGTTATAAAAAGTGGTGAATAATAGTTCATAATAGTGGGTATTGTTGTTAGTGAAGTTTGGGTCTCACTATTGTGTTTCTTTAGGGGTGGGTCACACTATTGTTGTGAGTGGAGTTTGTGAATCTTACTGCTATAAATAAAAGTGAAAATGATATTATGGACATACCAAAATATTAAAAGTGAAATCGATATCGTGGACAGAGTGGTATAATTTTTTCGTTACCAATTAATCTAATTCATAAATAATGACACTTTAGTATTTTTACATAATTTAAAATTTTAAAAAATAAGTAAATATATCGTGGCCCGTGCATCGCACGGGAGGGCGTACTAGTATTAAATATTTTGCAGTTTATCTCAATGTAGTGTTTGCATTTATTTATTTATTTTCTGATAAACAGCTGCAGAATATTTTCTTGGTTTGTTCTGAAAAACCAATGAACTTGGACTTCATATTTATGGATGCAACTCGGAAATAGTTCGTTATTTAACATGAAATTTGTTCTCTTCTGTTAAATTTACTACTTCCAGAATAGTTTGCGCCGATTCAGGGAATGTTTTTTTTTTTCCTTCTGTTTTTTAATAAAAAGTAAGAAATTATTAATCCATTGGTTCACGAAATTGCACAACATTTCAAGAATGAATATTGTGGTGGGTGTTCGACAATTTGTCTAGCTAAAATTTACTGGCAACTCAATTAATCTAGACTGTGATTGAATTTTTTAATGCTAACGTAATTTCAAATGATCTAGTACTTCCTCCATTCCGCGGAGCTTGAGCAATATTTTTTTTCGAGTTGCCCAGTGAACCTTTGGCATTTTTCTAATATGATAAAATCTTTTTTCTTTATTCACTTTTTTTTACTTTTTTACCTTACCACACAGAACACATAAAAATAAATAACTCTTTAAAATTTGTGCCGAAATTTTTTTTCCCTCAAATTTCGCTGGACAGAGGAAGTACGGATGTAAGCGTCAAAGTGTGGGACTAATTCCGGTATGGATGATTGTAATACAATACGCCTTGAGCTTGCAAGATTGAATAATAATTCTCTCTTCACCTTTGGAATATAGTTCAGTTGTATAATTTGATATGATGTGTCAATTCAGTTCCATTATTTATGGATAACGTAGCAGCAGGGGAAAATGAAAAGGAAATGCATTTTTATTTTTTTTAATTGCCGCTTGGAAACAAAACAAGTATGAAAAACAAATTAAAGGATTCATTTTTTTTTTTTGAAAACATTCAAAATCGGCATGTAGTAGCTAGGTCGGATTTTTTCATACCTAGCTACTTGATCATCTCTCCAATTTTTAACAATCTATTGAACCTACGAGATGAAATTTTGGTACCTCTATTAATGAGAAATAAATTTTGCAAATTGCACTATTGAAAAATAATTAATCCATACAAAAAGTGGTGAGATTCATTGTATCAATGAATGTGAGTACGAAAGATAGAACACAACGAATGATAACCCAGTTCGGTTAAACAACCTACGTCTGGGGGGCCTCGTCCAGGGAAAATCATCCACTATATGAAGTTAAGATGTACAAAGGACTTACACAATAAGACACCCTCTTACTTAGCCTCTACATCTTCCCAAAACCTCATCAACGGTGAATAACTGAAAGCTTGACAACGACTAACTTTCTAGGCGCACCTAATCCCTCGAGAAACAAGAACCAACAATAAAGAAGAGTAAATAACTCTTTTACAATGTACGCTCAAGTGTATAACTCACAAACACTCTTCTGCTAGGTAATAAAAGTACTGTATCAATGAAAGTACTACAGACTGTACAAATTTGGGGGGACACCTAGCAGGATCATAATTCTCGACTACATTGCGAGAGATGTTAAGCACGAAATTCCCCAGCCATGATGAACGAAATATGGCCTCCTTTATAGACATCAAGCCTTTAATCTTCTCTTGTAGCCCAAGTTAATCCTTTCTCATTCGTAGAAGGAAATAAGAGTTCTAGCTTGATGAGGACTCTGCTTGGATGATCTTGATATATCTCTAATTGTAATCCATCAGCAAATTGTGCATACTACTGATATAATATGAAATATATCCATAAGAGTCGTGTAAGATACCAACTGGAATATGCTGCTGAAAATCGCGCAGGAAAGTATCAGCCAAAGTACCAGACACTGATTAGTACTTTGTTTGTAATCGTATCTGAACATCCTGAGATACTTAAAGAATTGTCTATACAATGACAATATATATTTGAGTATAACCAATACTCAACAATCTCCCCCTTTGTCATTGATGTAGACAAAACAAGCAGCACAACCCATGAATAAACTGCAGCAAGCAAAAGTATCAGCATCTGTACCATCTCTTCAAAGAACTCTCGGAGATACATCACCAGCGACAGGCACACGAACACGTGGAAATACAGCACCAGCGACATACATATGAATATGAAACGCTCTATCAAAAGGTCTCTTCATTTTCCATATTCTCCCCCTGAATTGAATTAATTTGTGAATGCACCAGCAGCAGCCTCCAATACAATCTCACAAAAAAAAATACCACATGGATTAGTGTCACCAAGATCTAACACCGATAACTTAGGTGACCTGCTCTGATACCAATTGAAATTGTACCTATCCAACAATCAATTGTCTCGGCCACACACAAATAACGTAAGCAGCGATACTCAACGAAAATCAAGCGGAAAGTAAAGAACACAAGACACCAACAATGATTACCCAGTTCGGTGATAACACACCTACGTCTGGGGGGCCACGCCCAGTTCCAACAGTTCACTAGTGAAGATAAGAAATACAAAGGACTTACACGCAAAGACTCGATCTTCCTAGCCTCTATTTCTTCCCAAACCTTCACCTACGTGAACAAAAAGAGAGCAAGATAGAACTTACCCACAGAACGTGATTGCCTCTCAATCCACGTTCAAACCAACATCAAGAAACACTCCAACAGGCTGGAGTTCAGATCACTAAACCAAAGAAGCCTTACGCTTACATAGAAATAAAGAGTAAAACAACAGCACACACTCACAGATTGTATGCTCACTCAAAGGCACGAAAATACTCTCTCAAAGAAGTAGAATATCAGATCAAAACAGCAGCAAAAACGTATCCTCTTCAACACCAATATATGGCCAAACCCTAGAAGATGTTTGGGCTCTTGGAAGTTTGGGTTCTAGGCGATTTGGGCTCTTGGTCGTTCCTCGAAGGGATTACTTGAGGCAGCACTAAATAGGGTTTATAAAAGCCCTAGGAATAAAGACTCCTTAGCAAACTTGAAGGCCCAAGCCTATCTTAAACTAAAAACCCGTAGAGAGAGAAAAACTGCCAGACAAGAGACTGAAGAAGCAACCCAACAAGAGACATTCTGAGAAACAGCAGAAGATACTTCCTTTGTTCTACATAATGACAACAAACCTTAGAGTATATAAATACTCTAACAACTATTAATTTGATAGCCTCGCTTTAAGTTAACAATTGTCAGCATGACTATAAGGTTTTATAATCATTATACATTTTTTTTAGAATTATAATCATTATATTTTATCAAACATATTATGTCATGTAATGTTACATATTTTCTCATATTGATGCTCGTGTATAATATATGATCATTTTACATGAAATGATTTTACCAAGATTTTACTTTGGTTTTATAGTGCCAAAAGTGCCAACGGAAATCCAAAATAAAACCAAGTAAAATGGTCATTTTGGCACTTATGGCACTAATAGTGCCATACGTGCAACATAAACAACAGTAATAGAATCAAGAAATCATAAATGGATCATCTAAATCATAAATGGATAATGTAAACCCTAAATCGAACATCTAAATCCTAAATGGAACATCTAAACCCCATGGGGAAGTGTTTAAAATGGTTCTTTTGGCACTTATGGCACTATTAGTGCCATAAGTGCCAACGGAAATCCAAAATAAAACCAAGTAATAAAATGATGCGTATGACACTTATGGCACTATTAGTGCCATAAGTGTCACACGCGCAGCGGACGCTGGCTTTTTCCCGCGAGCGCGCAACTCACCCATAAGCTTCTAGCGGCCGCGCAATCACCCTAGTAAAAATGGCAAATTGGGCATACCACCTAATTAATGACCATATTTTGATGTTTTAAGATTAAGGGCCAAAAATTGATTTTCAATTTTCATTATGACCATTTGAGTACGTTGTTTGATTGAGATATATGCCGAGTCTATAGAAGTGTTTTTGGATTTAAAGGAGTAATAAATTAGTACTAATATTAATTAGGTATGATTCAGTGTGGGGCCACGCTCATACTATCATGCGCTTCACCTTTATTTCGTATCTTAATTTACATGATCATCCATTATAACGCCATTACTTCAATTTCCTCGCATTCTTGCAGCTAAATTATTTTGCCAATTAGCACTTTATTTTTATTTTTTTGTCCGATTCTTTTGAGAATGTGTTGGAATTGTGTGACCTCATATTGAAAAAGAAAACCTTTAAGCATAAATTTATGATTAATCAATTTGACCCAATTATGCACAATAAAAAAAATGAAAAAAGTGGCTTGAAAGGGTAAGTTTTTCATTCCGAATTGACAACACACGATAAATAGAGCTTTTATTAATATAAAATGGCTGGTCATAAGAATTAGTGTACGTAAAAATCAAGAGTATTGGTACATGTGATGAAAAAGATTTTATTGTTTCTTGAAATTGAAAGGAGGGGAAATCTTGACCATACACGACTGAGTATGTGGAATTTATGACTAAGAAAATTATGACAAATGTTTTCTGCTCACGTTAACAAAATAGACTTATATTAAATCAATATTGGCTGATACGTGGACGGGCTAGTGTACATTCATTTATATGTAATAATGTAAATAGGAATAATGAACTAAAAAAAATGATTACGTTTATACTATACGATGCTGTTACATTTTATTTGATAATGTGATAGATATTAATGCGTCTATCCATAAATAGGTGTTATTTATGTATCTAATTGCAGCTGTTGGAATTTCTGTTACATACTGCAAAATGATTGTCGCAAAATATATACCCCTCAATTTTTTGATAATCTATGACCATTTAATATCCTGTTTTGATTGTAGTCTTCATCTAACTTCATTTGTTATAAAAAATAATAATAAATTATGTAATTATGGATAAATATATAAGCATTTTAAATATAAAGTTAAGTTTTAAAATTTTATTTGAATTCGAATAAGCTCGAATATATATGATCACAAATCTGACCCGGGTATGTACCAGCAAATGACAAAAAAGATAAGAAAATGAAATTATTGTTCAATCTTAGGCATGTAAATGGAATTAATGATTTCCATACGTTACAGCCAGCCATAATTAATGCAATAACTAAAAAGATATTAAGTGAGACGTGACCTTTTTTTTTTTTTTTTTGGAAGGAAAAACCAATCTCATATATTAGTGAATATCATGAGAAACAATGTCCCTAAGCCATTTAGGGAAGTCATTCGTCCAACAAATGGACTCGTTACACGTTCTTGCCTTTTGCGCTAGAAAATGAGCCACAGAATTGGCTTCTCTATACATATGAATTATGATGCACATTCAAAAGGAAATTCTCTCTCGCAGCATGAAGGATCTCCGCCAAGTGTGCAGGGAGGCAATTCTCATCTTCTTTTTCGTTCGCCATAGCTCTCGCCGCCAGAAGCGAATCAGTGAAAATTTCCACTGCCTCAACATTATGCTTCATACACACATAAATTCCCTGAATGACTGCCATAATCTCAGCCTTCATTGCGGTCGACGCCGGCTTCATCCGTTGAGTTCCTGCTGTAGACAATTAAATTTGTCGTCGAATTAAATCGTGCCACGTGTAAATTTATGAATTAAATATTCAATTATATTTTCTATTTTATTAAATGGGATTTTATTCCTAAATTAAATAGATATATAATTAATATTTAACATAAATAAATTAATGGGCTTATGGACACCTAAAGCCCTAAGGCCCATGCATGAAGGCCCAAAGCCCATAAAGCCCACGAAGCCCATCTCTAAAATCTATAAATAGAGGTGTTGGGGTGCTCATTATCACAACGTGAAGGAGTGGAAGATCGAAGGGCACAAAGAATTCTCTCTAGTATCACAAGTAGAAGAGGCGGAGAATTGGAGAGTTCAAGTATTCTTCCAAGCATTCAAGTATCTTGAAGAATTCTATCTAACGTTCAAGTCTCCTTCAAATCTTCAATCGTTTGAGTATTCAAATCTTCAAGTATCCTTCGAATCTTCAAGTATTTGAGCATTCAAATCTTCAAGTATCCTTCAAAATCTTCAAGTATTCAAGTATCTTCAAATCTTCGAGTATTTCTTCAAATGTTCAAGTATTCCTGCGAATCTTTGAAGTGATCTTCAAGTATCCAAAGAAATCAAGTTCAAAAGCTTCAAGGCATTCTTACAAATTCTAAGAATGTTCTCAAATCAAATCAAGTTCAATGTTCAATCCAAAATCATGACTTAAGTCCTTTGGATTGGCGTCATCAAAACAAGTATTTCAAGAACCTTCAAGCTTGTTCAAGAATCAAATGGAAGAGAAGAATCAGAGGATTAACTAGAGATTGCAACCCGCATAAATCTATCTTCAAATCTATCAAATTATCTTTGTAACGCGTTTTTGTATTTTATCAAATTGAAATACAAAATTTGTGTTTACAAATTTTGGCACGCCCGGTGGGACATCTCTACCTCTCATCTCTACTCTTCACCAAAAATCTTGAACAATGTCTATTCAACCAAATGCAACTGCTCAAGCTTCATCTAAAGGTTCTTCGGAAAGCATCGATGTAATTACGCGAAGCAAAGCAAAATTGATGCAAGAGGTGTCCAAGTCGACCTCCCGTCTTCCATCTATTCATGAAGAGGATGACAACTCCAGAAGAAGCTTCATGTTTCCCATGGAAAATTATCAACTCCACGCGGATGTCATGATGACAAACACATCCACTATGGAAGAACAACTCTTAAACCTAACAAAAATGGTCGAATCTCTATCTAAGCATATCCAAGATCAAGATGCCCAGATTGCAAAGCTGAGAGAAGAAAAAGAAGAATCAAGCCACGCAAACAATGATAGGGAAGATGAAGAAGACGAAGAAGATGGAGAGAATAATGATAAAGAAATCTCCAAGGACAAGCAAAACTATGATGAAAGAAAATCTTCAGGAAAGGATACTCCTTTCTCGTCTGGTGGCCTTATCCCAATCGACCAACTCAAGGAGTTCATCGAAGCAACCATGAAGAGTAACAATGCTGGAAACTCAAAGTCATCATTGACCTACTCCAAGCCATATACTCGGCGGATCGACGACTTGAGGATGCCTCTTGGTTATCAGCCCCCCAAATTCCAACAATTTGATGGCCAAGGAAATCCGAGACAACACGTGGCTCATTTCATTGAAACATGCAACAACGCTGGTACTTGTGGAGATCATTTGGTCAAACAGTTTGTTCGCTCATTGAAAGGTAATGCCTTTGACTGGTACACCGACTTAGAATCAAACTCAATTGATAGTTGGGAACAACTGGAGCATGAGTTCCTCAACCGCTTCTATAGCACTAGAAGTACTGTCAGCATGGTGGAGCTCACAAGTTCGCGTCAATTCAAAGAAGAGCCAGTCATTGACTACATCAACCGATGGAGAAACCTTTGTCTCAACTGCAAGGACCGATTGTCTGAATCATCTGCCATCGAAATGTGTATTCAAGGGATGCATTGGGGCTTGCAATACATCTTGCGAGGAATCCAGCCTAGAACATTCGAAGAACTTGCTACAAGAGCTCATGATATGGAGTTGAGCATGATGACAAGCGGGATCGAAGAACCACCCATCCGAGAACCTCGCAAATTCAAGCCAGAATTCAAGAAAGGAAGCAAACCGTCCGATGAAACACCAAAGAAAGAATCCATGGCGATTAAGGCAACTTCGGTGAAATTCTTAAAGAGAGAAGCTGGACAAGAAGGCAACCAGAACTCTTCCCGAGACTTGGGGCAAAGAAGACCTACCTTGAAAGAAATGCAACAAAAACAATATCCATTCTTAGACTCTGATGTTTCAGGAATTTTTGATGACCTGATCAAAGAAAAGCTTATCGAGTTGCCAGAAATGAAGCGACCAAATGAATCAGGGAGGACAGACGATCCAAGTTACTGCAAATACCATCGTCTGGTTGGGCACCCCATACATGATTGCTTCATCTTCAAAGACAGGGTCATGCGGTTAGCTCGAGAAGGGAAAATATCTCTTGAAGAAGACGCTACTGCTGTAAATATGGTCTCCACAGACTTGAATGACATAATAGAAGGTATTGGAGCTCTGTATGACACATCCAATCAAGTAGATGAAGAACCTGAGCTAAATATGGATGAAGACGATGATGCATTGGCAATCACATTCTCCAATGAAGACTTGCAGCTTGGATTTAAATCTCATAACAGACCATTGTTCGTGAGTTGTTATACACATGAGCAGAAGGTCAATCGAATTCTCATCGATGGAGGCTCGGCGGTCAATATTTTGCCACTAAGGACTTTGAAGCAATTGGGAATCCAAGTAGATGAGCTGTCAAAAAGTCGATTGATGATCCAAGGTTTCAATCATGAAGGGCAAAGAGCTCTTGGAACTATAAGGTTGCGATTGCTGATGCAGGATATGGATTCGACAGCGTTGCTTCATGTTATCGATGCCAAGACGTCCTATAATATGCTTCTGGGTCGACCATGGCTTCATGAAAATGGTGTTGAACCATCTACATTGCACCAATGTTTCAAGTACTATCAAAATGGCGCCATAAGAAAAGTGGTTGGTGATCAAAAGACGTTTACGGAAGCAGAATCACATTTTGCTGATGCTAAGTTCTATTTGGAAAGAACCAAAGTCTCAATGGTGAAAGATGATACATCACATGACGAGTTGAGATCTTGCCAGGAGAAAAAGAAGAAAGAATCTTTTCTGAAGATGGAAGGATTCACCATGCCTTTAACGAAGATTGATGCTAAGAAGCCAATTCTCCAACCATTTGAAGGGTTTGTCCGACCAAAGCGAAGTGGCGTCACAGATCATGAAGATCTCTCAAACAAAGAACTCTCAAAGCACTTTGGTCCGAAGGCATATAAACTCCTCGTGAATGCTGGATACAATCCTCAAGAAAGCTCTATGTCAAAGTCTCATTTGGAAAAGACTGATAACGCGGGCCAAAACTCCAAAGCAGGTTTGGGATATACAGCGCAGAGTCCCGTTCGTATCGCCATCAAAAGAGCTGCCACTAACTATGTTAGCACCCAACAAACCCTGGAATCGTCAAACATTCAAAGGGTTTCTGTTTTCAGAATGATGGGTAGAAGAGAAGCTCAACGAGTATCTGTCTTTAAAAGACTTGGCAAAGGCAAATCATGGAAACGAAGCAAGACAAAATGGAGTGATGAACTACACATAACAGAGAAATGGAGAAGTTTGATCCCTCCTCGAATGAAAAGATACACCACTTTGCTTATGCCATGTGGGAAAGAAATGAAAGCTCAAATGAAGACCACCATCTTCACACGAGATGCCATAGATGAAGAAGATAGAGAAAGTGTGGCTTCCTCTTACTACACTACTAATAGTGCTAGTAATCCAGTTCCTCATACTACTCAAAGTCAAGAGCCCCGTGAAATTGCAAGTCTCGTTAGAAGTGGCGTTATCACAACAAGCGTTGCAGAGAATATATCCTTCATACGCCAGAGAAATGAAAGCATAAAGACGTGTTTTGATTGCAAAGATCCTCGCCAAAAAGATGAAGACGCTGTTACAGCAAACCATATCACCTCCTGCGAGAAAATGGTCGTTGGAGAAGAGAATTCGCACTTGAGCCCCAAAGAACTGGAAACTCTGGATGAAGAGAGACTAGAAGTCCAGCAAAATTGGAATACTATCAAACTCTTCCTTCAAGATCCTTCAACAAAGCAGTGCGAGCGCCCTCTTTTCAAATTGGAGACATGGCCCTCGCTGCAAGGAGGCCAATTGTTACCACTCTCAAAGGAAAGTTCTTGAAGTACTACTATCCTTGAAGGGTGGTAGAGGTTGAAGCATGTACATATGTATATAGTTCCAAAAAAAAAAAAAAAAAAAAAGCCAAAAAGAAATGGAAAGCATAAAAAGCCAAAAAAAATAGAAAAGCAGAAAAGCCAAAAAATGAGTCAGATGAAGAAAAGCAACAAAATGGAGTGTATGAAGACAGCTCCTTGACGCACGAGCCTAAAATGCATGTTACTCCTGGCCCGCATGAGTATAAACTGTGCACGGCACCCAATCTCAAACACCTGTTGATCCTATGAACTACGTTTTGACTTGATCCCTTTCAAAAGGGTACGTAGGCAGCTTAGATAATTTCTAGGTTCAGTCATAAGTTGTGTTTGACTCTTTTCAATTTATATCATCAAAGTTATGATTTAAGTTGATTATGTGAAGCCGAATATGTCTCAAATTGGAAAGAAAATCAAGCCATCAAAAGAAGCACAAGCATTTGGAGAAGATGTCAAAATATCCATCACAAACCAAATAAGAATCATCAAGAGAGAAATGATAGAAACTGCGGTTTGCACCAATACTAAGCAAATAGGTCTTGACCCTCCAAAGTTCTCTAAGCAGAGATCAAAAGTGACTCTGAAGTCTTCAAAATTCCGCAGCATTTCCTCATCAACATGTGCAACTTTATGTTTGTCAAACTCTCTTTTGAATTCTTGGATTGCACCTCAGACGGTATGAAATGAGGCACTATCTTGCTTGAAGGACGACAACATCTTCGTCTCCCAACAGCTCTATCATAGCAAGCTCTTCCTTGATCAAAGCAATTCAGATGATGGCTTCATTCTCCTTGGCTTAAGCATCAAGAAAAGAAGACTCAATCTTCTCGAGTCGCTGTGCAGAATTCTCCCAACTTTGTGAGATGCCAAACACAACAACCTCACTCAAACCAGACTCGAACAATCCCAGGTCCGAGCGCACCCAAGACCTGTCAAAGAATTGAGTCATCTGGCGTTGAGGTCAGCTATGCATCGCCAACTTCACTTATCCCCAAGCTAAAGTTGAAACTATTCGTGGAGTGGAAATACACGTTCACACCTTTAAATCATCTAGCCTGCTCAAATGCGCGCAAAGAGAAGATGTAACCAGCAATCTTCAAAGGTTGGACTCACAATGGCCTAGATCCGAGCGCACCCGAAATCTGAGTAAAAGCCAATTGAGCCACCTGAAGTGCAAAGTAAACATCACTCAAATAAGGTCTTAGATGGACTGCTGCCAGATTTTTGGATGAACTCTCTGAGGATGGTCTTTAGTCGGGCTGATGGAGATGTCAAGACTGAAAGAAAAATAACAATAGATTCCGAACTTGGCAAATACTCAAAGCATCTTCTTTGGGGCAAAATCCGCCATGAAGTTGATTAATGAGACTACGCTAGTCTTAAACATAGCCTCCCAAGATTGTCATCACCAAACTCCCATCGTTGTTAACTGCAAGGAAAACACAAGATATGGTAAAATAAGATATGGTCAAATCAAAAAAGGAGTCAACTTAAGTTCCCGTTGGATCATTGTTTTCGACTGAACAATGCATATGCCTAAGAGAGGATTAAGAAGTATCACGGGCCTGATTGTTTTGGGCCCTCATTAATTGGAAATGGGCTGAGATAGGGAAAGAATCCAATTACCTCCCCTAGAAATGGATCTAACACCCAATCTCTCAATACTCGTCTCCTCCCTCTCGGTGGACATACAGAACGCATAGATGCAAATACCGCCGCCGCCGTTGTTTCAAAATTGGCGAGAACCGCCATGGACGAGGCCGCCTTCTCCCTCCGGTCACGGTCATCTGTTCCATCCCTCTCTCTAAAATCCTGCTGTTGCTGCCGCATTCAAGATCAGCAAGGGCGGCACTTCAAATCATTGCTGCTGAATCATGGAACCCATTCGCCAGTGTTGTTGCTCTGAAATTGGTGAAGCCGATGTTTCGAATCTCCATGAATAGATGGCCACCGCCTTCTCTTTCTCTCGCACATAGATAAAAATTGTGTCCAAATTTGAAGCAGAGCTTGACAAAATTGGTTGTGGCTGCACTCGACGCCGCCGTGGCTCGTGAAGACCCGTTCTGCCTCAAAGCCTTTCCGATGACAAGCGCTCCCCACTTCTCACAAATACTACTGTCGGCTGCCGAAACTTCTGCTTCAATGCGAAATGAAACTCGATGAAATCAGCTGCCTCTGAATTAAAGGCGTTGCTCGTGAACACTCGTTCCGCCTTAGAAAATAACGTCATCGCGTCCAAGCCCGACCCCAACAACTCCAATCCCTTCGCCAGCAGCTGCTACGCCGGCTAAGAAGAAGCCGAAGTCTACTGCAAAGCCGAAGCCAGATACCGCCATCGCGCTCCAAGCCGGTTCCAACAGCTGCTCTACCGCCCTCTGCCGGAACTTGTCGTAATCAATACTGCAGAAGCCATGGAAAAAGAGATAGCAACAGCCTCCTCATAACTTCATTCTCCTTCGTTCCATCTCTCCAATTACAATAAGTGGCAGCTAACTGGAATTCTTTGAAAACTGAACTGAAATGTACCAAGCTAAATGCATTTGTTCAAGTTGAGATCAAAACCAAGTCATTTTGAGAACGGTGAAAGAAACAAGTAGACGAGCATGAACAAGCAAGATGTCTAAGAAGTAATATTATAAAGAGAAAGCATAAGAGCTCGCTGCTAAGTTTGAGGAAACTCAAAAAAAAAAAAAAAGGTGGTGCCAAAATGAAAGGTGCTTTAACTGACTACATCTAAGCATGGGGCAGTACACAACATACCTTTGCTAAAGTTAGTCGAGGACAGCAACGACACGAAGGGAACGAAACTATGGCGCTGTCAAATTCCTTGCCGGAGCTCTACTACAACCAAGCAATCCCCTACAACGCATTCCTCTCGGCTCATAGGAGAATGGAGCATTCCGACGCCGCCATAGCCGTCAAAATTCGCTCCGACTTTCTGCAAAAATCTTCGTCGGAGCTCCGCTGCACTCAATGGAGAGAGAAGTAAGATACAATGGAAGAAACGTGACAAGAAAGAAAGAAGATGACGAGCCGACCACCTTCAACCCTCCGTCGGCACTCCGCGAGAACTAGAAGCAAGCCGAGCTTTGTTTTGAGAACTATAGCTATAGCTATCAAAAGATACTACAGCTATCAAATGAAAACTCCTAGAACAGGCTACTGTAGGCAGCCGAGAAAGAGGAAGCTGCGTTTGTTTTGAGATGCAATACATAGGGAGGGTTTACTCTATTTATAGAGGAGAAAAAGGAAGAAGCAGAAGCAAAACCAGAAGAAAAGAAAGAAATAAAAAAGGAAGAAGAAGAGATTCCCTAGCCACCAATGTGTACGAGAACAGAGTGCAGCTCCAGCTATTTTTTTTTAGTTTTCAGCAGGCGACAGCTCGTCAAAACAAAAGTATCGATCAGTTTTGAAAAGTAAAGATAATGCATTTAATGCATGTTCTGGTATAGCTGTAGATAAAGTCTAAAGTGTATAGCTGTTGTGGTTTTAAAAAGATAGCATAATCATAGGGGCTGCCTTCTATTCTCTTTGGAACAAAACTCATGTGATTTGAAGATAAATTGGGCCGAGCAAATAAGTGAATTTGGTCAAGCCTTTTAAGTGGGAATTGGGCTTGTAGTTGATATCTTCAAATTAGACATTTGATGTCTTTGGTTAAGCAAATGGCTTGGATTAGAGTTTGCAGCTAATACTTTCTATCAACGTATAGAAAATAGCTCCAAATGATTGAACCACAAATAGGTTAATCATTATGGGATGCTAAAGCAAAGTTAAAAAAAAAAAAAAAAAAAAGAGCAAATTCAAAATCCAAATAAAGAACTCCTAAATACGAGTATAAACTATTTACAAAATTCAAAGAAATTCAAGAACTCCTAAATACGAGTATAAACTATTTATAAATCCAAAGAAATTCAAGAACTCCTAAATACGAGTATAAACTATTTACAAAATTCAAAGAAATTCAAGAACTCCTAAATACGAGTATAAACTATTTATAAATCCAAAGAAATTCAAGAACTCCTAAATACGAGCATAAACTATTTACAAAATTCAAAGAAATTCAAGAACTCCTAAATACGAGTATAAACTATTTATAAATCCAAAGAAATTCAAGAACTCCTAAATACGAGTATAAACTATTTATAAATCCAAAGAAATTCAAGAACTCCTAAATACGAGTATAAACTATTTAAAATTCCAAAATCAAATGAAGAACTCCTAAATACGAGTATAAACTATTTATAAATCCAAAGAAATTCAAGAACTCCTAAATATGAGTATAAACTATTTATAAATTCAAATTCAAGTCAAGAACTCCTCGATAAGAGTTTAAATTATCAAAAAATAAATTTCGAGACTCGTCTATTACCGAAGGCATTTCGTCCATAAAACAAGTCTCGATGGGGCAATTTGTAGACAATTAAATTTGTCGTCGAATTAAATCGTGCCACGTGTAAATTTATGAATTAAATATTCAATTATATTTTCTATTTTATTAAATGGGATTTTATTCCTAAATTAAATAGATATATAATTAATATTTAACATAAATAAATTAATGGGCTTATGGACACCTAAAGCCCTAAGGCCCATGCATGAAGGCCCAAAGCCCATAAAGCCCACGAAGCCCATCTCTAAAATCTATAAATAGAGGTGTTGGGGTGCTCATTATCACAACGTGAAGGAGTGGAAGATCGAAGGGCACAAAGAATTCTCTCTAGTATCACAAGTAGAAGAGGCGGAGAATTGGAGAGTTCAAGTATTCTTCCAAGCATTCAAGTATCTTGAAGAATTCTATCTAACGTTCAAGTCTCCTTCAAATCTTCAATCGTTTGAGTATTCAAATCTTCAAGTATCCTTCGAATCTTCAAGTATTTGAGCATTCAAATCTTCAAGTATCCTTCAAAATCTTCAAGTATTCAAGTATCTTCAAATCTTCGAGTATTTCTTCAAATGTTCAAGTATTCCTGCGAATCTTTGAAGTGATCTTCAAGTATCCAAAGAAATCAAGTTCAAAAGCTTCAAGGCATTCTTACAAATTCTAAGAATGTTCTCAAATCAAATCAAGTTCAATGTTCAATCCAAAATCATGACTTAAGTCCTTTGGATTGGCGTCATCAAAACAAGTATTTCAAGAACCTTCAAGCTTGTTCAAGAATCAAATGGAAGAGAAGAATCAGAGGATTAACTAGAGATTGCAACCCGCATAAATCTATCTTCAAATCTATCAAATTATCTTTGTAACGCGTTTTTGTATTTTATCAAATTGAAATACAAAAATTTGTGTTTACACCTGCCACCACCAGAGAACCATTCGAGTCTCTGCAAACAAAACCCACTCCAAACTCGCCCTTCGCCGGATCAAACAGCACATCAACGTCCATGCGGAAAATCCTAAAAGCTGGTCTTTCCCATTTCTTTTTTCCCAACTTCACTCCCAACCATCCATCTTTGCAACGCGTTGCACAAGCATCTGCAAAAGTTTCCAGCAGCGCTCTACTCATGTTTTCATTTGGCGTTTCATATTCCTCTTTCTGCCCATGCTTCATTTTGCAAACGTAATCCCATGTTTGCCATAATAAAACACACCAGATCTCGTACTCCTCTCATGTGTATTCTCTTCCAATCATCTCTGCAATATCAATCATCTCCATTCCCTCCACTCTCCTCAGACTTTTCCAGAACATCGAATTCTTCCACACTTTTCGAACCATCGGGCAGAAAATAGTAGCGTGAGCTGTTGTACCCCATCTGTCATGGCAATGCTCACATATCCCATCCACCGGAACATGATGGAGCTTAAGGTTCACAGCTGCTGGAATGATATTTTTAATCACACGCCAAATAAAAATGTGCACCTTCGGTGGAATTGAAGCACTCCAAACCAATCTGCTCCAAAGTTTCCTGTCTTCTCTGCATTGATGAGGGTGTTCATCATAGAGGAAGTACGGATGAGGGTGTTAACACATAAAAATAAATAACTCTTTAAAATTTGTGCAGAAATTTTTTTTTCTCAAATTTCGCTGGACAGAGGAAGTACGGATGTAAGCGTCAAAGTGTGGGACTAATTCCGGTATGGATGATTGTAATACAATACGCCTTGAGCTTGCAAGATTGAATAATAATTCTCTCTTCACCTTTGGAATATAGTTCAGTTGTATAATTTGATATGATGTGTCAATTCAGTTCCATTATTTATGGATAACGTAGCAGCAGGGGAAAATGAAAAGGAAATGCATTTTTATTTTTTTTAATTGCCGCTTGGAAACAAAACAAGTATGAAAAACAAATTAAAGGATTCATTTTTTTTTTTGAAAACATTCAAAATCGGCATGTAGTAGTTAGGTCGGATTTTTTCATACCTAGCTACTTGATCATCTCTCCACTTTTTAACAATCTATTGAACCTACGAGATGAAATTTTGGTACCACTATTAATGAGAAATAAATTTTGCAAATTGCACTATTAATTTGATAGCCTCGCTTTAAGTTAACAATTGTCAGCATGACTATAAGGTTTTATAATCATTATACATTTTTTTTAGAATTATAATCATTATATTTTATCAAACATATTATGTCATGTAATGTTATATATTTTCTCATATTGATGCTCGTGTATGATATATGATCATTTTACATGAAATGAACTGATCCATACCAATACTTGATTTATTATTGAATACAATACTTACAAATAGGGGTGTAATCGAACCGAGCTGAACCGAATAGTGGTGTGCTCAAGTTTGATTTGTTAAGTATCGAATCGAATCCCGAACTTTACTTACCGAATACTTTGAGGCTCACGAGCGGCTCACGAGCCTATACGAACTTTCTAAATTTATATTTATATACAAAATATTGATTATTTTATTTTAAAAATAAATTATTTTATTTAAAATAATAAATGTATTAATTATTTTTTTATAACAAATAAAATTAATTAAAGATTTAATACAATTATTATTAATTTTAGTGGATAAATATAAGTTATGTCTACTAATAATTTATATTTTTCAAGCTGAATCACTTGACGAACATGTTCACGAGCTAACGAGTCGAATACTACTAAGCTCAAATTTGGTTTGTTTATTTTACGAGCTTCTCTAAACGAACTTGAACGAGCTTTTTTCGAGCCGAGCTCCGAATAGTTCCCGAGCGGCTTGGTTTGTTTACAGCCCTTACAAAACATATCTTTGTTTCTTAAACTTGTAACCCCATCACTCAACCTTTGTAATTTTTCATTTTTTCTTATTATATCTGGCTCTTTGATTCTAAGGGTCGGTTTACTTTGCTTGTAAAATTTTCATTGGTAAAAAATACATAAGAAAAGATGAGAAAATATTAGTATTTTTTTCTCTTTTTTTAACAGGGATGAAAAGATGAGAAAATATTGAGAAATATCGAGAAATATCATACCCCTAGGGTAGGGGCTATGATAATATTATCCAATATTAGAGAGAAAATGAATGAAAATGAGTTGCCCGATAAAATATTTCATTTTATTCAGAAAAGGATTTTCATTTTATTGATAAAATTATATTTTTTTATCTCTTTTTCCATCGCGGTGAACGCACCTAATTAGTACTCTCTTCGTCCACGAAATTTATGCCATACTTTTCTTTTTTGTCCAAATTTCCACTATCAATTTTATTTATATTTTATTAAAATTTATGCTAAAAATAATATGACATAAATTTTGCTGACGGATGGAGTATAATTTTAAGAAGTTTGCGAAACCGTGACATTTTCAGATATTTTTTTCAAACGGTCTCTTAAATTTTAATCGCCACTAGTATACGCCCATTCGTGCGATGCACGACGAACATCGAAATCAAACGATAAATTTAAATAAATAAATATAAATAATAATAAAAATAAAAATAAAATATAAACAAATACAACATATGTTTTAAAAATATAATATAATAATTAAGATCAATTATCAATAAAATCTTGAATATAAAATTATAAATTTTCAATTTATACAAAGTGTAATGAAAATTTGCATTATGCATATTATTATATAGTATTATACATCATAATAAATATTTTCATACACAAACATAAATAAAAAGTTGTAATTTTTTAATGAAGAGACAGAAAATAAAATATTTTATACTTTTCATAACTTATTCGTTTTAAATTCATTTTTGATTATTTTTATACTATATTGAATTTAAGATACATATGATTATTTTTTCACGAATCAAATTTGATGACGTTTAGAAAATATATAAAATATAATAACATAAAAAGCAAAAAAAAAAGTGAAAAAATTGGTGGAAGAAGAGAGAAAAAAGAGAGGGAAAACATGGAGGGGAAAAACTTCTCTTTTATATACTATATAGATTGTCAATTCTCAATCTAATATTAAATTTAAGTAAAACATAATAATAACAAATATGTTAATATAAAGAAATATAAAAATTCATACAAAAATTTAATAAATCTAAATCATATTTGAAATTAATTTTTTAAGATTTAATTAATTAATTATCTATAAATTTATATTAATATAAATTTCAACCTTTAAAATTTATTTTTAAGCTAAAGAGTTCTAAAATGAACAAATATAAGACTAATATTTTTAGTTACATTATATTGTTATAACAAAAAAAAAAAATAGAAAATATTAAAAATGATGTCTAACAAAAATATAAAAAAATAAATAAAATAAATATTAAAAAAGGAATGAAATAGAAAAAAAAAATTGAACGTGTTATTCAAAGAAAGGAGGTAGGAGAGAGGAGAGGATAGATGAAAGATGAGAGAGAAAAAAAAATTGTGACTTTAAATGATAATAATTTATTTATTTTAAATTTATTTTTTATAATTTTTTTACATCAAATTAAAGATCTTATCATTATCTTTAATTTAACATCCATATAAAATATTTTTTTATAAGTAAAAGTTGATGAATTTAAAAAAAAAATCAAAACAAAATATGCAAAGTAAAGAGAAAAAATTTTGTAGAAAAAATTCGTGCATGTTTTATATATATAGATTAACTAATAGATATTTAATGAGTAAATAGTGGGATAGATTGTGAGAGAGAATATAATTTTATTATAGGAGAGAGAAAAATTGGTGGTAAAATTTTACCGTTAAAGTGCTCTTTTATATTATATAGATATTATATATAGATTGCCGAGAAGTGTTTTTGGATTTAAAGGAGTAGTAATAATAAACTAGTACTAATATTAATTTGGTATGATTCACTGTGGGGCCACGCTCATACTATCATGCGCTTCACCTTTATTTCGTATCTTAATTTACATCATCATCCATTATAACGCCATTACTTCAATTTCCTCGCATTCTTGCAGCTAAATTATTATAACACAAATATTTATGTGCAACTGATTGCATCGTGCAATTAATTGTCAGAATGACACTATTTTAATCGAGAAATGATACTTGAATATTTTCGAATGACACTATTTTAATATACAAATGACACTTAATCTTCTTTAAGTGTCATTTGTATGTTGCAGTAGTGTCATTCATAAATCAATTGCACGGTTGCAATCAGTTGCCCTCATGCTTCTTTTGCCAATTAGCTCCTCTTTTTTGTCCGATTCTTTTGAGAATGTGTTGAAATTGTGTGACCTCATATTGAAATAGAAAACCTTTAAGCATAAATTTATGATTAATCAATTTGACCCAATTATGCACAATAAAAAAAATGAAAAAAGAGGTTTGAAAGGGTAAGTTTTTCATTACGAATTGACAACACACGATAAATAGAGCTTTTATTAATATAAAATGGCTGGTCATAAGAATTAGTGTACGTAAAAATCAAGAGTATTGGTACATGTGATGAAAAAGATTTTATTGTTTCTTGAAATTGAAAGGAGGGGAAATCTTGACCATACACGACTGAGTATGTGGAATTTATGACTAAGAAAATTATGACAAATGTTTTCTGCTCACGTTAACAAAAATAGACGTATATATATTAAAGGGTAAATATCATGAAAATCCCTTAACTATACTCATTTTATCAAAAATACCCTGAAACTTTCGAAATGTTCTCTAAACCCTCAAACTATCAGGTTTTTATCAAATATATCCTGCATTTATTTTTCGGTTACCAAAAACGTGATGTGACTCGCCAGATACCACAGTGTAATTTATATTCTATTTTTTTAAAATGACATGGAAAAACGACTTCGTTTCGTACCATATTCTACCGCGTTTATCCCTAATTCTAGGTTATTAGTATGAATTTCAAATACAATAGAAGTCAATTTTAAATTTCAGAGTGAATTTTTTTAAATAATATGGTACGAAATGACGTCGTTTTTGCCATTGCATTTAAAAAAAATTAAATATAAATTACATTGTGGCATCCGGCGAGCCACATCACGTCTTTGGTGATCGGAAAATAAATGCGGGATATATTTGATAAAAATCTGATAGTTTGAGGGTTTAGAGAACATTTTGAAAATTTCAGGGTATTTTTGATAAATCGGGTATACTTCAGGGGTTTTATGATATTTACCCTATATTAAATCAATATTGGCTGATACGTGGACGGGCTAGTGTACATTCATTTATATGTAAATAGGAATAATGAACTAAAAAAAAATGATTACGTTTATACTTTTTTTTTTTTAATTTGAAGGAGTTGGGGAGGGAGAGCAGTGAGATTTGAACCCGAGACCTCACTGTTCACACATAGAAGGTCGCACCGTTTGGTGTCCCCTTGGGCACTGATTACGTTTATACTATACGACGCTGTTACATTTTAATGTGATAGATATTAATGCGTCTATCCATAAATAGGTGTTATTTATGTATCTAATTGCAGCTGTTGGAATTTATGTTACATACTGCAAAATGATTGTCGCAAAATATATAACCCTCAATTTTTTGATAGGTTAATTGCCCCTAAATACACCACAGTTCCTTAAATTCTATAATTGCACATCACCTTTAAAATTCGCCCTTAAATACACTATCTTTCCTCGAATTCTACAATTGCACATCACCTTTAAATCCGCCCCAAAATACATCACCTTTATATTTTTTCTGTTTTTGCACATGACTAAAAAAATCTCAAGAAATAAATTAAAGTGTTAATTTATAAATTTAAATATCTTTTTAGCAGCGGAAATATAATAAAATAAAATTCTTTATAAAGTTTAAATCATATATATATATATATATATATATATATATATATATATATATATATAAATAAGTATTTTCGTAAAGAAATAAATTCTCTAATAAATTTTTAGAAATAACTTGAATTAAAAAAATAAACAAGTCGTGACATTAAGAAAATAAAATGAAAATTTTATTTTAATAAATTTCACACGAATTCGATATAATTTGGAATTTAGAGTTACAATAATCAAAAGTACCACATGAATAATATAATGAGTTTGAAAGAAACATTTTTTTTAAGAGGTTCGACGCGCCCATTCGACTCTCCACGCGCCTCCAATGTCATTTACCTGAAATATTAAATATGGGTTAAGCATACATAGTATACTTAGTGTGTGAACATGCAATTATTGTCCACGTTAATAAAATGGTAACACATACGATCATAACATTCAAAACGACACAGTTGTGCCAATCTGGAAGCCACGTCATTTAAAGTGGTAACACCCTAATCTAATTAAAGTGTTAAATATAAATTTAAATATCTTTTTAGCAGCGAAAATGTAATAAAATAAAATTCTTTATTTATTTATAAAGAATTTTATTTTATTATATTTCCGTTGCTAAAAAGATATTTAGATTTATAAGTTAACACTTTAATTTATTTCTTGAGAATTTTTTAGTCATGTGCAAAAACAGAAAAAATATAAAGGTGATGTATTTTGGGGCGGATTTAAAGGTGATGTGCAATTGTAGAATTCAAGGAAATGTGGCGTATTTAGAGACGAATTTTAAAGGTGATATGCAATTATAGAATTCAAGAAAATGTGGTGTATTTAGGGGCAATTAACCCTTTTTTGATAATCTATGACCATTTAATATCCTGTTTTGATTGTAGTCTTCATCTAACCTCATTTGTTATAAAAAATAATAATAAATTATGTAATTATGGATAAATATATAAGCATTTTAGATATAAAGTTAAGTTTTAAAATTTTATTTGAATTCGAATAAGCTCAAATATATGTGATCACAAATCTGACCCGGGTATGTACCAGCAAATGACAAAAAAGATAAGAAAATGAAATTATTGTTCAATCTTAGGCATGTAAATGGAATTATTGATTTCCATACGTTACAGCCAGCTATAATTAATGCAATAACTAAAAAGATATTAAGTGAGACGTGACCTTATTTCGCCATTAACTCAATTCCCAAATCTCCCATACAATGCTAAATTGCTAACAAACTAATTTAACAGCCAATTAGGCAGAATATTAATATACGCAACTGTCGTTTGGAACTTAATTGTCATTATATTAACATGTATGTAAATGTAAACTAGTGCATAACCCATTGAAATTCGACGGGATTTGAAATTATAATGGGTTAAATTAGTAATTTTATATTTATTATAGTTATATATTTAATTATTCATTTATTATTTTACAATGTCACCCCTACATATATTTCCTTTCCTTACTAATAAAAGATTATTTCCTTACATACATTAAACTAATTATGTTATGTTTGACTAATTAATTATTACCTAATATACATTGAGTTATTTTTAGATATGTTAAAGGGATATTAAGCCAATAAGGGGACGGATACTAAGCAACAATTTTAATATATATATATATATATATATATATATATATATATATATATAGGGGTGCGCTCCAGTGAGACCCCCTATTTTTCGTGTAACATGAGTACAATGAATAAGACATATATTACTAATGAATAAAACATATATCTAATGAACAAGATGTATATACTAATGAAAAATAAAATTTAAAAAATTCGTAATGAATAAGACATAAATACTGATGAACAGAGCCGTATATACTGATGAACAATGCAGTATATACTGATGAATAACAAAATTTAAAATATTATGCTCCCTCCAGGATTCGAACCCTGCGAAAAAAAATCACCCTCCAGATACAATATCAGCCATAGGATTGATCAAATAAACGCACCAGATCGTGCCTTAGATCTCACTAAAATTAGGGGGTCTCATTGGAGCGGCCCCCTATATATATATATATATATATATATATATATATATATATATAGGGTCAGCTTCAATAGAGACCACTTCCCTATATAGAGAATAGAGACCAAATCAGAGCCATTGATCCCGTAAATCAATGAATCAGATTAATTCGAATTCTTCAAGTTTAGGAAATCCCATAAATTTCTCATTTTTCAATTCTGGGAACCAACGAATATTATTATGAACTTACGAACATACTAATGTTTGTTGATGTGTTCGTATAAAAAACAAATGAACATACTATTAATGTTCGTCAATATGTTCGTATAAAAACAAATGAACATACAAATAAACATACTTATATTCGTAATTTCATAATAATGTTCGTTGGTTCCCAGAATTGGAAAATGAGGAATTTACAGGATTTCCTAAACTTGAAGAATTCGGATGAATCTGATTAATTGATTTTGGTGAGATCAATGACTTTGATTTGGTCTTCATTCTCTATATAGGGGAGTGGTCTCCATTGAACTCTTCCCTATATATATATATATATGGGGCCGCTCCAATGAGACCCCCTAATTTTAGTGAGATCTAGGGCACGATCTGGTGCGTTTATTTTATCAATCCTATGGCTGATATTGTATCTGGAGGGTGATTTTTTTTCGCAGGGTTCGAATCCTGGAGGGAGCATAATATTTTAAATTTTGTTATTCAACAGTATATACTGCATTGTTCATCAGTATATACGGCCCTGTTCATCAATATATATGTCTTATTCATTACGAATTTTTTAAATTTTATTTTTCATCGGTATATACATCTTGTTCATTAGATATACGTTTTGTTCATTAGTATTATATGTCTTATTCATTGTACTCACGTTACACGAAAAATAGGGGGTCTCACTGGAGCGCGCCCCTATATATATATATATATATATATATATATATATATATATATATAGGGGAGAGTTCAATGGAGACCACTCCCCTATATAGAGAATGAAGACCAAATCTGGTTCCTTGATCTAACTTAATCTAATGGTGGTAATTTAATTGATTAAATTTATTAATTTTAATTTATTTTATAATCAAAAGGTTAAGCATGTCATTTTCTATTTAACCCTAATCTCACTCACTCTCTCTCATTCACGCTCTCTCTCTATCTCTCTCTCTCAATCACTCTCCCCCCTCTCCCGCCGCCTCCCCCAATCCCCTGTTGCTCCGCCGCCTCCCCATCTCTGCTGCGCCGCCGCTTCTGCTCCGCTGCCATCCCTTCCATTCTCCCTTCCACCGCCTTCCTCCCCTATCGCCTCCATCTCATCCTCCTTCTGCTGCTCCGTCGGCGTCGCAGGCGGAGGATTCTCGAGGCTGTGCTGCCCCGGCGTCGTCAGGGTGAAGCCGATGAAGACGACAATGGTAGAACGCTCGTGGTGGCGACCGCCGTGCCGCGTCGTCGCCGGATTTGCAGATCTGCATATCGTCAATGAAGTGTTCGTAGAAAATATCAATGAACATTATGATGTTCGTTAATATGTTCGTAGAAAACCAATGAACATACTGATGTTCGTCGATATGTTCGTAGAAAAACCAATGAACATACTGATATTCGTCGATATGTTCGTAGAAAAACCAATGAACATACTGATGTTCGTCAAAATGTTCGTAGGAAAACAATGAACATACTAATGTTCATCTATTATGTTCATTGACGAATTAGATCCCAGAATGGAAAAAGATGAATTTTCAGGATTTGTTCAATGGGATCCCATATTTCAGTAGATTTGAGTGGACGTTTTTGCCCTTTCTGGATTAAATAAATGTAATTAACCATTATTTAATTACATGAAAAATCAAATCATGAATTAATCTGGATCATTGATTGGATTGAGATGAATGGCCTTGATTTGGTCTTCATTCTCTATATAAGAAATGGTCTCCATTGAATGCGACCCTATATATATATATATATATATATATATATATATATATATATATATATATATAAAGTTAACCCACAAATTTTAAGTTTATGTACTTTTACATTTAACTTGAAAGCTTTACCTTTATTGGCCTACAATATCACGATTTCATTACCTAATCATTTTAATTATTTCCTGCAAAACGATTTTTGTTAAAGAATAAAATTAAAAAATTCACAATTTTTGTTCGTCTATATAATACTATAAAAAGTGAATTGTTTTTTCTCCTATTATTCTCTCTCTCTCTCTCTCTCTCTTTTTTTTTTATCTCTTCTCCCACCAATTTTTCCACTATTTTTATCTATATTCGTACAAAAAACCAATCAAAAATGAATTTTAAATAAATTAGGCATGAAAAATTTAATATTTAAAATATTTTATTTTCTCTCTCTCCATTATTTTTTTACATTTATTTATTTATGTTTGTGTATTAAATATTTATTTATTTATTAAATATATTTTGTACTTGTTTATATTTTGATTTTGTTTAATTTTTATAATTATTTATTTAAACACAGAAAATGGTTGAAAATAAATTTATTCAAAAAAAGATGAGAGGGGAAAGATGAGAGATGAGAGAGAGTTTTTTTCAAACTTTAATCTTTAAATAAAAATAACTTTTACATTTTAAATAGATTAAATATTTAAGATTAATCACACCACTATAATTGTGTATCAATTGCAATCCATCAAATTAATTATAAAATAATCATAGCACTATATAATTTATGATATAATTAATTTTTAATCAGCGTGCGCGCGCATGTGTTAATAATAAAAAATGTTCAATCATTTTACATTATATGTTAAAAATGTCTTATTTTATAAATATGACGAGACTCTTCATATTATTAGTAAGTACGTAAATGGGTACCTAAAATTTGAGGATCGAGTCGATATGAAACGAACCGAGCTTAAAATTTTATTTGTATTTAAGTACAAAATTTGTATTTGTAATATGAATTTGCCTAGCTACTAACCTATTAATTAGTTTTAAAAATATTGTATCATGCATGCATGTTGACATAACTTCTAACATAAACACTAACACTCTACACACATAATCAATATTAATATATCTTTTTAGTCATATTAACACTTTAACACAAATAACACTGATCTACACATAATTTCAGATATTTGATTAAAAATTGCGAATAATTAATATAAAAATTATGAACTAGAAAATCTATATAATATACTATAAAAAATTAGTTTTTTCCCTCCATATTTTCCCTCTCTCTCTCTCTCTCTCTTATAATTTTAATTCTTTTCTAAATATCGTCAAATTTAATTTACAAAGAAATATTCAGTATGCATTTTAAATATATATGTCTGTGATAATATCTTTATATAGTATAAAACTCATCAAAAAAATAGTTTTAAAATTAATAAGTTATAAAAAGATTTAAAATATTTTATTTTCTCTCTCTTCGTTAAAATTTTACAACTTTTTATTTATGTTTGTGAATGAAAATATTTATTTATTTATTATGACGTGTAGTACTCATAATAATGTATAATGTTAATTTACATTATAAAATTATTTAATAACTAAAATAATCATTAAACTTTACACATAGTTGAAAATTACGTTTTTAAATTCAGGATTTTATTGAGTAATTGATGTGAATTATTTCTCATCATAGTGGTAAAGGCTTTCTCATAATTTCTCTCAACGAATGATCAATCCCTCTTTGATGCATTTATGCTTCTTTTCTTCTCTTTTTTTTTTCATCTTCTCTTTTTTTTTTGTCAAATAAAAATTGAATTTGGTGAGGAGCAATATATGCAGAGTAGGGAGAGAGTACAAATCAGAGGAATCACTCTCATCAGAGGAGCCGTATGGGTCAGAAGAACCATTTTTACCAGAAGGATTTCATCCATCAGAGGAATGACTCTAGCCAGAGGAGTCATCCGCACCAGAGAAGTCATTCTTGACAGAGGAGCCCTCTTCTCCAGAGGAATCATCCGCGCCGGAAAAGTCACCATCGTCAGGGAAGTCATCGTCATCAGAAAAATCAGCTCCATCAGAGAAGTCATTACCACCAGAGGAGACGCCCTTGCCAGAGAAGACGTGTTTACCAGAGGAGTCCTTCATGCCAGAGAAGACGTGTTTACCAGAGGAGTCCTTCATGCCAGAGATGTCAATATCACCAGAGAAGACGCCTTCTCCAGAGAAGACATTTCCATCAGAGGAGCCAATAAACGCGCGGGAAGGTCTCCCGCGTATTATCGAAATTACCAGCGTACCCTTCCACCACGCATGACGCATGCACCGAAGATGTTTTTACTATTTTACCCCTCCGCTTGTAAATCTATAAATAGGGCTCGAGCTCGTGTACTGTGGTTTACGCTCTCTCATATTTTCGAATACAATAGTTGTTTTCTCTCTCGTGCAAGGTTTCCGATCAGCTATTTTTACTCTTTCTAGCCTTCTCGACTAGGTAGAATTTTATGTTTCCTTTTATAGATTTAGGTGTTGGTTCCGTAAACACCAACTGGCGCCGTCTGTGGGAAACAATGGGCTAAGGCGTGAGAATTCCACCCCCTGCGTATGCAGATCCGGAATCGTCGCCGGATTTGCATGCGTAGGTCCCAATTACGCCATCATTCGGAGGTTTCAAGTTATTGTAGATCAGTTTTTATGTTTTCGTGCAAATTTACTTACAAGTTCGGGAAATCTACGTTCAATTGTGTTTTTGTGCATGGGGAAAAGGTGGTGACGGTTATAAATTATGAATTAGGGAAAATTTACGTTTCTTCACTGTGGATCGGGGTAATTATGGGCAAACATGAGTTTCCTTTGGAGAATGGAGAGTTTATTCGTAGATCTAACGGTTTTATCGGTGAATTATGGAATTTTGGTTCTGTTTTTGCTTAATGATTGGCTCTGTGCTGGGGATTTGTGGGTTTGCAGCGATAGGATGTTAGTTAGCACTCCATTTTGGTTATGATTGGGCTTGCGTGGTTGATCTGTGAGTGTTTTTTGTTCGCGGATGGTGCTTATCAGTATTTTCCATGTTTTTATGGTTAATCCTCGTGTTTTATCGGTGGATCGGGGAATAGTGTTTTGTTTCCGTTATGATGAGGCTGATACTGTTAATTTACTGGTATTTTTCATTTAAGAAGGATGTTTATCAGTGTTTCCATGGTTTCTATGGATAGTCTTCGTTGTGCTTGGGCTCGTGTGGTTAAATCTGTGGGTCTTCTTCGTTTGAGGTTGATAATTACCGTTACTTCCTTTGCCTGGATGACAAATCTTCGTTCTATATCGTTGGATCGGAGTTGATGCCCTGTTTTTGTTATGTTGGCTCTGTGCCGGGGGTTTATAGACGTTTTTCGTTTAAGGGAGGGGGTTTATGGGCGTTTTCCATGATTTTCGTGGTTAATCTTCGATCTCGATGATTGAATTGGGAAGTTATGCTCTGATCCTGATGTATTGGGGTTTTTTGTTGCGGATCTGTGGGTTTTTGTGGTTAATCGTCGATGGCGAAGAGTATTTATTGTCGTTGATGCAAGAGTTTTACCTCAATAATATGATGATTAACACTTTGTCTTAGTTATGGTGAGATCCATATTGTTGTTTTGTGAATGATCTTCACTTATGGGAAACGATTATTCATGATTCTCCATGTTTTCCTTGACTAATCTTCGTATTATTAGCTTGGTCTCTTACATAATTTCTTTTCTTATCATGTTTAATGCAATCGTGCTAACATATCTTCTGGTGATAGCTCTGTTTGTATTTATCTCTGGGTATCTTGCGTCTGTTGAAGTTTTATTGAGGGCTCTGTTTTCTCAATCTATACTCTGGGTTTATTTCCCCGAGTGTAGAATTATTTGGAAGGGAATTTTTTAACGGTCTCTGCACCGGAAGCCGGGATTTCTTATTGGATTTCTTACATTGGGACTCCAATCGATAATAAGGGGTTTATTCTTTCGTCGTTAGAATGGTTTCTCACTTTGTTTATGTGTAGGTACCATGGGATCATCAGACGCTCACCGCAACCTAGAAAGGGAGTTCGACTCCGCTGCTCTCACCACTGAGGTGCCACCTTCACTGTTCCCTGGCCTACAGGGCAATGCTACCTTCACTGCCCCACCAGGATTTCAGGCTATCCCCGCCACTCCGTTGACAGGGTTGAATGCAAGTCTCCAGAGATCTGCTCTGGTGACTCCAGGATCTGACATGCCATGCTTAACTCCCGTGTCTGGAGCGGGACAGATCACGTTTGGGTCGATGGAACAGATGATGGCGCTGCTTCACTACTCCGCTGTGCGTCAGGCACTAGGAACTCCCATGTTGTCCACTGTTCCCACTGTAGCTCCACTGGTGGAAACGGCTACTTTGCAGGGCACTGAGGCCCCACCTCCCGCTGCTCAGGAGGTAAACACTTTAGCAATCAACAAACAAGCTGCGATGCCTCTGGAAGTGCAAGGGGACCCTGCTGACAGGGAAGTGGAAAGAAGACCAGAGGGGAGCCGGGTCAGACTCAACAGTGTTGTGAGAAAGGAGAGGGTTGACGAGTCTGATAGTCAATCCGTCTCTTTGGTGTTCGAGGAAGAGAGACCGAGGGAGAAAGCTCGGCTAAAAAACCAAGTGTCTCAGCTGAAGCATCAACTCCAGGATCTGGAGGAGTCACTGAGGGAGAAATCCCGAAGGGAGGACAGGGAACAAAGGTCAGGAAAATCGCACCGGGTGGAGAAGTCCCATCGATCGGAAAAATCGCGCTACACAGAGAGGTCAGAGGAAAGAGAGCCGGAGTATTCCTCTGGCAGACATGAATATAGAGTCCACAAGCGCCACGCTCATGAAGTACCCAGGGACAGAAGGGAACAGGGGAGGCACAAGGGGGACAAGAGAGCTAAGACATCGAGGTTCCACCCGATCAACAACCGCAGTCCTTTCTCGGACGATATTTTGGCAGATACCTTACCTAGAAGCTACAAGCCCATCTCACTGGATTACGATGGCACTACCGATCCGGAGGTACACCTCAATCGGTTTGAAGGGTTGGTTACGCTGCACATGTACACGGAGGGCATCAAGTGCCGCATCTTTTCAACTACGCTCACTGGACCAGCTCAGTTGTGGTTTGGGACGCTGCCCCCAAATTCCATTCACTCATTCGAAGAATTACAGACTCGTTTTTTGCGTCAGTTCGCAAGTTCGCGGAGGGTAGGGAAGTCAGCCCTTTCGCTGATGGATATTAAGCAGGAGCAGGGAGAAACGCTTCGGGAATACACAGCAAGGTTTAACCTTGCCGCTCTGGAGGTGCCAGAGGCAGAATCACAAATTAAAAACTGCGCCTATGTCAGAGGACTCAGGCCAGGGATCTTTTTTGACGAATTACAAATTCGACCAGCAAGGGATTTTGATGACATCATGGCAAGGCTGCCGGGTTATCTACAGTTGGAGGACGCCAAAATGGCGAGGAAGGTGGAAAATGAGAAACACAGAGTCAAGAAAGCTGAGGAAGCACCCGAAAGACAGAGACAGCAAGATAGGGCCCCATTCAGAGGATTGCCTCCTAGGGTACTCCCACCCCAGGGAGGAATGCCATCTAATCAACAGCGCACAGTGAATGAAGTAACACGGTTTACCGAATACACGCCCTTGATCAAACCACAAGAAGAAATTTTTCATCTGATAAAGGATCAGCCGTTCTTTAGGGCACCGGGGACCTACCGGACTGGGCCGCCGCAGGAAGGTCCTAACAATAAGTTGTGTGAATATCACAATTCCTTCGGGCATTACACGAAATATTGTGGACACCTTAAACACCAATTGGAGTTATTGGTGCGCCAGGGATGTCTCGACCACTTCATTGACAGGGGAAATGAAGGTCAGAGGAGGACTGATCAGAGAGATCAGCGGGATCAGAGGGATCAGAGAGATCAACGAGATCAGAGGGATCAAAGAAATAACCGGGATCAGCGACGAGAACAGGGGAACAACAACAGAGATCGCAGGCTTGATGACAACCAGGATAATCGCAGAGAGGGGGCAGACAGACAAGCTCTTCCTCCCCCCCCATATAGAAGGGAAGTTCACATGATTTGTGGGGAAAACGGGATGCCCACATCAAATAGGGCTAAAAAGCAAGTCGTCAGAGCAGTCAAAACAGGATATTATCCTAAAAGGGTCATGGAAGTCACCAGCGCGGCAGAGGAGCCGGCAATCACTTTTGGAGCAGAGGATATACGCACATTAATGTATCCGCATGATGATGCGCTGGTCATCACGGCGGACATTGCCGGCTGCATTATTCACCGTATTTTCGTGGATTCGGGCAGCGCTGTAAACATCTTGTACAAGGAATGTCTCCAAAATATGGGAATTAACGCTCATGTTGAGCCGACAAATGCTCCTCTGTTTGGGTTTGGAGGAGAGATGGTCATGCCCCTGGGGTATGTAGAGCTGCCGTTGATTCTTGGCAGTACAGTGGCGGGCAACAAAACAAGGATGGTACGTTTCTTAGTGGTGGATATGCCTAAACCCTCATACAATGTCATACTCGGCCGGCCCGCCTTGACGGCGTTCAAGGCGGTTATCTCTTTGTTTCACCTTAAAATGAAGTTTCCAATCGAGGGTGGAAGAGTGGGAGAAGTTTGTGGCGATCAGACGACATCAAAAGCATGCCACGTGCAAATGCTCACACAATCAGCGGGGCAGAAAAGGGAAAGATGGACAGAGGGGTCGAACGCCCGGAAGAGGGGGAAAGTGGGCGAGGTGCATGCCCCAGCAGAGGAGCGCCAAGAGTTGGCGGATTTATTAAAAGACAGAGACTCCACAGAGAAAACCGCGCTGGTGTCCACTAGCGATGTTTGCAATATGATAGAGTTGTTTCCAGGGAAAGAGGGTTTCCAAACTAAGATTGGATCGGCCATGAGTAATCAAGTCAGAGAAGAGCTCATTGGTTGTCTCCGGCGAAATGCGGATGTATTCGCTTTCAGCACCGCAGATTTGAAGGGAATCGATAGAGGGTTGGCGGAGCATTGCCTCAACGTGGACCCTAAGGTCAAGCCGGTAAAGCAACGGACAAGGAATTTTGGGGCTGAAAAGGACGCTGCCATCAGAGAGCAGGTCTATGAACTATTGAAAGCTGGGCATATTGTGGAAGTGCAATACCCAGAGTGGATCTCAAACGCACTGATGGTACCCAAGAAAACAAACACCTGGAGGATGTGTGTGGACTTCCGAGATTTAAACGCTGCTTGTCCGAAGGACCACTATCCTCTGCCGAGGATTGACCAATTGGTGGACTCCACTTCAGGATGTGCCTTATTATCCATGATGGATGCGTACCAAGGGTATCATCAGGTAAAGATGAACAGGGGAGACATCGCCAAAACGGCCTTTGCCGTCTGCTGTGGCGTATATGGGTGGAAGAGTATGCCGTTCGGTCTGAAGAATGCAGGAGCCACATATCAGCGGATGATGGAGAAAATTTTCAAAGAACAGCTTGCTAAGAATATCTCAGTATACGTAGACGATATGCTCGTACGGAGTAACAGGGCAGAGGACCACGTGTCGGATCTGGAAGAAATCTTCACAGTAGTCAGAGATCACAGACTCATGTTAAACCCAGCCAAGTGCACTTTTGGGGTCACCACAGGGAAATTCTTGGGGTATAAAGTCACGCCAGCAGGGATTGAGGTCAACGCCGACAAGGTCAAAGCTATTTTAGAAATGACACCGCCCAGAGGAATCAAGGAGGTGCAGACTCTGAATGGGCGTATCACTGCTTTGAGCAGGTTTATATCGCGATCGGCAGAGCGAAGCATGCCATTTTTCAAAGTGTTGAGGAAGGGAACCAAGTTTCTATGGACAGAGGAATGCCGAGCGGCATTTGAGGATCTTAAAGTATACCTAGCAAAACTCCCAACTCTGACCAAGCCAATTCCGGGAGAAACGTTGTATCTATACATAGCTATGGGGGAGGAGTCAATCAGCTCTGTGCTAATCAGAGAGGAGGGAAGTCATCAGAGACCCATCTATTTTGTCAGCAGAATTATTCAGGGCCCTGAGCTCAACTACACAGAGATCGAGAAGGCGGCTCTGGCGGCCATGATCACGGCAAGAAAGCTGAGGCCTTATTTCCTTTCACATCGAGTGGTGGTACGCACGTCTTTACCTTTTAAACAAGTTTTGGGGCGCGCGGATTTGTCGGGAAGAATGGTCAAATGGGCTGTGGAACTAGGGGAATATGATGTAGAGTACGAGCCACGAACGGCGATCAAGGCGCAGGCATTGGCAGACTTCATACAAGAAACAACTCGTCGTCCCATACCAGAGTTCTGGGTGGCTTATGTGGATGGGTCAGTGACAAAAGAGGGGTGCGGAATTGGAGTACATATCACTTCGCCAGGATACGGAACATATCAGTTCGCTATTAAATTCACCTGCCGGTTATCTAACAATGAGGCGGAATATGAGGCAGTGGTCAGAGGGGCACATATCTTGTCAGAGCTTAAAGCCGAGTGTGTCATCATCAGGACAGATTCTCAATTGGTAGCTCAACAGTTCTCAGGAGGATACAATATTAAAGATCAGAGGATGAAAGCGTACCACACCAAAATTAATGGAATGAAAGAAAAGTTCATGGAATTCAAGCTCGAGCAGATTTCACGGGAGGAGAATACAAAAGCGGATCTACTGGCGCGAATGGCTAGCGCAGTAGAGCAAACTTGGAGCGACGAGATTATTTTACTCTGTGATACCAGAGAGATGGAAACTTCGCAGGTGTTCTCGGTAGAGATCAGAGATGATTGGCGGGCTCCGATTATACACTTTCTGAAAACAGGGGAACGACTAAGCAGAGAATCCAACCAAAGGGCCCGCTATGAAAATTACTGCCTAATCAATGATCAACTCTTCAAAAGATCTTTTACTCAACCTCTGCTAAAATGTTTATCGCCAGAGGAAGCTAACTTTGCTCTGAAAGAGATTCATGCAGGTTGCTGCGGCGGGCACACCGGATTTCGAGACCTTGTACGCAAGATCATTCGGGCAGGTTTTTATTGGCCTCACATCAACCAGGAAGCCAGAGAGTTTGTCCGCAGGTGTGAAGCTTGCCAGCGGCATGCCGGGAAAATCAACATACCAGGGGAGCCCATGGGTGTAATGTACGCTGCTTGTCCGTTTGATAAATGGGGCATTGATATAGTTGGGAAGCTGCCTACAGCACCTGGAGGGAAATGCTTTCTCATTGTGGCAGTGGACTATTTTTCCAAATGGGTCGAAGCTGAGGCCGTGAGCAAGATCGATGAAGTTACAGTGGAACGTTTTATCTGGAGGAATATCTGTTGCAGATTCGGAGTGCCACGCATCATCGTGTCTGATAACGGGATTCAGTTCACGGGGCAAAGGATCGCGGATTTCTGCGACCGAATGGATATTACACAGAGGTTTGTCTCAGTGGCTCATCCACAGGCAAATGGACAAGTGGAATTAGCTAACAGGTCCATATGTGAGGGAATCAAGAAGAGGCTAACTCAGAGCAGAGGGAAGTGGGTAGAAGAGCTGGACACCGTCCTCTGGGCTCATCGAACCAGTCCAAAAACGGCGACAGGGGAGGCACCATTCACGCTGGTGTATGGATCCAATGCGGTGATACCAGCAGAGGCACGACTAGAATCATACCGGATTACCACGTATGACACTGAGCACAATGAGGAGCTCCGCCGAGCAGAGCTGGACTTGGTGGAAGCACAGAGGGAGGAAGCCCGTATCAGAGCGGCCAAGTACAAAGGCATCATCAAAGCGGGATATGACAAACGGGTCAGAGTGAGGAAATTGTCGAAGGGAGATTTGGTTCTCAAGCGAGCTGATGCATTAAAGGCGGTGGGTAAGTTCGAAGCCAATTGGGAAGGGCCATACATCGTCACAGAGGTTTTGGGAGGCGGTGCGTACATATTGTCGGATTCAGACGGCAGAGCTCTACCCAGACCATGGAATATAAACACACTCAAAAAGTTCTATGTATAACTGCTTCTTAGCAGGAGTAATCACTTGTAGACCGGATACTCTTTTTCCCCACAGGGGTTTTAACGAGGTCCGGGGCCATAATATCAATAAAACAGATATGTGGTTCTAGGGAATTCCCTGGTGTTGTGTTTGTTTATTTCAATTCTTGTTTTCTTACACTACATATGCTACTTAACATGTTCGTGCAGAGCACTGCACATGTCACCAGAGGGGGGAGTAGGGTGTATACCCATAATCCTCAATTTTTAAATTCAAAATGCAAACTGCTTCTTAGCAGGACAAGGGAGAAACAAATACAAAAACTGCTTCTTAGCAGGTCAAAGGGAAAACAAGCATCAGGGATGGACATCTCTTCTTCCATGATCCAACACTCCAAGTTCTTCTTCGTGGCTGGGACACGCTCACCTCTCAGATCTACTTCAACTCCACTTTGTGTCTGCAGAATACCAAGAAAAACAACAAGTCAAAATGCCAAAAAGAAAGAATACAGAGGAGGAACAAACCAAAGGCCAGATCTGAGGAACCAACGCTCAGATCCGGAAACCCAACACCCAGATCTGGGAAATCAACGTCTAGATCTGAGGAGCCTGGTTATAAAACACTCAAGCAAGGGAACTCCACTCGTTACAACCACAAAGTTAGAGATCTACACCAGAAGCACAGGGGAAAAGGCGGAGCCCTCAGGGATGTGAGTGTTTAGAGGGGAAATTCCCTTACTTGAGTGCCTTACAACCGATCTAGGGAGGCAAAACATCAGCAGATCCAGGGTTTGAAGGATCGGAAGAGGATATATATAGAGACGATACTGGGTTTAAGAAATGGGCTAAGGGGTAATGGGCCCGCATGAGCTTATGGGCCGGAGAAGGGAGTAAGAAATAATTGGGCCAACATGTTCATAACAGAGTATTGCACATGTCACCAGAGGGGGGAGTAGGGTGTATACCCGTAGGTCCCAATTTTTAAATTCAAAAATTGCTTCTCAGCAAGACTAGGGCAAACCAGAGGAATTACGCTCCACCAGAGCAGAGGGGTCATGCTCAACCAGAACAGAGGTTGCTGACAATCGTAAGCCGCGAAAGTTGGTTGTGCCACCCGGGCCCTCCATGCTCCGCGCAGAGGTTCCTGACAATCGTAAGCCGCGAAAGTTGGTCGTGCCATTCGGGCCTTCCATGCTCCGCGCAGAGATAGCACTTAATCATAAGCCGCGAAAGTTGGTTGCACCCCCCGGGTTTTCCATGCTCCGCGCAGAGGTTGCTTTAACCGTAAGCCACGAAAGTTGGTCACACCCCCCGGGTTTTCCATGCTCCGTGCAGGGTGTTCTTTCAATCGTAAGCCGCGAAAGTTGGTTGCGCCACCCGGGCCCTCCATGCTCCGCGCAGAGATCGCACTTAATCATAAGCCGCGAAAGTTGGTTACACCCCCCGGGTCCTCCATGCTCCGCGTAGAGGTTGCATTTAACCGTAAGCCATGGAAGGTGGTGTGCACCCCCCGGGTCTGCCAAGCTCCGTGCAGGGTGATCGCTTAACCATAAGCCACGGAAGGAGGCGTGCACCCCCCGGGTCTGCCAAACTCCGTGCAGGGTGATCCTTTAACCATAAGCCACGAAAGTTGGTCGCACCCCCCGGGTCTTCCATGCTCCGTGCAGGGGGTTACTATTCAATCGTAAGCCGCGAAAGTTGTTTGCTCCATCCGGGCCCTCCATGCTCCGCGCAGAGATTGCACTTAATCATAAGTCGCGAAAGTTGGTTACACCCCCCGGGTCCTCCATGCTCCGCGCAGAGGTTGCATTTAACCGTAAGCCATGGAAGGTGGTGTGCACCCCCCGGGTCTGCCAAGCTCCGTGCAGGGTGATCGCTTAACCATAAGCCACGGAAGGAGGCGTGCACCCCCCGGGTCTGCCAAACTCCGTGCAGGGTGATCCTTTAACCATAAGCCACGAAAGTTGGTCGCACCCCCCGGGTCTTCCATGCTCCGTGCAGGGGGTTACTATTCAATCGTAAGCCGCGAAAGTTGGTTGCGCCATCCGGGCCCTCCATGCTCCGCGCAGAGATTGCACTTAATCATAAGCCGCGAAAGTTGGTTACACCCCCCGGGTTCTCCATGCTCCGCGCAGAGGTTGCATTTAACCATAAGCCATGGAAGGTGGTGTGCACCCCCCGGGTCTGCCAAGCTCCGTGCAGGGTGTCCCTGTCAATCGTAAGCCGCGAAAGTTGGTTGGGCCGCCCGGGCCCTCCATGCTCCGCGCAGAGATAGCATTTAATCGTAAGCCGTGAAAGTTGGTCGTGCCACCCGGGCCTTCCATGCTCCACGCAGAGGGTTACTATTTAATCGTAAGCCGCGAAAGTTGGTTGCACCCTCCGGGTCTTCCATGCTCCGCGCAGAGTGCTCAAGCTTGAATGGGAAGCAGCTTGGATGGGAAGCAGCGCGGATGGGAAGCAGCTCGGATGGGAAGCACGAAATCGCCAGCAAAGAAATCAACCAAATCCTCGTCAGAGGAGGCGGTGAAATCCTTTCCAGAGGAATCAACCAAATCCTCGTCAGAGGAGGCGGGGAAATCCTTTCCAGAGGAATCAACCAAATCCTCGTCAGAGGAGGCGGTGAAATCCTTTCCAGAGGAATCTATCAAATCCTCGTCAGAGGAGGCGGTGAAATCCTTTCCAGAGGAATCAACCAAATCCTCGTCAGAGGAAGCGGTGAAATCCTTTCCAGAAGAATCTATCAAATCCTCGTCAGAGGAGGCGGTAAAATCTTTTCCAGAAGAATCAACCAAATCCTAGTCAGAGGAAGCGGTAAAATCCTTCCCAGAAGAGTCAACCAAATCCTCGCCAGAGGAGTCATCACCATCCTCGACAGAGGAGTCATCACAATCCTCGCCCGAGGAGTTATCACCATCCTCGACAGAGGAGTCATCACCATCATCCTCACAATCCTCGCCCGAGGAGTCATCACCATCCTCGACAGAGGAGTCATCACAATCCTCGACAGAGGAGTCATCACTATCCTCGCTAGAGGAGTCATCACAATCCTCACCAGAGGGGTCATCAAAATTCTCGATAGAAGAGTCAATGGAATCCTCATAGCAGAAATTAAAGCAACTCCAAGGGAGGGGATCAGAGAAGCATCAACAACAATCATAACAAGTCAATTCAAATCAACAGGGGAAAGACGGAAATATAAGTCCCACCTCAACAAGCAGCGAAAACAACACAAATAACAGAGACGAAAGAAGCGGACATGGGAATGAAATTTCATTAGAGCATGCCCAAGAAGCAAAGATGTACATCAAAAACTGGCGGTAAGTGTTCAGTTGGTACAAATTAAAGAGTTACAAAATTTTCCTTTTGATAAAGTCAGGAGTAAAAGGGGGAACATCAAGAGGGAGGAACAGAAGCAGCTTGAGCAGCAGCAGAGGAGACAAGAGCAGAGGCAGATGAAATTAGGGGAGGAACACCACCGGCAGAAGCATGGCCAGAAACGGCTTTCTCTGTGAACACGGGCAACGGGCCAGTTTCCTTCACTTGAGGAAGACGAACTCCCAAATCCAACAACTTTGCAGCCTCCTGCACATACAGATCCTCATTTTGGTACAGGTCGAACAGCTGTCCCACCGCAGCGGGGGAAGAGGCAGAGTCGGTGAAGACAGAAGCCGCTAAGTCAGAGGGCAGGGGAGGCTCCAGGCCGAATTGGGAAAATGTTCGGGAGCTCTCGCCAGAAGGATCCCGCAGCCGGTTCACAAAGCGCGCCAAGGAAGCAGAGAACGCAGGTGCATACGCGGGAGTAGAGGGCAGCGAGTCAGATCCAATCCCAAGAGAAAAATAGGGAATGGCTTTCTCTAGTACTGGGTACCACCACTCTGGCTTCTCTGGAGAATGCGCAGGGATCCCCATCCGCTTATTTATCTCCTCATCCTGGAGGTTATCCATCAGGGCTCTGAAATTCAAAGTGGCAAGTTGCTCTGGGGTGGCCCCCGCCATCTCCAATGCCTTGGAAGCTGTTTGCTCTATCACATAAGCAAAGAGGGGTCCAAAATCCTCCAAGTATTCGGGAGTCTTTTTGAAAGCCTCCAGAGTGCCTTCCAGCATCAACCCCAGGAAATGTTGACCCCGCGGAGACAAGAAATACTCCAGGCGTTGATCTCGAGCCCCCAGGACGAACGCGCGGTTCTGAGCTTCCACAAGTATCCTTTTCCAGCCCCGCCTGGCTTCCTCGTAGTCTCTTTCATAACCAGCTTTGAACCTGGCCAGGCATTCATGGCCCTCTTTTGTGGCCCTCGACAATTCGGAGGCCAAGGAAGCTCTCTCCACCTCCACCTGAGCTAATTTAGCTTTCAACTCAACAACCTCCGCTTCAGCCTTGCTCAAGCGCTCCACAACTCCAGCAACAACATCATCGCGCTGGGCGACCTCTGCCTGCTCTTTTTCTCTTTCCTTCTCTGCCATATCATAGTCATGGATGCACTTAACAGCACCCTATAACCGTGATTCCACCTGCAAGCAAACAGAAGGGGGCCCAACAGAACAATAGAGAGGTTAGTAACTCGAATTTTTTATGGCAAAGATATAATATGCAGGGTACCTGAAGAGCCAGCTGGCATAGCTGAGTAGCCAGAGACGCCCGAGACAAATTCTCCACTTTCTCTCGGTCCTCCGAGTGGACACGAGCTATCAGCGCATTAATTAATGCCTTACCCGATAAACTCGAAATGGGCCCAGGAACAAGATCCTCTGACTCAGCAGCCGAGGGCACCACAGCTTTGCCCTTACCCTTTCCACCGGCAGAGGGGAGAACCTTGGAACCACCAGCTGACTTCTTCGCTGGCCCTTTGCCCTTGTCCCCAGCAGGAGTGAGAATCTTCACACCACCAGCAGACCTCCTCGCTGGCTCTGAGGACTTGCCAGCCTTTTTTAGGCCCTCCTGTCTCTCCTTCTCACCCACAGAGATCAGGGAACCTCTCTTCCTCTTCTTCGTAAGATCGGCAAGGGTGGCATCGGGAGCCGAATCAGGTGAAGGAACCTCATCGATAATATCCACGACTTGGATATCTTCTTCACGGGTGCCAGCGGCGTCACCAGCACTGGAGTGCCTACTTCTGTGAACAAGAGCCCCCGCATCAACTTCCTCCGCATCAAAGGGGTGCGAGGCTTCCACATTCCCCTCTGGGATTTCAACTACAGGGGGAATGGGGATCAGTTCGGAACCAGCAGGCTGCTCCGAGGGACTTGTTCTGGAAGCAGAACCGCTTGGGCCATGTGCTCCGCTGCCAGCAAGAGAAGGGGTGTCAGGCAAATTGTCCCCACATTTCGATCTCCAAGACATATCTGCAAACCAAAATTTCACATCATTAAAAGCAGGGTAACAAAAGCTAATGTGTTTTCTAATGTATATTTTTTACCTATTGATCTCGCTGGATACAGGGGAAACAGACCATTATATGCCAGAGAGGAATTGTTCTCGGCCAGGTACCTACAGTCTAGAGGCTGGGTCTTATTCATAGCATTAAGGTGAGTTATAATACTCTGGTCACGGGTAGAAGGGACTTCGGGAGAGGCTGGTTTATAAGTAGTGCGACTTGTATGCCATTCCAGCTCCGAAGCACCATAATCGCGCCAGTTGCCGAAAAGGGTGCGCACATAACAATAATATTCCAGGAAGCCCTTATCCAAGGAATTCAGGGAGGAAAGAAAAGTAGTAGGATATTTAGGGTGAGAGGCAAAACTGTACAAGGGATTGCCTTGCATGCGAAGGGTCTGGGTTTGACAAAATAGCTTGGCGGTGTCCCCAACACCGTTAGCCCGGCACAAAACATGGAAGGCATATAACCTCCGGATAGCAGAAGGAGCGACTTGAAAAAAGGGGATGTGAAAGTAATTACAAACGTCAACCAGCAAGGTAGGGGGAGGGAGCCTTAAACCAGCCTCTATCTGGGCTTTCCAAACAACTATTAACTTGTGATGGTGAAGGCTCTCGGGAGGCGTTGAACCCTTAGAGAAGGCCTCGAACTGCAAACCTGCAGGACGCCTACATTTGCTTTTCAATTTTTCCACCTCCGCGACACTAAGGCGGGATGGAGGAATACTTTTGGGGGGTTGGCGGGGCTTTTTCCCTTTTTTCTTAGGTGGAGAAGGAGGGGGTGCAGTTTGAGATTCGCCAGAAATAGAGGGGGAAGGAAGATTTTCAGGATCTTGCCGCGATGGGGAGGAAGATGAAGGGTCTTGGGCAGAAGGAGAGGGCGAGCGAGAGGGTTGAGGGGCGGAGGTGCAGGCCATGATGGGAGATGCCAACCCTAGGGTTTCTAGCACGCTCAATCAGAGCACCAACAGTTATACCACTACGCTATGAATAAACACAAAATTGCAGGGAAGAGGATGCGCGAGTTACCTAGGCCAGAAAAAGATGGACGGTAAAACCTGGAGCGGAAGGGTCACGTGAGAACGCCGGAGCAGTGAGAAAATCGCCGGAAAATGCAGAAAATTCGCTCGGAAAACTTGGAGAAGAAGAATAGTGAAAAAAGGGGAGTTCGAATCGGCTAAGTAAGATTGTACGCGGGTAACCACCAGCACGCGGGATGAACGGCACGTGGCATACGGAAGAAATCAACGGATGGGAATTTCTACGGAAAGGCGAAAGGACGCAAAGGTTAAAAAGTAACCTCGGGGTACGGGGAAAATACTGTAGACTGGGCAGACATTTAATGCGGATGACGTCATCCACGCGGGCGAGTCCTCTGACTAGTTGTACCTCTCCAGAGTGAACTAGCCAGACCAGGGGGCGGGAATGACAAAAATGCCAGAGAACAATTTACAGGGCTTCTTTTTACTTTCTCATAATGTCAAAATGTCAAAATGCTTATGTCTTTATGATTTACAGGGGCCAAGGAAAATAACAAAGCTTTGATGCTGATAACACACCACTGGTTGAACACGAAGAATACCCGGTTCAACCAGACTAGAGGGGGGAGTGGTTGGTGAGGAGCAATATATGCAGAGTAGGGAGAGAGTACAAATCAGAGGAATCACTCTCATCAGAGGAGCCGTATGGGTCAGAAGAACCATTTTTACCAGAAGGATTTCATCCATCAGAGGAATGACTCTAGCCAGAGGAGTCATCCGCACCAGAGAAGTCATTCTTGACAGAGGAGCCCTCTTCTCCAGAGGAATCATCCGCGCCGGAAAAGTCACCATCGTCAGGGAAGTCATCGTCATCAGAAAAATCAGCTCCATCAGAGAAGTCATTACCACCAGAGGAGACGCCCTTGCCAGAGAAGACGTGTTTACCAGAGGAGTCCTTCATGCCAGAGAAGACGTGTTTACCAGAGGAGTCCTTCATGCCAGAGATGTCAATATCACCAGAGAAGACGCCTTCGCCAGAGAAGACATTTCCATCAGAGGAGCCAATAAACGCGCGGGAAGGTCTCCCGCGTATTATCGAAATTACCAGCGTACCCTTCCACCACGCAGGACGCATGCACCGAAGATGTTTTTACTATTTTACCCCTCCGCTTGTAAATCTATAAATAGGGCTCGAGCTCGTGTACTGTGGTTTACGCTCTCTCATATTTTCGAATACAATAGTTGTTTTCTCTCTCGTGCAAGGTTTCCGATCAGCTATTTTTACTCTTTCCAGCCTTCTCGACTAGGTAGAATTTTATGTTTCCTTTTATAGATTTAGGTGTTGGTTCCGTAAACACCAGAATTATAGTACTATTTTTTAAACCACACCAAACCACGGTGAATTTATTCTTTTTTTTAAAAAAAAACCTTCGTTAATTCATCTTTTTTTTTTCTAAGGTTTCTTCAGTGATCTCTCAACTAAGGTAATTTTTTAAAAAAATTTAGTTATATTTTATAGTTGTTAAATCATACCAAACTAAACACATTTATGCTTCTTTTTTCATAAACTTTTTTTTTATTTATATATCTTCCATTTCCTAGGTTTTATTCAATGATCTTTCAAGTCTAGAACAAGATAATTTCTTAAAAAATTTCAATCATATTTTATATTTTTCTTTATAGGAGTTAGATATGTATGTATATATATATATATATATATATATATATATATATATATATATAATATTATGATGTGTTAATAGGTAAAAATGTCGAATCATCTTAATTTATATGTTAAAAATGTCTCATTTTATAAATATGACTAGACTCTTCAAATTGTTGGTAGTGGGTACTTAAAGTTTGAGGATCGAGTCGGTTTGAAGTAAATCGAGGCTATGTTTTTATTTGTATTTAAGTACAAATATCTAATTTGTAATATAAATTTGTCTACTATCCAATTAATTAGATTTATAAATGTTAATGATGATTTATTTTTACAATATGTACACTAACACTAACAATAGCACTCTACGCTCATAATCAATATTAATATAATTGTTTTAGTCATATTAACACTCAAATTAACACAAATAACAATCTACACATAATTTCAAATATTTATTTCATTTTAATTTGAAATTACAATATATACACACACACACACACACACACACACACACATATATATATATATATATATATATATATATATATATATATATATATATATATGGTCCGACATGATGATAATTGATGATGAAATTATATGAAGCCATTTATGCTGCCCTACATCCAAAAATTTGAAGAGTTAATATATGTGAAAACTTGAAGAAGTTAATTTATGGAGCCATTTATTTGCTGTTTTGTTCTTTTCCTTTTCAGTGGATTTGATAATTTGGAAATTGGAGGTATTGAATACACTTAACCATTATAAAATATATGCCAAAAATATTTAAAGGGACATTTTAGTCCTAAATAGTTTCCATAAAATTTCAAGGGTATTATGGCAGCCATAATTATGGCTCCATATAATTTCCCTATAAATTATTTATATTATTTTTGTATAATATAATTAATTTTTAATTAATTTAGTTTCATGTAATAGAATTTACATTATACTAATCTATATAATATATAAAAAGGCAGTTAACGACTACTTTTTACCGCCAAAATTTAAAAATTAGTTTTTGTTTTCAACTACACCAATGCCATATTTTCGGATACCTCAATTCAAATGGAGTTCAATTTTTTAACTGCATTCAAATTTAAATTAAAGATAATTTAAAAATAATTTAAAACTTTTTACTTCCACTAACCCACGTAAATGATACCATCAATAATCAATAATTATACATGTATTCTCACTTATGCATAACCGCCCCACTAACCCACTTCAAAAAATTTGACAACTTATAAACATAAATTTATACACGTAGCAGTTACATTACATAATTATATATTGCATAAATTTATGAATAAATTTATTTTGGGATTAAACGAGCAAATTAATACTAATGTGATTCGTGGAGAAATGAAAAAATTGCCATGACATGAACGAAGGAGTGCAGAAGAATACTCTCTACATCGGCGGTTTAGTCAAGGAAGTGAACGAGCAAATACTCCATGCTGCCTTCATCTATTTCGGAGACATTAATGATGTGAAGACGTCGTTGGACTTGGACCAGGCCACCCAGAAGCACCGCTCCTTCGGCTTTGTCACTTTTCTAGAGAGAGAAGACGCTGCTTCCGCCATGGACAATATGGACGACGTTGAATTCTACGACCGCGTCCTCACCGTCAATTAATTATGCGCTTCCCAAGAAAATCAACGGTGGAGAGCAGGGTTAGCGGCCAAACCTATTTGGGAGGATGTTGACATTTGGTTTGAGAGGTAGCATCAAGAGAGCATGAAAATGTTGCGGCTTCGAGCAGAGCACGAGAAGCGATGGAGGCAGCCGAAGATTTGCACATAAAGAAGATGGCTGACGAGCAAGAAGGCGAGAAAGATGCTACTGATGATGATCCTATGCAAAGCCTAAAGCTGAGGTTTTGGAGCAGAATGCTGGAGTCTAGAAAATTCACATTATTAATTAAAATCAATTAATTTTTATTTCAAAAATTGAAAATTCAAATGTTTTTAGATTCATGTTTTTCTTTGAGATCATATTGTGGATAATTTTAATTTTTTATTAAGATTCATGTTCGCATTTACTTATATCTAAATTATATTTTAATATGTATATTTATTTATTAAAATTAAATGTCGTTCAATTTTGATGTTGATCGTGCATCGTACAAATGAGCATACTAAATTAGATTTATGTTTATGATGAATTTATGCTTATTTTACTTAAAATGTTCTTTCAAAATATATAACGCCCATGATACTAAATTAGATTTATGTTTATTTTACTTAAAATATTCTTTCAAAATAACGCCCACCGTGCAACGTACGGATGGTTGTACTAGTCTTAATTATATTCGTCAATAAAATGTTAACTTTTTGTTAGAATAATAAAAATACCCGTTTATATAAATTTTGTACATTTGTAATATATTGATGGATAAGAATTAATTTAAAATCTCATTTTTCATCTAAGCATCATCTCATCTCATGATCATCAAGAACCCGAAAGACGATATCTGATTTTTAAGCATTATCTCGTCTAGATCCTAAAATACTATGCCTGACTTATGCGTCAATCGTTTGAACATCACTATCTGATGCTTTAAATATGAGCTTGAAAGACCAGGGCAGACTTGTGAGATTATATAATTAGAAGCTTGTGAGATTATAACTAACTTCTAAACATCATCTTGTATAGAGTTTAAAAAATCACCATTTGTGCATCATCTTATTTAGAGCTTAAAATATCATAAATGAGTTTCAAGCATCATTTCGTTTGGAGTTTGAATGAATAAAATTGATTCGTGAGAATCATCTTGTTTGAAGTTTAAAAGACTATACACTACAAAAAAAGCAGAGATTATCGATGGCAGAATGCCGTCGGTAATAAAGAACGGCCGCCGGTAAAATATGCTACCGGCGGCGGCGCCGTCAGCAATGTGCTGCCGCTAATGGGCTCGTAGGTAACGATATACCGACGGCGATCGGCCGCCGCCGGCAATTAAGGGCGGCACAGCCGCCGGCATTTACCGCCGTTGATCGGCGGAGAATTGCCGGAACATTACCGACGGCATTTACCGTCGGTAATTAGCGGCGGCATTAACGTCGTCGGTAATGTCCACCGCCGTCCGGTGGCGCATCGCCGGAGTTAGCCAGGATATTACCGAGGGCAAATGTCGTCGCCAATTACCGACGGCATTTTGCCCTCGATAATTTTTTTTAATTTTTATTTTATTTATTTATTTATTTATTTATTGTATATCCACAATTTATTTCTGTATTTATACAGTATTGCATAATTTAGATGAACTTCCCAGTCGGTCACCCGACTTCCCAGTGGGTCACCCATCTTGCTTGTGCTCTATGTCAAGCACACTTAACTTTGAAATTCTTTTCGAGTGGTCACCAGTACAGAACACTCGTATTATTGATATATCTACACCTATTAATTCATTTAAATGCTATATGCTCACTCATATATTTATAATCTTTGAATATGTGGAGATAATACCTGAAAGATGTTGTTAATTACTGATCGAGTTCGTTTCCATCCTTATTTTTATCGTCGGTAAAATATTTAATTATTAATTTTATTTTATTTTAACATTAATACACTAAAAGTGTTTTAATTTGGTTATTGTAATGTGATTTGAATTTATTTGTTTATGTTAAATGCAATCATCATCATCATTGCCATAAATATATAAAACATATATAGTTTTAATAAAACACTTGAAATATATAGTTCAATAAAACATAAATTTGAAAATAAAGTGCAAATGTAATTTTGTTTGAAAACATAAATATAAGTCTAGCATCATCATCATCAGGGGGAGACCTAAGCATCATCATCAGGGGATGGAGCTCGCTGACCACTATACATCCTCATAAACTGCTCCATTTGAGCAATGCGCTCCTGCATGGCTTGTCGTTCTGCTTGCTCTGCAGCCAATCGTGCCTCCATTGCAGCCCTCTCTGCTTCCCGCTCCTGTTCCTGCTGCTGCAGGCGCTCCTCCAGCGTGGAGATCCGTGTCTCATAAAGCTGCTGAGACACCGTAGAAGTGCCCGTGCTGCGGATAGACCCCCTACTAGCCTGGCTCTGCCCGGCACTCCCGACGCCGTAGATCCGTGACCTGTCCGGCTGTACCACATCCAAATACACCTCATCTAGCCGCTGCTCTCGTCCTGTGGCAGCGACAAGTCGATGAACCTCGTGCTAATTCATACATAACAATGCATAATTGTTAGAAAATAAATACATTCACTAAATATTTGAATAAACTTAAACACTTGCGTCAATTCTTGCATCTCTCTCCGACGTATAAGTTCCATCGGCGTACATGTGGAGGCGGAGAAAGGTGGCATAGTTCGGCGCATCTTGGGGGAAATCAGGCTCCAAGTTCTGTTCATGCATTTATATAAGATAAATAAGTTATATTAGTCAAGATATTATATTATATAAGATAAATAAGTTATATTATATATATATATATATATATATATATATATATATATATAGGGTGTGGTTCTAGAGAAAACTACATTATATGTGAGAACGTGAGAACCATCAAATCTAATGCATTCACTGTTAAAATTAATGCACTCAAAAAAATAAAAAAAATTGCTCCCTTCAGGATTCGAACCCAGGATCTGCATTCATCCAACAAGATGATACATTCACCGTAGATCTTGATGATCGAATGGCTGAAAATGGTTCTCCGTTCTTTTTTTATTTATGGTTCTTTCTTGAACCTCTCCCTATATATATATATATATATATATATATATATATATATATATATATATATATATATAGGGGAGGGCTACAGTAAAAACACTTCTTAAAATATAAATATAAACGTTTTTTAATGTACGAATTTTATCCAACAGGGTTACGAATTCATCCAACATGGTTATGAATTGTGAAAAATAAATTTTTGCTACCTTCGGGATTCAAACCCAGGACCAAAAATTCATCCAAAAGGATTACGAATCAACCGTAGATCTTGATGATCTAAGGGCTGAAAATCATTTATATTTTATACACTTAACAGTGTTTTTATTCTAGCCTTCCCATATATATATATATATATATATATATATACACATATACTTATGAACTTAATTATTTGTTAATTATTAACCATATACTGCTGCAGGATACGAGTCGACTGAGACCCGCCCACGTGCCTACTGATCCCTGTACCCTCCCCATCGGGCTCAGACATCTGGTTGGCACATGCTCGTGTAGAAACAACCTGAACCTTGGGACGCTGCCAGTATTCCTGGAGTCCAGTCCAGAAATTGGGAGTCATCCAGGCGGGTCTAGACATCTCTCTCCCTTGGCGGGTACACTCCTTGAGCTCTTTATTGTAGTCGCTCATCATGTCGGAGTACCTTTTTGCGGGCGTTTTTCTCCCACATGGCCCTCACGTCATGCTCATCCTCGGGCTTCCAATAAAACTCTTTCTGTTGAAAGAAAGAGAATTAATTTAATATCAAACAATTTAATATGATAAATTTATATATACTATAAATTTATTTGTACCCGTAATTCATCAAAAAACGTATCCTTCATCGCCGGGGGCGTCAACTTCCATGTGTACCCGCCTGGGTTATCAAACATCTTAAATGCTTGCGTGCAAGCTTTGGACAGGCCTATTGGCTCCAACAACACACTGTGTAAAAGTAATTTTATCACTTAATCATGGTATACGAGAAACAGTAATTTAAACTAAAGTACTTACCCAATCGTAGGATTCCTCTAAAATATAATCCTCCCTGTTTCCTTAGCCGATCTCTCTCTGATCACGGCAGCTGTAGGGCCCCTAGGCCTTCTAGCCCGTGAACTACTAGCAGAGACCTGAGGAGTCTCGGGAGTCCCAGAAATATGCGTCCCAGACCCATCAGATGTGTCTCTAGTAGCTTCCGGCGCATTACTTCCAGATTGCCTCCCAAATCCCAATAAACTTCTACGGCTAGACATGATACATGTTGCATACAATTACATTAACAAATATATAACCAAACATAATATTAACAGTAACTAACAAACATAACAAATTTATTTTCAAATTCAACCAAAATGTGCTTTTACATTTATTCATAATCATCACTACTATCATCATCACTATCGTCAAATGTCAACGGGGGATCATCGTCTTCTGGTTCATCGTCATCTTCAATCTCAACGATTCCACCGAGGGGATGAAGAAGAAGTGGTTGTTCAATGCCTACATTTGTGTGAGTAGACATAATAGTAACCACTTCTTCTTGAAATGGTTGATCTAATGTTGATGTAGATACTTCAACCTTTGATCTTGCGTTGACTTTGCATGCTGACCACCAATTTTTCTTTGATTGGTTCGTACTGGGATAGGGGCAGTAAAACACTTGAACTGCCTGACTCGCCAAAACAAAGGGATCATACTTCTTATATCTTCTTGTGTGGTTCACTGAAACTAACTTGAAGTCTGTATCAATAGAAGTTCCCTGAGCCGACAAGTCAAACCATTCACATTTGAACAAGACTGTTTTCTTAATTGGATACCCCGAATACTCCAGCACGCAAACCTCTTGCAGACGCCCATAAAAGTCTAGCACATCTCTATCACTACCGTAGACCGAGCCTTTCATGCAAACGCCACTGTTCACAGTCGCACTCTCTCTATCATGATCAGTCGTGTGAAATCTGTAGCCATTCACGAAATAGCCGGAGTATGTTTCAATCTCCCTTAATGGTCCAGCTGCAAGCGACCTAATATACGGGTTCAACTCGTCGTTACAAGGACGACAAACCTGTTACACACATTAATTTAAGTTTGCAAGCCAATTTTAGAGTAAGTAAATGTATATTTAACTTAAATATATCGTCTCTTACGTAATGGCTAAACCACATAATAAACTCGTTGTCAAACGCGACCTCAAACTCTGCATCAGTCATGTAAGGATTTGCATATCGCTTTTCCTCCTTGAAGATCCTTGGATACAAAGAAAAAGTTATATGTTACTACCTATGTATGATGAATACTTCTTATACATAAATTGAACGAGAATACTCACTTGCTATATGTCTCTGCAACCTCTGCACAATTGCTCAAAATATACATGTGTGCAGCAATGTATTCGCGCTCATCCATGTATCTCTTCGTCCCTCGACCAAGTGAACGCCCAATAGGTTTGAATATGGCAAGACAGAGATGATCCTTATTTTCAGCAACAAGCATCTCAATATTGCGAGGCAAAGTTGTCCACTTTGTAGATATTTGATCTTCAAAGTAAAAAGAAGAGAAGGTTGACATTTCTGCAAGTATGTATGCATTGGAGATGGACCCCTCAACTTTGGCTTTGATTTTTATATGATTTTTCAATGTCCTCAAATATCGTTCAAAAGGATACATCCACCGATATTGCACTGGACCAGCCAATCGTGCCTCATCTGCCAAATGAACTGGTAGGTGCTCCAATGAATCAAATAAACTAGGAGGGAAGATACGCTCAAGTTTGCAAAGAGTAACAGCTATCTTCTCACTAAGTATTCCCATATCGTATATGGCCACGTTGCGGGATGTTAATTCTCTGAAGAAGAAACTTAACTCTGTAATTGCCTCCCAAACATTCTTAGGAAGAAGTTCTTTAAAGGCAACAGGCAACAGTATTTGCATGAACACGTGACAGTCGTGACTTTTCATGTTGTGCATCTTCAGGGCGTTCATGTCAATGCATCTACTAATATTTGACATGTACCCATCGGGAAACTTAAGACTCTTGATCCATTGAAGTAAGATCTTCTTCTCTTCCCTGTCAAGCGTATAACATGCTTTCGGATACTGTCGGGTTCCATCCACTTTCTTCAACTCTTTCCGCTTGCAGAAGATGTTCAATTCTTCTATGGATTTTTCTATATCTTTTGTCTTCCCCTTCACATTCAGGACAGTATTAAACACGTTATCAAACACATTTTTCTCAATGTGCATGACATCCAGATTATGTCGAATCAAAATATGTCTCCAATAGGGTAGATCCCAAAATATGCTTTTCTTTTTCCACCCAACATGTTGATATTTTGCGAGTTGAGCGTTCCTGCCATCGAAGTCTTCGGTAACCTTCACGAAGCCCAACCCCTCAATTTGATTCAAGATTTCTATTCCCGATCTTTGTTCTGGTGGACCAACATTGCAGGTCTTATTCTTCAAGAATGAAGTTTTGTTTCTCCTAAACACATGGTTAGGAGGTAAGAACTTCCGATTATTATCAAACCACGATTATTTTCCACTCCTCAGTAAAGTGAATGCTTCTGTATTCTCCATGCAGTGTGGACATGCCAATTTCCCAGTTGTACCCCACCCAAACAACATAGCGTACGCTGGAAAATCACTGATAGTCCATATCAGAGCTGCTCGCATCTGGAAATTTTGCTTCAACGATATGTCGTAAGTGTTCACACCAACCTCCCACGGAGATTTCAACTCTTGTATCAGTGGCTGTAAGAAAACGTCCAACTTCATCTTTGGGTTTGATGGCCCAGGCACGAGGACTGTGAGGAACATGAATTGTTCTTTCATGCACAACCACGGAGGCAAGTTATACGGCGTGACAATAACTGGCCAAGAAGAATATTGACGCCCTGATTGTGCAAATGGGGCAAAACCATCTGTAGAAAGGCCCAATCTCACATTTCTGATCTCCTCGGCGAATCCAGGAAAGACTGAATTCAAGTGTTTCCATGCCGGAGAGTCGGTCGGGTGGCGCATGATCCCATCGTCTGTTGAGGTCGCATGCCACCACATATTTTTAGCAGTTGCGGGAGATGCAAACAATCTCTGCAATCGGGGCATCAAGGGAAAATAGTGCATCTGTTTGGCGGGCACCTGTTTCTTTCGGCGACTTCCAGATGCATGCAAATTCTCCTTATATCGTGATTGGTCACAGAATATACAATTATGTAGCTCGCTAGTTTTCCCCCAATACAACATGAAGTTATTAACACAACAATCAATCTTCTCTACTGGCAAACCCAAACCACGCAGATTTCTTTTCGTACTATAGAAGTCTTCTAGACAGTTGTTATCCTGCGGTAAAGCAGCTTTCATCATCGAAGACATTTGATTGTAAGTCCTCTCTGACATGTGGCTTTCAGCCTTTATGCTCATGAACTGAGTCATCCAACTTAATTGTGTGTACGTGTCACATCCTGCGTACAATGGAGTATCCGCTGTATCCAACATGTTATAAATATGCTGAGCGTCATTATTGGGCGGCTGCTCCAGATTTGGAGGATCTTGATAATTACTAGGTCCAGCATGGTCATGCACCATCCTTTCGTAGTTATTGTATGATCCATCATCCTCATCCATTATAACATGTTCTGTCGGCATATACAGCGGTGCTTCCCCGTGAGAAACCCAATTTGTGTAATTTAGGACAAATCCACGCCTACTAACATGTTTTCTGACCGTAAGTACATCTAAATACGCTTGATTCTTGCACTTCTTACACGGGCACCTAATGTTACCTTCTCCATCTGTGTATGCCGTTTGATTTCTCGCCCACTCAAGAAAACTCTCAAGCCCCGTTTCAAATGCAGTACAATCATTGTATCTCGCGTACATCCACATACGATTATCACTCATTCCTGCAAATTCTAATTGAAAAAAATAAATAAAATATATAATAAATTAATTGAAATCTAACAAAATTTCGACAACATAACCCCACTATCCTAACTACCAAGTGCTCGACTCTACCAGCAGCTATAGTGACCATAGTGGTCCTAATTTACTAAGCCTATACTAGGTCTACCCGGCCCCCCAATGTCGAAGCAATAATACAATACAAATAAAAGCAATAAAAATCAGGGTAATTAAATTAAAAACAATCATTTGTTGGGAGAAGATCCTTAAGAAATAATCAATTTCTATCCCAAAGGGAAAAGATCCTTAAGAAATTGATTAAATCTATCCCACAATATATATAATAACATAACATTTCATAAACACATAACATAGCACATAACATTTAATTTAACAAAATCATCCAACATATATAAATTATTCTAACAAACAACTTAAACTAATTGATTATTATTTTTTTTATTAAAAGCGGTATTTTATAAAAGATAAAACAAAGGAAGAACAAACCCATGAAGGCACAGAGACGTCAACTATGGGACGAGTGTACTTGACAAGAGCAGAAAGTGTACTTGACAAGAGCAGAACAAAAAAGCAAACGAGCGGAAGGAAACACTTCAGGAACTCCGGCCTCACCATCGTTCCCAAGTAAATCCGGCTCAAACAAACAAAAGACAAAGACCAAAGAACCCAAGCAGCCATGAAGCAGGCCAAGACGGGCACGGAACAACAACAATCAGAAGCACCCCTAACGGGACTTAGATGCGACGAAGATGACTATGGCTCGCGATGTCTCGGATGACAGCGTCCTCAATGACCTCAATCCCATTGCTCCAAAAACCCTCTTGTCTCGCAGGGTTTGCCATAATGTCCGCCACAACGTTTCCCTCCCGATAAATATGCGAAACCCGAAAAGTGATCTCATGTAAGCGAGCTAACGTCTCCTTCCAATAACTGATGAAACGCCAAGGAACCTCCATCGATCGCTGCTGTAGGAGACGAACAACATATGAGGAGTCCGCCTCGAGCCAGAGCTTGCGCCATCCTCGGTTATAAGCTATCGCAATGGCAGTGATCGCCGCAAGTAGCTCAGCTTCAAAAGCGAAGCCCGATCCTCCCTTTGTGTGGAAACACCCCTGAACAGTTGCAGCGTGGTCTCTGAACACTCCACCACCAGCAATTAAACCCGGTGAGCCGGACGCAGAGCCGTCCGTATTTACTTTGATCCAACCAATATCCGGCGGCCACCAATGCACAGATAAGAATTCCGGCGGAGGTGCAGGCCGAGAAGAAACCCCAATGGATCGTAAAGTGAGGTAATCGTTCCATTCATTGGCCATGTAGCCGAGCTTCAACGGCAACGCCTCGGCTTCCTTGAAAGCCGTCTTTATAAAGCTCAGAACCTTTATGGCAGTAAAAGCCTGATCGTCAAATATGCATGCATTTCTGCTAGTCCAAATCATCCAAATAGCGCTTAGAATTCCAATCTTCCACACTCTTCCCAGAAGAGAGCTAAAATTCATATTCCACGCCATGACCAATAAACTCTGGATGTCAAGGCAGTCAAGCAGATGCAACTGCCTAAGCCAGCCAAGAAAGGCTTGCCAAATCGGAATCACCCTAGAACATCCCCAGAAAGTGTGATTAATAGATTCCGCAGCAGTAAGGCAAATCGGACAAGCATTGGGAACAATGAGCCCCTGCCTAATCATGCAATCAATCGTAGGAAGCCTCCCATGAATGAGTCTCCAGCAGACAATGGAGCGGCGTATAGGAACAGCCGTATCCCAGATCCACTTCCCCCAAACAACTTTGGGGTATCTATGTGATATATTGGCGAAAGCCAATGAGGAAGTAACATCTCCGCGCAAAGAGGCCTTCCAAAAGCGCTCATCATGCCCATCTCCCAAATGGATAAGAAGGATATCGCACACAATTTCAGGGAAATTATCAACAAAGTTTTCAGAGAAATGCCACTTGCCATCAAAGAAGTAATCTGAAATAGGCTGTTGTAATAAACCCCATAAAAAGACAGGAATGCCAAGTTTATCACGAATCCTATACCCCAACCAATCATCAAGCCAAAAGAGGGTGTACCGCCCGTTCCCCACCATGACATAAGAGTCATCCACCAGTACATTAATTTCATGCTTAACACCTATCCAGATCGAGGAGTTTGCCACATTCTCTTTGGCATAGCCCTGCGGATTGAGATAACGAGAAGAAAGGGTTTTGTGTGCAAAGGAATTACCTTTTATAATATTCCAAGCCAGCTTCATTAGAAAGCTCTTGTTCATTAAAGTAAACGAGCGTATTCCTAATCCACCCTCCTCCTTAATGGCGCAGCATCTGCTCCATTTTACCGAACAAGAAGGCTTTTGCTCAGTGTTCCCAGTCCATATAAAGTTTCTGCATTTTCGATCCAGCTCATAAAGAAGCGACTTTGGCCAGCTGTAAACCATCATAGTGTGAGTTAAGGAACTTTGAATGACAGAATTCACAAGGCAAATTCGGCCAGCCATCGAAAGATGCAAACCCGCCCATCTTGAAAATTTATGAATAATTTTATCTTTGATGCTTGTGAGATGAGAAGCCCTTGGCTTCCCCACAAATAACGGCGCTCCCAGGTAAGTAATATGATCATTCCCTTGAGTGAAATTCAAGACCTGATTTATTCCACGCTTCATAGACGTAGAAACTCCCTTCGCAAAGTATATCCGTGATTTCTCCAAGCTGCAAACTTGTCCAGACAGCTCCCCATAGTACTCCAGAATATGTTTTATCGTTTTAGCATTACGAATGGAAGACCTGCAAAAAATGAGAATATCATCGGCATATAGAAGATGAGTTGGGAACAACATCGATCTACAAAAGCTCATAGGAGTGAGGCGACGAGCAGCGACACAATTCAAGATCAGGTGACTAAGCATGTCTTCGGCGATGCCAAAGATAATAGGAGAAAGAGGATCTCCTTGTCTGACCCCTCTAGTGCAAGCAAAATAACCACTGAGATGTCCATTGTAAAGTATGGAAATTCTGGCCGAGCTGAAAATGATGGAAATCCATTGAATGAATCTTTCATGGAAGCCCAAAACACGAAAAACCTTGAGAATGAAATCCCAGTTCATGGTGTCAAATGCTTTCTTGATATCAATCTTGCAAGCCATGTTCGCGCTTCGATTAGTGCGATTCATGCAGTTGAAGCCTTCTGAACCAAGCATGATGCAATCATGGATAGACCGACCGCTGATAAAGCCAAATTGATTCTGGGAAACAATATCAGAAGCAACTCTGTTGAGCCTGACCGCCAAAACTTTAGAGATGATTTTAAAGAAGAAATTCGAAAGGATGATCGGCCTTAGGTCAGAGACCGAAGACACCGCCTCTGCCTTAGGAATCAGCACCAGAGTATTAGCATTGCAACCATCGGGGAGATAAGAATTTAGGAAGAAACAACGCACAGCACGGATTATATCTTCCTTAATTATATCCCAACAGTGATGAAAGAACACCCCTGAGAACCCATCCGGCCCCGGAGCGCTGGAAGCATCCATGCTGCGGACAGTAGCCGCGATTTCCTCATCAGAAGGAATATCAATCAAGCACCTATTATGTGCCTCGTTGACCTGCATGTCGATGTGTGCTTCCAAATCAACCAAATCCACATTGGTGGCAGCTCCTTGCGAAAAAAGAGCAGTAAAATGTTCCACAATGTGGCGCTCAATAGCTGACTGCTCATAAACCATGTCACCCTCAAAGTTGAGATGATTAATGACCAGACCCGATTTCCTATTCCGAAGTGCCTTATGGAAAAAAGCCGTGTTTCTATCACCATCTTGAAGCCACTTGACCCGACTTTGTTGCTGAAGTTGTACGTTCTTTCTGGTAAGCATCGTGTTTATAGCAGCTTGCTTAGTTACTTCCTCATCAAAGTTATCATCCGTGTACCCTTCCCTTGAAATACGCGCCTGAACAGAAGCAAGCTCCTCCTGTGCTTCAGCTAACTTAGCATCAAGGTTGCCAAAGGTAGTTCTGTTCCATTCCCTTAGCACACTTTTTAATCTTTTCAATTTTATCATAACCTTAAAGATCGGGCAAGGAGTGTAAACCACGGCATCCCAAGAGTCCCGCACAAGATCAAGAAAACCAGCGTGGCCCACCCACAAATTCTGGAATCGGAACGGCCTTTTTCCAGGAGCAAAACGAGATTTGCATTGAAGCACAATGGCTGAATGATCCGACGTAAGCCTTGGCAAAACATGAGAATTAACAGAATCCCAAAGATTATCGAAAGAAGAAGAAATAAGAGCTCTATCCAGAAGAGTTTCCACATGATTGGGTAAAAACCTTCTGCCCGACCAGGAAAATTGCAGACCCGAGGAGGAGGGTTCCAGAAAACTTGTGTCATCGATGAACCTGCAAAAATCCGCACAAGAACTTCTAGAAGGGAGAACCGTGCTGAGACGCTCGTGAGCTCCTTTCACAGCATTAAAATCACCAATAAAAACCGTGTTTCCATCAATATAATTAAGAAGGTCAGCCCAGAGATTCCTTCTGAGAACCGCATCATTGGCACCATGAATAACCGCAACCCGAAAACAAAGATTCTGCCAAGTACAATTAGAAACAACCACCTGATCTGAAGAGAAGAGAATTGTAGTGGCCACAGCAGGCTGAGCCAAAAACCAAATGTTAGATCTCCGCGGCAATCTACAATTCTGGTGGCGAGGCGTGAGATTCAGAGATTGCCAGAAACTCATCTGAATTTTGCGAAACTTGGATTTGGGCTCAATGATGCCCAAAATCAATGGAGAAAAAGAACGACAATGCTCCTTGAGAAGCCGTTTAGACTCGTCCGTAAGTCCTCGGACATTCCAAACGAGAAGATTGATCAGAGAAGAGATTAAAAATCTGGCGATGGGGTGTCCCCCATCTCCATTTCAGCAGCCCAGCTCTTAGCTGCCATATTATGCATGGTGCGTATACTCGGCGTATCCGGTTGCTCAACCACAAAATCATGAACTTGGTGTCCCAAATCAATAGATTTTTGAAGTCTGTTCTTAATAGAATCCGTGGATGGAGTGTGAATGCTTCTCCCACGTCCACTTCCTGGCGGCCGTCCACGACCCCGCTTTGCAGTAGCTTGATTGGCATCCTTAGGAATTTCTTTAAAGAAAGATTCCAGTCTCTGAATCTTCATGGCATTCTCAAGCGTTAAAGCTTTTAGATCGGTCTCCTGTATCGTCCCTTCTTTAAAAGTAAGCACTTCTTCAATCATCTCCCTTGTAGAATCATTCACCGTTCCTGTAGTAAGTGTTTCAGTAGATGACTTGTCAAGTTCATTGACATTTTCCACATCTACAGTTTCGTGATTATTCGAATATTTTGCAGGCACCAAGATTTTTCCAAGCATATCAGGCCCAGAGATAGCATTCCGATTTTCCTGTATAGACTCAAGTTGATAGTCACCTGTGTCTTCAGTTTCCCCAGCATCCCGTTCGTCAATCGTTTCTTCTGCGATGTCCTGCAATTGCTGATCTGTCACAACTTCTTTTGGTTGCCAAGCAGCCGCCGCTCCTTGCTGCTGCACAACCTTCTGCTGTTCCTTATTAGTGATAGCATCTCCAAGCGTGTCCTGCTAGCGTTGACGTGCTCCGCTCTATCCCTTGCTCGACGACACTTATCAATCGAATGCCCTGTGATCTTACATACAGTGCAGAAAGCAGGAAGATTTTCATAACTGAATTCCACATATAAGGAACTATCATCTTCATCAATCATTACATACTCACGAAGGGGTAAAGACATATCAATTTCAATCAAAACCCTCGCGTAATGTCCTACTTCTCTAACCGCCGAGGAAGCGTCAATTTTTAAAGGAGATCCGAGATACCTACCAATTGCGGAAATAACTTCCGGATGCCAAAGCTCGATGGGAAGGTAATAAATGCGAACCCAAACCTGTGCCAACGCTGAGGCTTCCTTGTAAGGATTAAACTTTGGAACCCATTCACGTAGTCTAAATTGACCTCCAGAAATTTCTTGAGTCAAAGTTTTCTTAACTATCTTCTTCTCATCCATCGATCCAAATTTCAACGTAAAATACCCCTTGCCCATGGTTATTAGTTGCCACTCATTTGGAACTTGCCAGAGTCGCTGCAGTTCCGCCTTTAGCTCGTGCGCCATACGTGGCTTGATCCCTTTGCGAAGTATCAATCTTCCAATAAGAGCATGCTTAAAGTCAGCCACCCGCTGCTGGTAAAATTCCTTGGGTATCATGAGCGTGTCCACGCCATTGATCTTGCTTGTGTTTAGGGCTTGAAATCTGTGAGCGGGGACATCTGGCTTGCGCGGTCGAGGAGTGACAGCAGCAGCGTAGGTTCGTTCTGGTTGCTTAGCGGTCTGCTCCACCGTTCTATCATCAGTATTCCCAACTGGAACAAAATCAGAATTTGGGAGCAGTTGTGACGAACTGGCCTTGTGCGGTTGAGAGCCACCCTTGTTCGGTGAGAAATTGTTCGAAACGGGTGGGAGGTTGAGCGCCGATCGATCATGTTCGCCACGAGGCAGGTGATCGCCGGAATCCATATGTGCTTGCGTCGTGAAGGCGCTAGAGTTTCATCACCTTCTGATCTCCGACGAAGACGGCCCTCCGGAGGCGGACACGTGATGGCAGCGAATAGTTGCTGCGCACCCGTGGCCCGGTGGCCGTGAGAGTTTGTCGTGGGAGCGACTGGGAGAGTTGGGTAGATCTAGATCTGAAAATAAAGGCAGATGATGGACTTTTCTCTCCTCGTGACTGTTCTTTCTCTCGTCAAAAAAACAGCTGCTGCTCGGATAACAGATGCTGCGGAAGATGTTGATCGAAAATAACAGATGCTGCTCGGAGGAGAAGGCTGAACTGGAGTCCAAAGAAGTGGCCGGAACTGCTGCTGCTTGCTCCGATGGTCAAGGCTTCTGCGGCGCGTCTGTAGTCTCTCTGAACGGACCAGCAAGGCAGCAAGGCAGGCGGCAAAGGGAGCAGGTTCGCAGTGGGCGATTGGACGGCAGGCTCGCGACGCCGGCGAGCGGCAGCGCGGTGGTAGAAATACGAGCACTCCTTTTTTTTGACTTCTCTAGAGAGAGAATATCGTATCTCCTCGAAAAAAAATCATCACTTAAACTAATTGATTAAAATTAAGCATGCTTAATAGAATTTAAAATTAATCATGCTTCATATAATTTATTTATAAACAAAGCCAATTAAAAATTAATTAACTAGATCTAACAAATAAATCTATTTAATTAACATAAATACATAAATAAATTCATAAATAATTAAATAAATAAATAAGAGAAGCGTATGGTGGTGGTTTCCGGCGGGGTGTCGTGAAGAAGGCGGCGAAACGAGGTCGTCGAACTACAAGGAAGAATATAAGTGAAAATTAAATAATTATATATATAATTAAAATGAGATATATAGATCTAGAGAGAGTTACCTGGGCACGGCGGCGGCGGTCGGCAACGGCGGCGGCAGGTGGAGAGCGGAAGCAGCAGCAGGGGGGAGCGCGGGGGGGGGAGGGTTTCTGTGTGTGTGCGGCGCAAAACTGAAAAAAGAAGGGATACGCGTGAATTATATTTAGTTCATTAGCGACGGCAATTACCGTCGCTAATTAGCGACGGCAAAACGCCGTCGATAATTGCATAAAATTAAACATTTATTGCGTATACTAAAATTACCGGCGGCGGCGCCGTCGCTAATTACCAGCAGCGATTTTGCCGTTGGTAATTGGCCGGTGATTGCAAAAGAGCGGGTCGCCCGAAATGTCGTCGCTATTTACGCGTTTTTTTGTAGTGATATAACTAAATTTTTTGACAAAGGCTTGATATGCGGATTTTTTTTTGGTCAAAAAAAGCATGACGTCCAACCCTCTCTCCCGAACGAAACCCTAATCGCCGTCGTTGCCTCCTCTTTCCGGTAATGGAGTCCGACCAACAGGTCTAGATTCTGGACAAAAGTTCTCTCAAGCTTCCTTTGGTTTCTTCTAACTTTTTGCGTCCTTCCCAATCACCCCGAACTGATGGGGCATCGAAAACCCTAGTTCCGCCGGCAATAATCTCCAACGCTCACACCAAAACGGGAACCTCTACAGCGGTCCCTGATTGCAATACAGGCGTTACTCCGACGACGTCCTACGCTCGTGTCACAGCCCCCAAGTCTACGCGACCGAAAGATATCCCGGCACATAAATTTAAAGCCCTTCAACCGATAAGTCATGGCAACCAAGGAACTCTGGTCATTCCCCGTGACCTTCAGCTGTTCCAACTGAACAAGTTCAAACATGCTCTTATTGGAAGATTGATGCTGAATAAAGGTGATAAGCCAAGACAAACTCGTGATCTAAAGGAGGAGTTGCAAGGCCTTTGGAAACCTTCCGCTCCCTGGCACCTCATGCCTTTGGGTAAAGGATATTATACCTTGAAATTTCAATCTCAGAAGGATAAGGCTGCTGCTAAAGAAAAACTCTTATGGGAATTATCTGTAGGATCAATTCGTCTACGTGAATGGGTCCGTTACTTCGACCCGTACAAAGAATCTTCCTCAATCGCTCAAATTTGGGTAAGAATTTATTATTTACCTGTTGAGCTTTGGCATCCTGAAGTGATATTAGGCATTGGAAGATGGTTAGGGCAACCTCTCAAAATTGATGGCATCTCCATGACAGAGGACGTTGGAAGCTACATGCGCATGCTTGTTGAAGTCGATTTGGCCCAACCTTTGCCGGAGACAATGAACATTGATGGGGGTGATTATTCTTTCCCGGTGGAATTTTGTTATGAATCTATTCCTTTGTTCTGCACTCGGTGCAAGATTACAGGTCACTCGATGGATAAATGTCGAAGGGGCGCTAAATCCAAACCCTCGGATGTGGTGGAGAAGCCTATGGTCAAGGATCCGCAGTGGAAAACCATTAATAAGACGGGAGGAAAGCAGGTACAGGAGAATAGACTCTCTGCTCTTGTCAATGTGACCAACATGAAGGGAGAGCTTAATGTAATGGAAGAGCAGCATAATATGCAACAGCAGGTCTCTGAGGAAGAGGAAACAGTGAATAAAACGGGAGGTATGCATGTCCAGGAGAACAGATTTTCTGCTCTGATCGATGTGAACAACATGGAGGGGGAGCACACTTCAATGGAAGAACATCATGGTATGCAACAACAGACCTCTGAGGAAAAGGAATTTGACGCTCCTGATAAGCAGTCTGAGGTTTCTGCGAAGGTTGCTGTGCAGGTTTCGGCTATGGAACATCCTGATAAAGAAAACTGCGAGCAGGAGGGAGAACCTGCCACTCTTGTCGCTGAACAGTTGGAGGAAGGGCAAGTGGAAGACGTGATCGAGGAGTCCTCCGATGACGAGGATAGATCACATGGGAAGATGATTACAAAGTCTGACATGAACCTGGGCCTTTCTGCGATGGAGGCTCCTTTGAATGAGATTAATGAACATAGTAATTCTGATGCTATGATTGATATGAATTTGACAGTTGAAGCTTTGGGGAATCAACAAAAAGCTAAACAAGTCATACAGATTGCTGACAGTTCGTTGAACACGGTCATTAAAAGAAGGGGGCGACCGCGAAAGCAAGACCAGATTGCGCGCAATCATAATAATGCTCTGAAAAAGCATGAGGAGAATATCAAAAGCAGGTTGAGGAATTCTATAGAGGCAGGACACAAGCCTAACGACTACATAGTGGATTATAGCAACACCAGTAGCATGCGAATTATGGACAATGTGGTTAATAAACGATGGAGTGACGAAGTGGAGGCGGGTGGAACATCCGTGGCTTTACGGATGAATCAAAGCGCTTACTGAAAGAGCATTGTAGCTCTTTTTCCCCTATGATTATTGGTTTGATCGAGCCTAAGGTTCGCCTTCACAAGGTTCGTCAGAGTTTCTGGATGTCGATTAACATGGTTCCACGACATCAAAATAGCAGGCTCTTGCGTCGCCCTAATATTTGGTTAATTTCTCACCCTTCTGTGAACACTAACATTATTCACTCCTCCGAGCAAGCCATTATTGCGGACTGTAGCTGGAATTCGAAGATTTTCAGAGTTGCCATTGTACATGGCGCTAATGATCAGGTGGCCCGTCGCGTTCTTTGGTCGGATCTTCTCTCGGTGATTCAAGAAAACACTGTTTGTATTGGCGATTTTAATGCAGTGAAGGGTGCCCATGAGCGTATTAGCATGGTGACCCCTAGTAGAAGCTCTTGTCGTGATTTCTGTAAGTTTATTGAGGACGCTGATTTTATAGAGTCGCCTACGACAGGGCTGTATTTTACTTGGTCGGGGCGTCGCTTTCTTCCCCGGCATATTGAGTCAAGGCTTGATCGAGCTCTTTTCTCTTCTGGTTTCGCTGACATGTGGACTAATATTGTCACTCATGCGTTACCTAGATTGACTTCGGATCACTCGGCTTTAGTTCTTCAATGTAGAGACGCGGATCCTCCTGGGAAGCATTCGTTCCGGTTTCTTAACATGTGGGTTTTGCACCCTGACTTTCAAAACTTGACTCATAACTCTTGGTCTGGTGATGTGGACGTCCGTTGTCCCATTTTCAAGGTGATGTTTAAACTGAGAAGACTCCGTGCTGATCTTAAGACCTGGAATCGTACGGTTTTTGGGAATGTTGATGATCAGATTATGGTTTATCAGGTTGCACTTTTGGAGATTCAGCAGCGTATTTCACAAAATGGGTACTCGGATTCAATTTTTGATTAGGAGGTACAGGCTCAGGCGCGCCTTAACATCATTTTGGAAAGAAAGAACAGTTTATTGCATCAGAAAAGTAGAGCGAAGTGTTTGACGGATGGTGATCGTAACACTTCTTTTTTCCACCGTCTCATCAAATTCAGGAAGCCGAAGCAGCGCCTGAATCATCTGCGCATTGGGGATCAGATTTCGAGTGATAAGGACGATATTAAGAATCATATTATTGATTTTTTTTCTAATCTTTTCAGGGAGGAGGGTCCGTGTCGTGACGATAGGACCATGTTGGAAGCTATTATTGATCATAGTGTCACTGAGGAGCAGAATGCTAATCTGATCAGAATCCCGGAGGATGACGAGATAAAGGCCTCGGTGTTTGGGATGGACGCTTCTAGCGCCCCGGGTCCTGATGGTTTTTCGGGTCTTTTCTTTCAGAATTGTTGGCATATCATTAAAGAGGATATATGTCTCGCTGTTCGGTTTTTTTTCTTACGGTCTTACCTTCCTGCTGGCTGCAATGCCAGCACGTTGATTTTGATTCCCAAGAAAGATCAGGTTGATACGGTGACTGATCTTCGTCCTATAATTCTCTCGAACTTCTTTTTTCAAAATCATTTCTAAGATTTTGGCTACCAGATTGAGTGCGGTGGCAGCGGTCTGTGTTTCTCCTAATCAGTTTGGTTTTATCAGTGGTCGCAATATTCATGATTGTATTGTGCTGGGTTCTGAAGGTTTTAATTGCATGAATAGAGCTAGTCGGCGCTCGAATTTTGCTTGCAAAATTGACATTAGCAAAGCCTTTGACACTATGAGCTGGGGGTTCATTTTACAGGTGCTTCAGGTCAACGGTTTTCATGAGACCTTTATCAGATGGATTTCTGTGATTTTCACTTCGGCTCGCATTTCTATTCTTTATAATGGGCAGTTGAGTGGTTATTTTGCTTGCTCCAGGGGAGTTCGCCAGGGAGACCCCCTTTCTCCTATTCTGTTTGGCATTGCTGAGGACGTCCTGAGCCATCTTTTCCTGAATTGTGTGCATTCTCGGCACCTGGTGCCCATGGATTTTAGCCGAGGATCTCACTTTCCCACGCATCTTTTGTATGCTGATGATATCCTCATTTTCTGTAAAGCTTCGGTTAGAAATGCCAAAAAGATCAAAGAAATCTTGAATCTTTATGGTGAGCTGTCGGGGCAGATTTGCAATCCGGTTAAGTCTCATGTTTTCTTTTCGTCTAGGGTGGCGACTCCCTTACGAAATAATATTCAGAGGGAGCTTGGTTTTGCTATCGGAAGTTTGCCGGTTACTTACCTTGGTGTTCCTTTATTCACGGGCCGTATTCGTGCTTCTTATTTTATGGCGATTTATGATAAAATCGTTAATAAATTTGCAAGATGGAAAGGGTTGCAGCTCTCTATGGCAGGACGTCTCTGTTTGGTTCGCTCGGTGATTCAAAGTTCGGTTACTCATTCCATGATGATCTATAGATGGCCGAAATCTCTTATTTATAATTTGGATAAGAAGTGTCGTAATTTCATCGGGACCGGGAGTGTAGACATCAAACCTTCCTGCCCGGTCAGTTGGAATCGGATTTGTGCCCCTCGAGCGGAAGGGGGTTTGGGAGTGCGACCTTTCTCTACAATGAACAAGAGTTATCTGATGAAAATGGCGTGGAAAATGGTCCAAGGTCAGGATTTTGCGTTTGCTGTTCTGCGTACTCGTTATCTCACTATCTTTGGCTACGCGAAGCTTAATATTGCCTCTTCCCCTTACTGGACGAGCATCCGAGAGCATGTGAATCAACTTGTTGATAACTCTCTCTTATGTGGGCAAGGGTTCGACCACTTACTTTTGGAAAGACGACTGGTTGGGTTACAAACTGGTGGATAAGTTACGGATTCCAACTTTTATGCATGAGTTCCTCAATCAAGCTATCGATAATTATTTTTTTGATGGGATCTGGCATTTCACAGAGGACTTTATTATTCATTGTTCCGATATTGTGGTGGATATACTACTCCTCCCGTTTGGTGATGAGGAAGATCAACGTTTCTGGAAGTCGTCGCTTACTGGTAATGTTTCGGCTGCTACGGCGTTTGCGGCTAACAGTCATTGTTTCCCCAAGGTTTGTTGGGGGAGTTGGATATGGGAGAATTTTATCCCGGAGCGCAGATCTCTTCTTACTTGGAGGTTAATCCATAAACGCTTACCTACTCAGGATATCTTGATTCGTCATGGGAAGATGATTGGGCCGAATAGGTGCGCCCTCTGTGGTAAGGACGAGGAAACTATTAGCCATCTATTTTGGAGATGCTCGGTGGTTAAGCTTGCTTGGCATGAGTTGCTGGAGTGATTTCATAAGACTGATTATCTGCATCATGCGGACATTCACGATTTCCTAGTCACTGCTTGGAATGCTAAGTTCAGTTCTTTGGTGACTTCTTTCTGGAAAGCGGGGGTTATAAATTTGTTATGGAAAATTTGGGATTGTCGCAATCAAATCATTTTTGAAGATAAAAGTTTCTCTCATAGGGATCTCAGCCGTTTTCTCAAAGTGGCTTTCAAAGAAATGGATGCTCATTTCTCTAAAATGGGTAATTCTAATAATTCTTGGTCGGATTATCTCACTTTGAGAAGTATTGGGGTTGCTACTCGTGCGGCTCCTCCGCCGGTTATGGTTAATGTTCACTGGTGGCCTCCGGTGGGTCAATGGATGAAAGTCAATACGGATGGGTCTGCGATGGGAGCTCCGGGAAGTATTGCTGCTGGGGGCGTTTTTAGGGATCATTGGGGCTGGGTCCGGGGTTGCTTCCACTTTAAAGGAGGAACAGGATTTGCCTTTGAAGCTGAACTACTTGCGGTAATTTATGCAATTAGGATTGCACATCATAGAGGCTGGCATATGTTGTGGATTGAAGGCGATTCGGCCTATATTGTTCGTCTGTTGACTTCTAGATCGTTGGATGTTCCGTGGCGTTTCATGGCGGCTTGGAGAAAGGCGCTTAAGCTCTTGGAGGAGTTTCAGTTGCAGGTGTCGCATATTTTTCGTGAGGGAAACTGTGCGGCAGACTTGATGGCGAATCAGGCTAGACCTGAGGGATGGTGGCCCTATGCTCGGGACGAAATTAAAAAAGCGGTGGCCATGGACATGACGACTCATAGCCATGTTAGGATCAAGTTTTGACACGGGTTGCAGTTGCGGTTTCTTTTCGCGCTGCTGTTTCGGTTTGCTCAGGGGGCTTCTGGTGCGTTTCTTGGATGCGGGTTTTTGTCGAACAGATGGAGGGCAGGTTTCTGCACGGGTTTTGTTCATCAGGAGGCCGGATTGGAGTTTATTTTTCCTCGAGCAAGAGTTGCTACCTGTTCAGCGGTGTGATCTGCAGCAGAATATGGAGCAGATGTGTGACCCCGGGCGGTATAAGGATTTTTTGTTTTGGTTTAACCGTGATCTTTTTTCCAACAGTTGGTGGGCGGGCTTGGGTTTCGGGCGGTCGTCCGATTTGATCGCCTTGTCGTCTGGTGTGAGCTGTTGGGGGAAGATTGTTGTCGGCAACAATCTGATTTTTGTTTCTCATGGATCGATTGGAAGGAGTTTTTTGGAGGAAGAAGGGCCTGCAGCGACGGCGTATCACCGGCTGCTTGGTCCCTTTGCCTCTGTTGATCGTTGGCTGGAGGAGGGAATCGGCGACGGCGTATTACCGGTTGATTCCACTTCTATGACAGCTTTTAGTGTGTTTGTCGATCGATGGCTGGAGGAGGAAATCGGCAACGACGTATTACCGGCCGATTTCCCTTCTATGACAGCTTTTGGTGTGGCATTCGTTGTCGATCGTTGGCTGGAGGGGGGACTCGGCGACGGCGTATTACCGGCCGGTTTCCCTCCTATGACAGCTTTCGGTGTTACTTTCTTGGCTGTTGGTTTTTTCTTGCTTTTATTTTTCTTCTTGTTTCCTCTTTGTGTTGAGAAGTCGGGATTTTCTAGGAACGATGGTTCGGCCGGAGTTTCTGAGATTCTCCCAACTCAGCTTCTAACACTTTTTTATCTTAGACGAGTACTCTTTTTCCTCATTCTGAGGTTTTAATGAGGCCCGGCCCTTAGTCTGCTTTTCTGTGCTTTCAAGGGTTTAGGTTTTCTTGTTTTTCTTTTTTCCTTTTAATATAATCCTATTTTAATAATAACTAAGTTCTGATAATCATCTCGTCTAAGGCTTGAGAAAATTGATGTGATATTCAAATTATATCATATCAATTTATTTAGTATTTCAATTGGTAAATTTTCATAAAAAATTGATGCGTAATAAAAAAAATTATGCAAAATATCTTATTTCATGACCAAATAAATTAAATAATTTTTTAAAAAATGAAGAAATAATTTATTTAATCACAAGTATTTATTTTTAAAAAAATTAAATAATTTTTTATTCAACTAAATAAATTTGATCAACTTTTATTGCAATTTAAATTGTATTAATCTCAATCACTTCACCAATTAAATGTGGGTTTTTGGTTTGGAGAGTAAGAACATCCTTTTATATAGATTTTATTTTGGTGAAATCTCATAAAAAATCAATGTTCGATGAGAAGATTTTGATAAATAAGAATGAATAAATATGAATAAATAAAAATGCAAAAATATGGTGATGCCACATAGCTGTATTCCATTTTCCTATTAGATATGTGATGATTTTAATATATATTCTCGTCTTCAACCCATATAATAATATCAACTAATTTCTCGAATTTGTTTAAATTTATAAAATATGTATATAAACAAATAAAATATCAAACAATAATTAGTTAATAATCTCGATAAAATTTCAAACAATAAGAACATATTTATTTCAAATATATTTAAATATATTTTTATTATTTTTTCAAAGTTAAGTATTTTTTTATTTAGATTTTTAAATGGTAAAGTTTAATAATCATTTTATTTAAATTGTGAATTGTGAGATTTAATATAGATTCACTATATATGAGCATGTGTTAGATCAATTCGAGAATGATAATTTATTTGAAATTATTTTTCATGACCAAATTTAATTGAAGAATCTATTTATTTTAAATGCATCTGAAAAGTATCCTTTTATTTATGTTTTTTTCATGGTGAAGTTCAATAAAGATCAATGCGCAATGATAAAATATCAATGTGGGAACGATGATAATTGATAAGCTAATATATGAATGAAGACTAAACCTTTTATTTAGATATATCATTATGAGATTAATGTGGAAATTCATATTTATTTCAAATTATTTTACATGAAAAATTAAAGTGTTAATTGCCGGAAAAACCATATACTTTTTCGATTTTTGGTCATTTCCCATGACAAAAATAGTCTGAACAGAAATCCATGAATTGAAAACTTAATTGTAATTTTCCCCCGCGTCCATTTTCCGGCGATCTTCGATGGAGCTCCGATCCAACGTGGCATAATTCATTCCATCTCTCAAAATAAATTGATGACTAGGCAGCCACATCGCCGCCGCCTGAAACCCAAATTTCTGAAAGAGGTGCCGCAGATCTGGTTCTGTCTCCCTCTTCCTACTTTGTCAAGCAATGAGCCCTAATTAATGAGAATGGAGGCGAGCAAACAGGAAGAGGAAAGGGGAGGGCGAAGGCGGCGAGGCGAGAGGGCAGAGGTTGGAGGTGAGACGAGGGCGGCAGAAGTGGGAGCCGGGATCTGAATCAGTTACCCAAATTTCTGAAAGAGGTGCCGCAGATCTGGTTCTGTCTCCCTCCCCCTGCTTTGTCAAGTAATGAGCCCTAATTAATGAGAATAGAGGCGAGCAAACTGGAAGAGGAAAGGGGAGGGCGGAGGCGGTGTGTGGAAGCGGCGAGGCGAGAGGGCGGAGGTTGGAGGCGAGATGAGGGCGGCGGAGGTGGGAGCTGGGATCTAAATCAGTTCTCTCAAAACTAATTGTCGTGCCAACTGCCAATCGTCGCCGGCGTTGGGGACTCGGGGTGGAGTCACGAGGCTCGGGCAAGGCGACCGTTGACTGGTTTGCTGGCGCCGGAGGTCGAGGTGACGGGACTCAAAAAAGCTTCACTATCGCCGCAAAACTCCAATTCCCGGCGATGACACGCTGGAAATTCGATTGCCACCTCAGATTCAATTTGGGGAAAAAATGGACGCGGGGGAAAATTACAATTAAGTTTTCAATTCATGGATTTCTGTTCAGACTTTTTTTGTCATGGGAAATAACCAAAAATCGAAAAAGTATATGGTTTTTCCGGAAATTAACCCAAAATTAAATTGAAAATTTTATTTATTACACATATATTAGTATAAATTCAATGTATATGAGAATGTGTAAGATCAATTCAGGAAGGATAATTTATGTGAAATTATTTTTCCTGAATAAATTAAATAGAAGAATCTCTTTGTTTTAAATGCATATCAAAACTATCCTTTTATTTATGTTTTTCAAACAATAGGGCCAAATGGCCCTATTCAACATACAACATTAAATTTTGTCCACCATTTGAAAAAACATAAATTTTGGCCATTTTTTGTATGTCATGATTATTCTACCCTTCTCTCTCTCTCCTCTCTCTTTCTCATCTCCCTCTCTCTCTCCAGCGGCTCCTCTGTCTTTCTCATCTCTCTCTCTCTTTCTAGCGGCTCCTCTCTCTTTCTCATCTCCCTCCCCCTCTCTCTCTCCAGCGGCTGCGCGGCAGCGGCGCCGAGCTTAGAGAATTCGTCGGAACTCTCGCGACGGTGGTGGAGGAGATCCTCTCTCTCTCTCTCTCTCCAGCGGCTGCCGCTCTCTCCTCTCTCTTTCTCATCTCCCTCTCTCTCTCTCCAGCGCGCCGCCTGGGCAGAATTCGTCGGAGTAGAGGATGAGGCGGCGGCGGTAGATCTGGTCTGATGAGGCGGCGGCGGTGGATCTGATCTGATCGTTGCACCGCCTCTTCCATCGGCAGATCTGATCTCCGCCTCCTTCGATTGCAACCATGGCAGATCTGATCTGATCTATGTGCTGCACGTATGACACTTATGGCACTATTAGTGCCATAAGTACCATAAGTGCACACTTCCCCCTAGGGTTTAGATATTCCATTTAGGGTTTAGATTATCCATTTGAGGTTTAGATGTTCCATTTAGGGTTTAGATGTTCCATTTAGGATTTAAATGATGCTGTTGTTTCTGTATTTGTGCTGCACGTATGGCACTTGCCAACGGAAATTCAAAATAAAACCAAAGTAAAATCTTGGCACTTATGGCACTAATAGTGCCATAAGTGCCTAACCCGACCCGGCACGCGACCCGCGTGCCTGATCCTACCCGGTCCGCCTCATTAAGGGTAAAAACGTCCAAATCAATAAAAATGGCCAAAATTTGTGTTTATTCAATGTGTGGCCATAAATTGTGTTTTATGCTTCATTTTGGCTACTTCAAAATTTTACTCTATGTTTTTTTTTTCATGGAGAAGTTCAATAAAGATGCGAGAATGATAAAATATCAATGTGGAAACGATGAGAAGCTAATATATGAATGAAGATTAAACATTTTATTTATATATATCATTATGAGATTAATGTGGAAATGAAGATTTATTTCAAATTATTTTATACGACCTAATTAAATTGAAGAATTTATTTATTTTATATATATCTTGGTATCATTTTCTCTATTTTATATGATTAAATTAAATTGAATAACTTATTTATTTAAAATACATGTAAGTATTATTTTATATGATCAAATTCAATTGAAGAACATATTTATTTCAAAACATCTATACTTTTATTTAGGTTTGCAGATATCGAAATCTAATTACAATTTTTTTAGACCTTAAAAATTATGAAGTTTAACATAAATATAAATTTAATGTGAAATACTATTGCAACTATAAAAAAATGTGGTAAACTATTTTTTATCTGAAATACATATTATAAGTATTTCTTTATCAAGATTTTCTCATGATTAAATTTAATAGAATATCAACGTGGGAAAGATAGATGATCTAATGTATTCATGAAGATTGAACCTTTTATTTAGGTTGTGAATTGATGAAGTTTAGTAGAAATTCAATGTGGGATATATGAATTTATAAATGTAAAAATATCATAAAGTGTAGAATTGAGAGTGAAACAATACTAAATTGTGAAAGTGCCACTTATAATAGAGAATAGTGAAGAGCTCTTCAATATGTAGCTCTTTATATAATCAATAGATTATTTATTTAAAATACATCTAAGCATCATTTTATTTATTGTCATTGTTCGGGAGGAGGGGGACGAGCTACTGCCGGAAGACATACATGATATGTCACATGCATCGTTCATTGTTCGGCGAATAGAACCGCACATGCATAACTTGGCTTAATATGTCATTTGCACTGTGAGTAGCGTGCATTTCGGCCTACCTTTTTTTTTCTTATTGATTAGAAGATATTGTAAGAGATGATGTTACTGAATAAATATAATATATTTTCCTCCTGAAAAAATATACACGAATGATCCACAAATACATTGAAATTACGTTCCAATTATAGATGTGAATTTGAAATCTATTAAGCCCATTTGATACATTATTATTTATTCCCAAGTTTACATCTACCTTTGTGGACAATAATTATAACTAACTGATCACATTTGCACTCGGCGCAATGCGCAAGAAATATTTTATATTTTTATATTTATATAAAGTTGATATTAATTCTATTATTATTATAAATAAATAAATAATTTTAACTGAATATATTTGAGCTGAATATTGAAGAAATAAAAAAATAAAGAAGAATTCACAAAAATAAATATGAAAGGCAAAAAAAAATTAAAAATGAAAAAAATAATGAAAAATAGATTTATTCAAAAAAAGATGAGAGATGAAATATTTTCTTTAAAAAATTAATCTTAAATAAATATAACTTTTACATTTTGAATCAAATATTTGCATAATATATATATCAAATTAAATTATTTATCTTGATCTTTAATTTGAAATGCATATTAAAAATTTCATAATTAGTCGATTTTTACAATTTTAGAGAGAAATAAAACAAAAAATAAGAAGATAAAGAAAAAAAATTTAAAAATAATGTTTACAAATAAACCTTTAATTTTATTATAACTATGAAATTATCATTTAATTTTTAAATTAATTTCAAATTGAAATTGATGTTTTAATATAGTCTAGATTTTATCACTATCTAGCAATAAATACTATTCTCTCTGTCCTCATAAAATGTACTCCCTCCGTCCCAATAAATGTGGCCACTTTGTTTTCGGCACGGAGATTAAGAAAGTGATAGTTAAGTGTTAATCATGTGTGGCCCACTTTTTTAATTAAGTGTTATCTATCAAAATTAAAGAGCTAATTAAGTCTTCTTCTCACTACATCAGTTCCATATTCTCGCCGGAGGCGACGCCGGCGACGAAATCGCAAACGAAATCCCAAATTGCAAAGCAGATCGCAAATTAACAGATCCAAATCACAAGAAATGAACTAAATCAGATCGCAAATGAACAGAAATAAATCCCAAATCGCACATCGCACCCAAATTGCAATTGCAAACCAAATCACAAGAAGTTGGGTCGGATTTGTTCGATAGAGATATGAGCAAGGGAGAAGAGTCGAGCTTCGTGCCAAACCTGGGAAAGGAGAGGAAGCAGAGGTTGCAAGGGAGTCCGGAGAAGAGTGAGGAAGAGAGAGGGCAGTGGCTTGCCTGGAGCGATGGCAACGACGACGGCGGTCGCCGCTCACCCCTCACCTTCACAAGCGAGCCAAGAGAGGGAGGGAGAAGGAGACGCGGCCATCCTCAGATCTAGGGCTCGCCACCCCCAAATCGCGACCACTCTCAGGGCTAGGGCTCGCTCTCTTGCCGGAATTACAGAGACGCGGCGGCGGCGCGACTCCGAATTCATGAAGACCAGACGTCGGAAGGCAGGAGGCGGCGGCAGACATAAAGCTCTTTAGAGAGAGAGAAGCGATAGATGAGAAAGAGAGTCAGAGGGTGAAAGAGGGGGAGACAGAGAGAGATGCGAGAGGGTGAGGAGACGGCGCTCGTGGCGCAACGGCGGCGCCGCCGTCGACCAGAGGGTGCAGACGAGAGGGAGAGGGTGCGACGCTGTTTATCTGCGTGATGTGTGTCTGAGTGTGTGTGTGTTTGTTTATTTAATTAGAGTTTAGGTTTAGATAACTAATTAGGGTTAATTAAATTATAAATATTTCCATTTTGGGAAAGTGGCCACTTTTAATGGGACAAACCAAAATGGAAAGGTGGCCACATTTATTGGGACGGAGGGAGTATTAAATTTGTCATTTTCGTTCGTCCTCAGAAAATGTATCTAGTCTATTTTTAGTAAATTTTCCACTCACAAAAAAGTGAAAGCCTGACTCCACTTACAACATATTCAACTACTTTATTAAAATTTGTGCCATTTAAAAATGGATACTTTTTACAAGGACGGAAGGAGTAATAATTACGGTATCATCAATTTGCTCATCAAAATAAATACTTGTAAGTGCGCGGAAACTACTTCAATTTACACAAAAATCCAATGATTTTTTTGTTAATATATACTATCCTCGTTCCATTATAAATGTCCCTTATTTTTTGGGAGCGAAAATTAAGAAATATGTAATTAGTACATAGAGTGAGCTGATGAAAATTGTTTAAATATTAGGTATAAACAAAGAATATGTTGTCAAAAGAAAATGCTTTATAATGAAATATTTCATTATAAAAAGTAGGGTAAATATCATGAAAATCCCTGAAGTATACCCGCTTTATCAAAAATACGTTGAAACTTTCAAAATATCCTCTAAACCTTCAAACTATCAGATTTTTATCAAATATATCCCGTATTTATTTTTTGGTCACCAAAAACGTGATGTGGCTCGTCGGATGCCACAATATAATTTATATTCTATTTTTTTAAAATGTAATGGCAAAAACGACGTCGTTTTGTACCATATCAATTTAAAAAATTCACTCTGAAATTTAAAATTCACTGCTATCGTGTTTGAAATTCACACTAATAATCTAGAATTAGGGATAAACACGACAGAATATGGTACGAAACGAAGTCGTTTTTTCCATGTCATTTAAAAAAATAGAATATAAATTACATTGTGGCATCCGGCGAGCCACATCACGTTTCTGGTAACCAAAAAATAGATGCGGTATATATTTGATAAAAAGTTGATAGTTTGAGGGTTTTAATAACATTTTAAAAGTTTCTGGATATTTTTTATAAAATAAGTATAATTTAGGGATTTTCATGATATTGTAAAATATTTGTAATGAAACCAATGGAGTATCATTTTAGTCAATCCACCGGTGTTCTGTGTTCAGCTACTATAATAACTTCGCACGACACATATTCATCTATTTACTATTACGACACTTCGAAAATAGATTCATAAATATTTCCACCTCAAGTGATATTCATCAATTTACCAATTTTTTTTTGGCTTTTTCATAAATTTACCATTTGAAAAACATATATCCTATTTTGTATGCATATACAAAGCTGCCCATTCGTCGAATTTTCCTTTCAAATTCCACACTAATCTATTAAAGCGACGGTGCAGCTTATAATTACCCTAACCGGATCAATAAATTATTGTTCCCATCTTTTTATTAGCAAAATAAAATTCTACTTATATTATTTTTTTTTTGAGAGAAATTCTACTTATATTATTCGAAAGATTTGAATCACGTTATTCAAACAAGATTTGGTATTTTGTGGCGGTGCAAAAGTTAGCCTTTTATTGGTCCTTAAATTGGGATAAATGTGGGTCCCAAAATCTAATCGTTATTAAGCCCTTTGTCTCATCTTTGTTACGAAAATAAGGTCCAATCAGTCAAAAAAGTTGAGGCCCCATGTTTCATTTAAATAAATAAACAAATTAAATATTCCTTCTATATGATACACTATTTTCTTTTTTTGGATTAGATTCATTTTGGTGGTTGGACACTTTTGACAATATCCACCGTTCCTCTTTTTTCATATGGATTATGTAAATTGTTTATGATAAAAATGGGGGAGCATCTTCTAGTGTGCTGGGAATTTCTTTTCCATCATAGTATACTGTAAAATTATACTACAAAAGCATAGGGACTCCAATTTCATTGAAGGACATAATTTCAATATAAATGAAAAGCACACGACCTCCATTTCTTAACAATTTTTTAAGTTGTTTTTTTTTTAAAAGAAAGTTTTTAAGCTAACCAAAAAGGGATATTTTTAAGGAAAAAAAAAAGGATATAATATAATTTTTTTTTCGTTTTTTCTTAAAGTTAACAAAAAAAAAAAGAATATGATAATACATTTCTCCTTTTTCTAAAAGAGAAATATAAAAACCTTTAATTCAACGAATTTTTGATTTGATTTATTAAGGAAAAAGAAAAACTCCCCTGAGAGTGAGAGTAACTGAGTAACATTATTATAGACTTTATTATCGAACTATCTAAATCAAAACCAAACGTAGTACTAGTAAATTCAACCAATTAATTATGGTGCATGTCTAATGCATGAACACTTCCATTAATTCTCACTGAAAAACTGAGAAGACCTTGTCAAAAATTGACTGCCACTTTACCACTTTAAATACAGCACATTTCCAAGATAAATCTATAAAATTGTTCCTTCAAAATCATAAAATGCAGAGCAGATTAATGATAGACTTTGCAACTAGGATTTCCACTCAAATTAGCAAAAGCTAAATAAAAGTAATAAAGTGAAACCAACTCGTTTCACTAGAATATAATTTCTCTCTTCTCTTTTAATGTAAATTAATGAAGCGAACATTTTTCAGTAGTAATAAATACTCATTAAAAAGTGGTTATTGTTTATTTGCTTGATTATTAATTTATGGCTAAAAAATGGGGGAATTCGTTTATATTAATTATTTTGAAATGGCAAAATTTACAAGAAGCGTCGGCACAGTTGGAGAAAATTAAATATGTGGCTCTCCTTCAACATTATCATCACTTCGGCTATTGCCAAATTATTGGGAGGCGGTGCTTTACTTTGCCGATAATGTTGCCGAGTTTCAACTTCGCTTCTTTCCAAATCATCAACTTATATTATAAGATTCAATATTAAATTTGTCTGATTTTATATACTCCCTCCGTCCCGCGAAGCGTGACCCACTTTGCTTTTTGGATTGTCCCACAAAGCTTGACCTGTTTCTAAAAATAACAAAGATTAAAGATAATTAGGGGTTATAACTATACTTAATTAATGGCCTAAGTAAGGACCCAATTAACGATTGAATTCCCCGAAACCCTAAAATGAGCCCATTTGGTTTCTGGCCCCTCAAGTCTCTTCTCTCTCTCCCCAAGTGCCGCTCCCCATCGCAGACTCAGATCTAGGGATTGCTTCCGCCGCTCTCTCCTACGGTGGTTTAATGGCAGAAAACGATGGGTGGGTTAACCCTCGCCTTACCCTCACTCTTGTCTCGCCCTATCGTCGGCCCTATGCAGCTCGCTCTCCCCCTCGCTTCCCCCACCGCGATTGTCTCTGCGAGCGGTGGGCTCGCCGGCGGCGAGGCAAATGGGCATCCCTCGGCCCCGTCCCCGTCCCCGTCCCTGTCCCCAAGTGGAGGTATGGTAATTTACGGCGACCTCCTCACTCCTCCTCCGTCCCATTCCTTTCTCAGCCACCTCCTCTCTCCTCCTCCGTCCCACTCCATCGCCACCCCTCCTCGTCCATCGATCCGTATTGGGTCTGAGGTGGTCTTCAACCATTCGAGCTAGAAGCTGAATTCGACAGTGATGATGAGTATCCCGGTGGACTTGGGGTCGCCGGTGGCATGGAGGAAGCACGGTGCGAAACTGGAGAGGAGGTGATGTCGCCCATGGATTTCTCCCATGTCTATTTTCCTTGGAAGCCGAGCACGGAGGAGTGGGCCGAGTGTGTTGCCATAGCCGATAAACAGTGCAAAGATAAGGGTTTCTTATCCCTTGATGAGGTGATGTTGTTCTAATTGTTGTGTGTTGCTTTGAATTTGATGTGTGTTGCTCTGAATTGTTGCTTGTTGCTCTGAATTTGATAGTGGTGCTCTGAATTGTTGTGTGTTTCTCTGAATTGTTGCGTGTTGCTCTGAATTTGATAGTGGTGCTCTGAATTGTTGTTGGTGTGTTGCTCTGAATTTGATGTGTGTTGCTCTGAATTGTTGCATGTTGCTCTGAATTTGATAGTGGTGCTCTGAATTGTTGTGTGTTGCTCTGAATTTGATGTGTGTTGCTTTGAATTTGATAGTGGTGCTCTGAATTGTTGTTGGTGGTGCTCTGAACTTGTTGTGATGAGCCGTATTTGTTTTGATTTGTTGCTATGAACTTGTTGTGATGAGCTGTATTTGTTCTGATTTGGTGCTCTGAACTTATTTTGATGAGCCGTATTTGTTTTGATTTGGTGCTCTGAACTTGTTTTGATGAGCCGTATTTGTTTCGATTGCTTTAGTCTCAAGGGTGCCAGCTTGTCTGTTCCTACTATTTCTCTTAGCTGGAACTTGGATGGTGAATGGAAATATACCTATTTTACCATCAAATAAAACAGTGCCATTTTCTGCTATCAATGGCCTTGTTACAGCGCACATAAACATGATCTTGGTAATGAATTTATTGCTTTTACATGTTCGGTGTGGCTCGGGCTCTCCGAGTGCTAAGTAGTATCTATGTGAACCTCGAGTAATGTAAAACCACTTCTCGTCTATATGCACGGTGTTATGCATATCTCTGAATTTGATTTTATTAAGAATCCTATCCAATTCTAAGGATTCAAGTGAGAATCGCAGCCTCAATAGCTTGTTGGTGGCTGTCAAATCTGGTTTTAGAGCACTTGTGTGTGCTCTGATTTTTTTCCAAATTTCACCCACCTGCCAATGGTGCTCTTACTGATTTCTAGACCAACTGCAAGCTTCCTAATCGTGCCTCGCTTGGTGTATTCGAGATTTGATAGAACAGTCAAATCTAGATGAACTTGAGTTCTACGTTTTGTAGTAATCTTTCGACTTACACTATTTATAACTTCACCTGCTTGATGTTGCTTTCTTGCAGCCCTCCACAGTCGAGTAACAGTGGAACGAGAGGTTGAGAATTTCTGAACGGCTTCAAGTATTCTGCCATATTTCGGCTTCCCATCAATGCTGCCTTGGAGGATGAATTGCACCATTTGGTTTCTTTGTGTTGTAGTGAGATCTTTCCCCATTTTAGCTTGCTAGGTTTTTTTTGTTGTTAGCTTGTTATGTTTCTTTGTGGTGTAACTCTCTTAAATAGACTTGTAATTTAGGTTTTGGTGGGAAATTTTCGCAGACAATGAAATATTGGAGTATCCCTTGTACTGCCGCCAATTTTTTCGGGGGATTTTCAAACAATTTCAGTTTTAAGAATTCGTGTACTTGCTTTAATAGGTGTCAGTATTTTGATTATTTAAATATGTTTCAGTATTCGTGTACTTGCTTTAACAATTTCAGCTTTAATATGTTTCAGTATTTTGATTATTTAAATATTTAATTAATTAACCATATTTAACTAATCATATTAATTAATTTATAAAGAAATTATGAAGATCAAATTGTCAAAATAAAAGGAATAATAATAGACATAATAAAAGCAATCCTTAAACACTTATTCACTTTATTAGCAAAGACACTTAAATCAATAAACATACTCTCCTTAATTTACGTGCCGAAAAGAAATGGGTCACGCTTCGCGGGACGGAGGGAGTAAAAAATTGAGATCCAATCATCCAATAAGAATATTATTTTTTGTGAAAAATAAAAATAATTAATAAATTAATAAAAATTACAAATAAATTAATATAATCTCCGAATAGCTGTATTCGGTTAATGTGGTCAAATTTTCGTCCCTTTCCAAATTCCAACTCAAGTAAAAATGACTAGTCGTGCATTATATTACTTTATTCGTGAATTTTATTAAATTATTCATTATCAATTCTCATTTAAAAGATAGTAATTCTAATTGGATTATTTATTCTCTCTCTGTATATTCATACGAACCTAATTGATACATCAGTGTGTATTAAGTGAACTCATGTTTATGTGCAATACTTGCAAATTACACGAAATAGTTAAATAGACATTTAAAAAAGTTATATTTTGATATGGGGTAAAGCTCAATTTATCTCATTTATGACAATAAAATAATAATAAAAAATTTAACTCGACCCATATTGATATTATACGGGTCGGATTTGGTCCAGTGGGGTCTTATTTGATCCGATATAGCTCTTGAAATATGATTATATGAGAGTGACTTCGTTCCAACTCATCAATCAATTGATATTTTTATATTCCTACATGTATAGTTTGATGACACATGTGAGAGCATAATGGAGCCTGTGCCTGGCAATAGTTCTCGAGAGCCAATAGTTTTAAAGTCTAAAATAATTTAAAACAAAATTAATTTAGGGACATAAGGAAACAGCATGTGTTAAAAGAAAAATAATTTAGGGACATAAGAAAACACCTCTACATGTGGGGGGCGTTTAGGTCTTTTCGCAAAGCAATCAGCTTAGCCTCTCCTTTTAATTTTCCCGATATTTTGTTGCACGCCATTTCTGAGGCGGGAAACATCGTACGGCTTTTTGGTGGATGAAGGGCAAATTCGACCTCTTCAAAATTTATTTGCATGCCTCAGTTCACAATTTCACAGCCTTTTCTCTGTCGGTAGTATTTATAGATACAGTGGTGAAGCTTGACATCTTTTAGGGTTGTCTACTTTTTTAGAAAAATATTAGTATTATTTAAATGAGGAGAAGAATTTTGATGTTGCTGCTCTTTGGCTGATTTGATTTATATATATATTGTGTCCACTGATTTAAGAATGAATAAAACTTTGATCTATTTTATAACTTTTAGATGTCGTTTTCGAATTTTCTTGTTTGGTAATTGTCAACCACCAATTCATCGGAAACTTTTTTAATAAATATGATAAATTCTTGAAATATTAAAATAAGAGATTTTCTACCATGTTATTAGATAGGCTGAGAATATTTATGGGCCGATGAACCATTTCAAACAAATTGGGCTTCAATTTGATTTGGGATAGTCACGTGAACAAACATCAATTTGATAATTGCATGCACAATTATGATAGAAATTCTATACGATAATGTAATAGATCAACACTGATTCACAAGTGACATTTATGAAGGCCTCTGCTCTCTTTATTTTTTTACCCATGCAACCACAATGAGGAGGACATAAATGAAGGCATGGCGTACGTGTTTTGGCGAATCGGTAAGGGGTTAATATCTAATGTCAAAGATTTTTGGTTCGAGTCTGAAAAATATTATTCTTTTCTCAGTCCATAAAAAGGACTTAAAAAGTCCTTAACTTAGATAAGATACAATTTTCTTCAGTTCAAAAACACTATTATTCTCTCAGTCCATAAAAAGGACTTAAAAAGTAAAACCATATTTTTCTATTGAAAAAAGAGAATATACACTCGTATAGCAATATTGAGCAATTAAACTCAACTAGTAGTTGCCCACGTGCGATGCACGAAAATAATTTTGTATATATATTATAAATATTAAATCAATTATAATAGTTATAAATATTTAAAAAATTATAAATATAAATCTTTTTATAACTAAAATATTTGTAGCAGAATGGATGATAAAATGTGTAGTTTTCACGATGCATATAAAGTTGACCATATGTTATATTTTGTACAGTATTTTCATGTAAATATTAAAGCATAACAAAAATAATAACAATATTATATAAATATTGCATCTGAATTTTATAAATGCTGAAAGACTTCTTTATACACAACATTGGCAGTAGTCGTATTGTCACCACTATCCTTATTAGAAATGAAGATTTTCAAATCTTTACGACTACGAACTCTCGAAATAACAACGTACAATTATGTGGAAAAATAGATTTTAGCAAAATTAAACCAACTTGTGAAAGAGATTGGCCCCGACTTTTGTTAATAGTAATTGCATATGAAACAATAAGAGAAAATTGATGCCGCTGGAACTTAAATGGCAATCTTAGATCCACTGGAGTGAGCGTCATTCTTGAAATTTTAACATTATACTCCCTCCGCCCTGTAAAAATAGTCCTAGGAGGGAGTGACACGAGTTTTAATAAAAGTGGTTAAGTATATTATGAGTGGAGAAATGGTCCCACCATAAAGGTAATAATAATAATTAATTGTATTGTGAGTGGAGGGATGGTCCCACCACGTGGTAGAATATGTAAATAAGTTAATATATGGAGGGTAATGTATTGTGGGGTAGTGTCCATAAATGGATTATGACTATATTTTGTGACACCCCAAAATAGAAAATTAGGACTATTTTCACAGGACAGGGGGAGTAATATGTTTGTATTTAAAAATTATAATAAAGAATGTATAATACCTTTATCAAATTTTCTTCAATATACTCCCTTCGTCCCAATATTTAAAACACAATTCATTTGGGCACGGAGATTAAGGAGTAGTGGTTTAGGTGTTAAAGTGATATGGCCCACCTCCATTAGTATTTTGATTAGGTATTGTTTAATGAATTATTTGACCTTTATTTTAACTTTTGACTTCAAATTTTAAACTTAAAAAATTTAAATTCGAAAATCTACTTAAATTAATTTCTGCCACATTTTTTTTATTCCTATTTATTCCTTTTTTCTCCATTAGCATTTTTTTTTTCATTTCCCAAAACTGCCGCTGCCTAATTCCCTCCAAATAGCCAAAAAACACAATTCATTAAACATGAAAAAAACTGGCGCCACTTTTCAATTAAAATTGCCACCAAAAGTTATCTTTACAACCCTATAAAAGGAGGTGGTTGCACATTCTTACTACACCAAAATTTGGGCAGCATTTCGCCCCAAATTCTTCTACAAAAACTGCTTCCACCAAAAAAAAAAAAAAAGAGAATGACAAGAAGGAAAGATCTCAGCGGGGCCGAACGACAAGCCATTGCTTTGTTTCTTCTTCAAAACTCATCAAATGGGAAGCTTCACTATGGGACGGCCAAGGCAGCCACGGAGAAATGGGGATGCTGTCGGAGTTCTATCGCCCGTTTGTGGAAGGCTGCAAAAGACGAACATGCACAAGGTCAGTTGGTCACCGTTCAAAGCAAAAAAATCAGTAAGAGTCAAAGGAAAAGAGTGCACATAGATTTGGAACTCATTTCAAGTCTTGAATTGCACAAAAGGGGTACAATTCGAAGGCTTGCAACTGGCATAAACTGCTCAAAGAGCACAGTTGGTAGATGGATATCAAAGGGGCTGATCAGACCTCATTCTAGTGCCATTCGACCAGATTTAACAGCCCCCAACAAGTTATTACGGCTGCGGTTCTCTCTACAACAAGTTGTGTATGACAGAATATGCAATGTCCTCAAGTTCAATAACATGCACAATGTTATTCATGCTGATGAGAAGTGGTTCTACATGAGCAAAGTAAATCACAAATTTTACTTGACTCCAGCAGAAATCGACCCACACCGCACATGTAAAAGTAAAAAGTTCATCAAAAAGATTATGTTCCTATGTGCAGTGTGTAGGCCGTTATTTGATGAAGATGGAAGTGTATTATTCGATGGGAAGATAGAGATTTTCCCGTTCACTGAGATGGTACCAGCGAAGCGAGAATCAAAGAACCGGGAGGCTGGAACCTTAGAAGAGAAGCCAATTCAGTCCATCACTAAACAAGTGATGAAAGACATGTACATCTACAAGGTATGGGGTTCACAGGAGCTATGTATGCATTGTAACTCAAAGATGATTGGTTTTATTATGTTGAGCTCATTTTAGTTCATGTGTAAGATCAATAATTTCAGTTTTTTCTCTCTACATATACAGCTTATACCTGCAATCATGGCCAAGTGGCCCCAATTTGCAAGCAAAACTATATACATACAGCAAGATAATGCTAAGCCCCATATAAAAGATGATGATCCTGATTTTAGAGCAGCTGCAAGTGCAAATGGATTTGATATTCGAATTATTCATCAACCTCCAAATAGTCCAGACACCAACATCAATGATTTAGGTTGGTTTAGGGCTATTCAAAGCTTGCAAGTGCAGGCAGTTAGCTCAAATGAAACTGAACTAGTGCAGGCAGTGCAGAAATGTTGGATTTGTATACTGAAAGCAAGAACGTTTTATGCTTGTATACAATGATTCATGTGTTCCCTATTTTATCTCCTATCTGATTGGGTTCATGATTGTATATGTATGTTCTTTATCTCTATATAAGTAGATTATATGGTGTGTTGTAGATCACAGAAGACCGTATAATTGGAATAACCTTTAGAGATATAATATAATCACAGCCGAAACAACTCTAGGACAAGTTATTGGTTTAGGCTGCGGTATAGATGGAAGTAGTTTGTCTTGATTACTTGTCTATACCGGTACGTCATAACGTATTGATAGGACCACAGTGAGATGTATTCTTCTATCTGACTTAAGTGAAGAATCCAGATCTCGGTGACTTAATAAAATCTTAATATTAATAAGATTTCAGATATATATGTTGATTCGTTTATCACTTTAATTTACTATGAGCGAGAGTTATATAGTAACTTGAGTACTCTGTATCTTGGGTGATAGCGGTTAATATATGATATTTGATTATCTGTATTAGTACTCGTATCCGTATAGGATAATGACATCCCCTTAAGGAACTCAATAATGTTTATTACGTTAAACCCTGCAGGTTGATTAAGTTCAGGCGCAATAATAAGTTTTGAGTGGTACTGCTTAAGGATTACAAAGAGATTAATTAATTAAGGCTGTCAGAGCTATAATTAATTAATGGATGTCGGATATTTTAAATACGAGGATTTAATAAGTCTAAATACAAGCCCCGTCTCATCACCGGCAATAAAGGGGTAAGTCAATATCGGTTCTCTAGTGGAATGAACTGATATTTATAAATTAATTATGGTCTGGGCTGACCATAGATAAATTAATTTATTTGAGGCCCATCTTTATTCCTTGTATCTGGTCCCTGGACTGGCCCAATGTCTCCTAGCCCAAGTAGGGCTAGAAATCGCCCCTCACTCATATCTGGCGCCCCCTCCCTTGTATTTTATTATAAAATACAGCTGTCAGCTCTCAGGAAAAACACACTGATAATTATTAGGGTTTTGAGAGCAGAAAGGATGCGCAGAACATGTAGGGTGAATTCTAGCTTGGGACTTTCATAGCTCGTTGTCCATCCAACGGTGAAAGCTGAGCGGGATACAGTCGAGAAGATCAGAACTGGAGTCTTTCGATTCGATCATCAACGACCTCTGCATCCGCTTTACAAGTAAGTATTCCTAACACCTATGTGCAGCTGTTAAATTCGTAGGAGCATGTTTAAGATTAATCGTTGTATGATAAATTAATAATAATCCAAGAAACGATCATCGGGCAAACGGAACGTTAATTCAATTTAATATTCCTTCAATTGGTATCAGAGCCCAGGATTAATTTCTTGGCTCTATTATTAATTTATGTACGATTAATAATGTGCGTTGTTTTTACTGCTGTTGTTCTTCGTGGTCTGTTGATTCGTGGAATACGTCGTTTGACGTTGTAATCATTTTTCACCACGAGAAAAATCCGTGGTTAGATTAGGTTTTTTCAAATTATATTTGTTTTTCCGTTGTAATCTATAAATTTGAGGAACGAGACGAGCACGACAACGAATCAACGATGAAAGAACGGTGGACAGAGGTGCCGTGGCAGGTGCGGTGCGGCAAAGTTGCCGGCGCCGAGGGCAGCGCGAGCAGGAGCGCTTGCGCGCCGTGCGCCGCGCGTGCCTGATCGTGCGCCGTGTACGCTGCCGCTGCACGGGCTGCTGCGCATGGTGGCTGGGCGAGACGGAGAGGAGGCAGCCGGCAGGGGCGGTGCGCGCCCGGGGCCGCGCCTGCGCGCTGCGCGCCCAGCGGGCGGCGCGCTGCCGCTGCTCTCGCTGTGCGCTGCTGCTGCTGGTCGTGCGCCCGACTGTTGCTGCTGATGCGGGTCAGGTTGGCGAAGAGGAGGCGAGCGACGGGGGCGGGGCGCGCCCGGGGCAGCGCCTGCGCGCTTTGCGCCCGGCGCGCCCAGCGGGCGACGCACTGTCGCTGCTGTTCCGCCCGTGCTGGAGGCTGCTGCTGCCGGATGGTGCGCCGGGCTGCTGCCGAGCTCGCGCTGGGCGCCAAGGGAGGTGGCGGCGCCTAGGGTTTCCAAACCCTAGGTGGCCGATTTTCCAAACCCTAGGGGGCCCAAACCCTAGTTTCCAAAGACGGGCCGGATGAAGTGTTCGGGCTAAGTTTTAGTTTTTGGGTTTATTTTATTTTATTTTTCTTTAAAAATAGAATAGATGTTGGGATTCCACGAATAGGTCACGAAGAATTTTAATTCTTTATTTCTGTTCTTTGCATGTCGTGGTGTTAATCCTTTATGCTCTTTGCATGTTGTTTTGTCTTTGCTTGTTAATATGTGTTTATTAACTGCGCTTAGACAAGCATGCTAGTTTTATCGTTTTCTTAAGCATGTTTTAGAATTCTGCGAGCATGTCTTACATGTTGCGTTCTAGATGAGCATGACTAGGATTATGTGCTTGAGCATGAACAAACTTTTTGAATTAAAAGACTAAGCAGTTTTAATAATTTTAAGCAATTGAAATTATTTCTAGACCTCCACATGCGGTCTCTAAACAAAGTGATTGGCGATATGAGTAAACGTCCACCCGCGTGGCTTACTTCATATTTGTTCTTTCATAAGTTTGTCAGATGAGATTTCTATAAAAATATTTAAATCCATTAAAGTAGTGGGAGTTATGCAGTAAACGTCCACCCGCGTGGCTTGCTTGTATAATTCTCACAAGTACTTTGGAGAATGGAATTAAATAAGATAACCAAAATAATTAAATCGAAAGCGACATGGTCCGAGTGAGTATGTCAATTTTGAGAATTTAATTATTGAGGTTAAATTGTGGTCATTGCTTAGATATCATATCAAGTACAATGTACAACTCCCCGCAGAGTCCCTTCTTGATTGTGATATGGTCTAGCTAAGGTGCCAACTATTAGTTTCTTTTGTCAAAAGAAAAGTTGACATGGATGGAAATTAAACGACTAGTAACTAGTCTGGTTGAGGAGTTCGTGTGTAAACGTCCACCCGCGTGGCTTGCACATGGATTCTTTGAGCGATTGGAGGTTTCACTAATATTGTTTTTATCAAAAGGTTACTATATTATTGTTACGAACTATGTGCTTCATGTTCTTACATGTTTAATTGTTTACTTTCAGATATGTCTATGTCTCCGATCATTAATATTCTAGCAAACAATCCACTCACCGGTCCTAACTATACCGAATGAAAACGCCACATAATGTATATTCTTGACGCTGATGAGCACAGTTTTGTGCTTACCACTCCACGTCCCGCGGCCTTAACTGATCAGTCAACTGATGCGGAACGTGAGGCGCATAGGAGGTGGCACAAGTCGAATAATATGGCCAAGTGCTATATTATGATGACTATGTCGCAAACTTTACAACTCCAGCATCAGGGTATGGACGACGCGACTACGATCATGTTGAATCTCTCTGAGGTTTATGGGGAGTCCGAAAGATCTGTCCGCTTTAACATGATGAGAGAAATCTTGGCATGTAAGATAAGCGATGGCAGTTCTGTGCACGATCATGTCATGCATATGATAAATTTGTTTGACAGGCTTGATCTGCTAGGAGGGGGTATCGAAGGCGAAGCCAAAGTCGATATCATCCTCAACACTCTCCCTAAATCTTATGAGAACTTCCGTCTCAATGTCGTTATGAGCAAGGCCAACTATACTCTTAATGAGTTGTTGAATGCTCTAGTTACGGCGGAGGGAGTCATGGGCACGCGGAAGGAGAAAGAGATTCTTGTCGCTGCCAAGGGATCTGCTTCTTCGTCGAAAGGCGGGAAGAAGAAGTGGAAAGGTCCAAAGGGCAAGAATGACAACGAAGCTAGTGGGAGTGGCAAAGCCAAAGTGGACGGCCCTACCGACAGTGTGAAGAAGCCGACGGGAAAGGGAAAGTGCTTCAAGTGCGGCAAGACTGGGCATTGGAAGAAAGATTGTCCGATGCTCAAGGCAAAGGGACAAGGTACGTCACAAGTTCTAGTAACTGAAACATGTTTAGCTTCGTTTTCTACTCATTCTTGGATAGTGGATACGGGGGCAACTGATCATGTTTGTTACACCTTGCAGGGCTTCAAGCCGACAAGGCAGCTGGAAAGTGATGAGATCACCATCTCCATGGGCAATGCGTCGAAGGTCGCAGCTGTTGCTATTGGAGATTTATCTTTATGTTTTGGTGATGACATTTTAGTTTTGAGAGATATTTTATATGTGCCGGATTTTCGGCGGAACATAATTTCTGTTTCAAAGTTATTTTTGGATGAATATTCTGTTACTTTTGATAGGGGTGTCTCTATCATGAAAAATAACATGACTATTTGCTTCGGAATTTTGAACAACTCTCTCTATACTATTACATGTCCAATTAAAAATTCTGTCCATGTTGCATCTACATCACAAATCTGTCCTAATCCGAATAAGAGGAAATATTTTTCTCATGAACAATATACACATGCATGGCACCTAAGATTAGGCCACATCAATCTAAATAGGATCCAAAGGCTCGTTTCAAATGGAGTCTTGAAAGACTTTCAAGCTGTTCCATTTAGAACCTGCGAATCCTGTATAGAAGGAAAGATGACGGCAAGGCCTTTTAAGGCCAAGGGGAATAGGGCCTCGCATGTGTTAGAATTGATTCACTCCGACTTGTGTGGACCGATGTCCACAAAAGCTCGTGGAGGGTATGAGTATTTCGTCACTTTCATTGATGATTACTCAAGATATGGGTACATTTACCTACTTCAACGCAAGTCTGAATGCTTTGAGAAATTCAAAGAATTCAAGGCGGAAGTGGAGAAGAGATTGGGTAAATCTATCAAGTCATTGCGGTCTGATCGCGGTGGCGAATACCTCGGGAACGAATTTTTACAATACTTGTCAGATTTAGGGATTACATCCCAATTGACTGCACCGGGTACTCCCCAACAGAACGGTGTGGCGGAGAGAAGAAATAGAACTCTTTTGGAAATGGTATGATCAATGATGAGTTATGCATCGTTGCCTATTTCGTTTTGGGGATATGCCTTGGAAACAGCGGTATACTTGCTGAATCTAGTGCCTTCCAAATCGGTTCCTAAAACTCCTGTCGAGTTATGGTATGGGCACCAGCCCAGTCTAAACCATATAAAGATATGGGGTTGTCCTGCATACATGCTAGACAAGGAAGCGAAGAAATTGGAACCTAGATGTGAAGTAATGTTGTTTATAGGATATCCTAAAGGAACGAAAGGTGGTTATTTCTATAATCCTAAGGATCAGAAAGTGGTTGTTAGCACCAACGCACGATTCTTGGAACATGATTATATAGATAAACACAAGTCTAAGTCCGAGATTGTCCTTCAAGAAATCGAAGGCAATGGACAGGCGATTCCATCACCCCAGCCAAGTGTGCAAGTGAATGCACCACAGGATACTGCACAAACCATTGTCACAGCTGTACCACCACCGCTTCGTCGTAGTGGGAGGGTTATAATTCAACCCGATCGATTTATGTTCTTGGGAGAGTCTTCGGATCTTCTTCCTGTTAATGAACAAAATGATATCGACCCTGATAACTTTAGACAAGCGATGGAAGATCTAGATGCAGATTCATGGTACGACGCCATGGTTTCTGAAATAGAATCCATGACAGCTATGGATGTATACGAGGAAACTGAACTACCTGATGGCTTCGAAGCTATAGGTAGTAGGTGGGTATACAAGAGAAAGCGAGATTCGGATGGCGAAGTCGCAGCTTTTAAAGCTAGACTGGTGGCGAAAGGTTATACCCAGGAACAAGGTATAGATTATGATGAAACCTTTTCGCCGATTGCAATGCTTAAGTCTATCCGAATACTCCTTGCCATAGCAGCCCACATGAACCTTGAGATTTGGCAAATGGATGTCAAAACTGCTTTTCTAAACGGTTTCCTTGAAGAAGGAAGGTACATCTATATGCAGCAACCCGAAGAGTTTGTGAAAAAGGGCGAAGAGCATCTTGTATGGAAGCTAAAGAAGTCCATTTATGGACTTAAGCAAGCTTCGAGGTTATGGAACAAGCGTTTTGACGAGGTCATTAAATCCTATGGATTTACTCGTTGTGAAAATGAAAGTTGTGTGTACCGTTTAGATGCCAATGGCGACGTGGTTTTCCTTGCACTTTATGTAGATGATATCCTCCTCATTGGCAACAATGTTGAGCTATTATCGGACATAAAGAAGTGGTTATCCGAACAGTTTCAAATGAAGGACTTAGGAGATGCAGCGTACATCCTAGGGATCAAGGTTGTCCGTGATCGCCAGAAAAGGATGTTGAGCTTATCTAAAGCGTTCTACATTGATACTGTGATTGCTCGTTTTAGCATGCAAGCTGCCAAGAAAGGCTTGCTACCTTTCAGACATGGCATTCCTCTTTCTAAGGACATGTGTCCTAAGACACCTAGTGAGGTTGAGGAAATGAGGAAGGTACCTTATGTTTCCGCCGTAGGTAGTCTCATGTATGCAATGCTTTGCACGAGACCTGATATTTGCTATGTCGTTGGCATGGTTGCAAGATATCAGTCGAACCCTGGACCAGGACACTGGACTGCGGTAAAGCATATTCTCAAGTACCTGAAGAGGACTCGAGATTATAGGCTAGTTTACCAATTAGACAGTCTATCTCCTTTGGGTTACACCGATTCGGATTTCCAGGCTGACCGGGATGGGAAGAGATCTACCTCTGGCTATGTATTTACCTTGGGAGGTGGAGCCGTATCATGGCGGAGTGCAAAGCAGAAATGTATTGCAGACTCCACCATGGAAGCCGAATATGTAGCTGTTTCTGAAGCTGCTAAGGAGGCTATATGGTTCCGGAACTATCTCTTGGATCTAGGAGTGGTCCCTAATTTGCCTAAGAGTATCATAATTTATTGTGATAATTCGGGTGCAGTGGCAAATTCTAAGGAACCCAGGAGCTACAAGGCGACCAAACACATAGAGACAAAGTACCACATCATACGAGAAATCGTAAGCAGAGGAGATGTGCTAGTTGAGAAGATTGATACATTGGAGAACTTAGCTGACCCTTTCACGAAGAGCTTGCCGCAAAAGGCCTACGAGAAGCATGCTCGAGGGATGGGATTGCGGTTGATGCCACCCACTTAGAGAAAAACTTTCAGTATAAGTGGGAGAAGAAGTGAAGTGTTTGTTGTAATAGCTAGTATTTAGACACATTGTATACTAAAAGTTTTGCTTTAGTATAAGTGGGAGATTGTTGGATTTGTATACTGAAAGCAAGAACGTTTTATGCTTGTATACAATGATTTCTGTATTCACTATTTTATCTCCTCTCTGATTGGGTTCATGATTGTATATGTATGTTCTTTATCTCTATATAAGTAGATTATATGGTGTGTTGTAGATCACAGAAGACCGTACAATTGGAATAACCTTAAGAGATACAATATAATCACAGCCGAAATAACTCTAGGACAAGTTATTGGTTTAGGTTGCGGTATAGATGGAAGTAGTTTGTCTTGATTACTTGTCTATACCGGTACGTCATAACGTATTGATAGGACCACAGTGAGATGTAATCTTCTATCTGACTTAAGTGAAGAATCAAGATCTCGGTGACTTAATAAAATCTTAATACTAATAAGATTTCAGATATATATGTTGATTCGTTTATCACTTTGATTTACTATGAGCGAGAGTTATATAGTAACTTGAGTACTCTGTATCTTGGGTGATAGCGGTTAATATATGATATTTGATTATCTGTATTAGTACTCGTATCCGTATAGGATAATGACATCCCCTTAAGGAACTCAATAATGTTTATTGCGTTAAACCCTGCAGGTTGATTAAGTTCATGCGCAATAATAAGTTTTGAGTGGTACTGCTTAAGGATTACAAAGAGATTAATTAATTAAGGCTGTCAGAGCTATAATTTTAATGGATGTCGGATATTTTAAATACGAAGATTTAATAAGTCTAAATACAAGCCCCGACTCATCACCGGCAATAAAGGGGTAAGTCAATATCGGTTCTCTAGTGGAATGAACTGATATTTATAAATTAAATATGGTCTGGGCTGACCATAGATAAATTAATTTAGAAACAATAGGGCCAAATGGCCCTATTCAACATACAACATCAAATTTTGTCCACCATTTGAAAAAACATAAATTTTAGCCATTTTTTGTATGTCATGACTATTCTACCCTTCTCTCTCTTTCCTCTCTCTTTCTCATCTCCCTCTCTCTCTCTCCAGCGGCTGCGCTATCTCCTCTCTCCTTCTCATCTCCCTCTCTCTTTCTCCAGCGGCTACGCGGCAGCGGCGCCGAGCAGAAGTCACCAGAGCAGATCTGATCGCAGCGGCAGTGCCAAGCAGATCTGATCACAGTTGGTCTGATCGCAGCGGCGAAGCTGATCTGATCGCAGCGGCGCCGAGCAAAAGTCAACGGCAGAATTCGTCGGAGTAGAGGATGAGGCGGCGGCGGTGGAGGAGATCCGATCCTCTGAAACGCGTGGAGGAGGGATTGGTCAGGTGGCGGATGATGAGGCGGCGGCGGCAGATCAGATCTGATCTGATCTGATCTGTGCTGCACGTATGGCACTTATGGCACTATTAGTGCCATAAGTGCCATAAGTGCACACTTCCCCCTAGGGTTTAGATGTTTCATTTAGGGTTTAGATGTTCCATTTAGGGTTTAAATGATGTTGTTGTTTCTGTATTTGTGCTGCACATATGGCACTTATGGCACTATTAGTGCCATAAGTGCCCAAATGACCATTTTACTTAGTTTTATTTTGAATTTTCGTTGGCACTTATGGCACTATTAGTGCCATAAGTGCCAAAATGACTATTTTACTTGGTTTTATTTTGGATTTCCGATGGCACTTATGGCACTATTAGTGCCATAAGTGCCATCTTGGCACTTATGGCACTAATAGTGCCATAAGTGCCTAACCCGACCCGGCACGCGACCCGCATGCCTGATCCTACCCAGTCCGCCTCATTAAGGGCAAAAACGTCTAAATCAATAAAAATGGCCAAAATTTGAGTTTTTTCAATGTGTGGCCATAAATTGTGTTTTATGCTTCATTTTGGCTACTTCAAAATTTTACTCATTAATTTATTTGATGCCCATCTTTATTCCTTGTATCTGGTCCCTGGACTGGCCCAATGTCTCCTAGCCCAAGTAGGGCTAGAAATCGCCCCTCACTCATATCTGGCGCCCCCTCCCTTGTATTTTATTATAAAATACAACTGTCAGCTCTCAGGAAAAACATACTGATAATTATTAGGGTTTTGAGAGCAGAAAGGAGGCGCAGAACGTGTAGGGTGAATTCTAGCTTGGGACTTTCATAGCTCGTTGTCCACCCAACGGTGAAAGCTGAGCGGGATACAGTCGAGAAGATCAGAACTTGAGTCTTTCGATTCGATCATCAACGACCTCTGCATCCGCTTTACAAGTAAGTATTCCTAACACCTATGTGGAGCTGTTAAATTCATAGGAGCATGTTTAAGATTAATCGTTGTATGATAAATTAATAATAATCCAAGAAACGATCATCGGGCAAACGGAACGTTAATTCAATTTAATATTCCTTCAAGAAATCATTTGAGGAGCTTAGTGCAGTGACTTTAAACAATGTGTTTTTGAGCCGACAGGCTGCTACACTGAGATAATGAATGTTAAAGGGCAGAATTGTTATAAAATCCCACACATGAAGAAGGGGATGCTTGCAAGACAGGGGAATTTGCCAATGGCATTAGAGGTCCCTAAAGAGCTAGTGGAAGAGTGTTTGGCATACTTGATTGAGCAGGGAGCTGTGGATGGCATAGAAGAGTTGAGGGAGCAGTTGGGATTACAAGAGGATGGCAGGGATGACATTGGACAAGAAGATGCAGGCAGAGATGACCTTGGACAAGAATAGGATGCAATTGATGCAATGAAGGCAGCCTTTAATCAAATGAAATTGATTGATGATGCCTCCATTTAGTTCATTCTAGGTGCAGCCTCCATATTGTAAAGAAATCATTTTGTAAAGAAATCTTTTGTATGGAAATCATTTTGTAAAGTGGAGTTGGCTGTATAGACAGTGGGAAGAAATCATTTTGTAAAGTGGAGTTAGCTGTAAAGAAGTCATTTTCTATGGTTCTACAGGGGGTCACAGCCCTCATACCAACACATACATGAGCACAGGGGGTCACAGCCCTCATACCAACACATACATGAGCACAGGGGGTCACAACTCTCATACCAACACATACATGAGCACAGGGGGGACACAGCCCTCATACCAACACATACATGAGCACAGGGGGGACACAGCCCTCTAAAAAAACTTGAGAACACACACCATATTCAGTCACCCACACAATCTTGCCGAAAAGTCACAGCCATAACATAAAATCAAAGCACACAACCCATATTACACATGAATCATCATCTCAGCATTTCAATCCATCTACCACCACACACATGGGCAATTAATATGAGGCACACAAGTACAATAAGAACAATCTCACCCTTTTCACAGGCGGTAAGTAGATTTCGAGGAACCGTCGGACCGTCGGAGTACAGCCGCTCAACCATTCTGGGGTGTCATCATCGACAGCCGCCTCCTCCCTCTCTCTGAGGACGTCCTCCCCTTTGTCAGTGCATAAGAAAGGGAGTAAATCGGACTCCTCTTTCGTCATCACGAGAGAGCGTCGGCAACGACTGTAACGCCGAATCATAGGCCATCGGATCGGAAACACGGGCGTATCATTCACCATCAACCCCTCCTCCAAAGCACCACCGGAGGACTCCTTCGAGGGAGTTCGAAATCCGCCTTCAATTTGAGAAGAATAACCAGGCGGCGGCGGCGGGAATGGAGGCAAAGAAAACCCCAACGACTCGTCGGATTCCGACTGGAATCCACCGTGAAGCTAAGCAATATAACCAGGGGGCGGCGGCGGCAATGAAGGCAAAGATTCAAATGGATCTAAGTCCTCCGAATCGGGGATGAATTGACCGTTCGAATAAGAAGCCCAACCTAATTTTTGGCTCATCTACTTCGAGATTTAGAGGTTCTCGAAGACAATGGGAGGCGGAAATACAGTGGACTCACCTAGGAGGAGGGCGGTGCAAATGGAGGTGGATCGAGGGTGGAGGAAGAAAGGGAGGGCGATGTATCGGAGATCGAGGGTGAAGGGAGACGGCGTATCGGAGTTCGAAGGTGGAGGGAGACACTGATGAGATCGAAGGTGAGAGCGGCGGAGATTGAATTGAGGGGCTAGGGTTTCGGGAGTAATGGTAGAGAGAGAGAGAGAGAGAGAAATTTGAGTATTTATACTCTCATTAGCCATGATTTAATTAGTGTACTTAAATGACTAATTCTTTCCTCAAAAGGAAATGTGTCTTCATTATTGGGACAACCCAAAAAGGAAATTGTGTCTTCAATAATGGGACGGAGGGAGTATATGTCAATTAAATTATCATTATCGAATGAATCAACATATGATATTCGTGCAGTTTCATTATTTTTACATCTTTCTATGAATGAATTCGAAGAATTTGAATCACCTAAAATTCATAAAAAAAAAAGATTATTTTACTAAATCAAAATACATACATTACAAAAATAACGACTGTCGGTTCGGTCTTTGGCCGTGCTCTCGTAGCTCGGTTCAAGTCGGGCCGACGTTGATGAGGAATGTCTTCTAAAAAAAATTGTAAGCAAATAAACTTACCACCTAGATTTTGCAATCCTCATCAACTATTATACAAAAATTACATTTAATTGCATGCTATGAAAAAAGTGCAATAAAAAAATAAATGTCATACCAATTTTTATATAGATGTTGAACAACAAATTACTATATGACGACTTCTCCAATGTTTTTTTTTTTCAAAAGGAAGGATGTAATATATAGATCAGGCAAGGTCTTCACAAATAACATCATGGAGCCAAACAGGATAGCTATTATCCCAGCTCAAGTTTTGCTTCGTCCTTCCAGCATGTGGGGCAAGCATGTGCGCTGCCCGGTTGGCAGAGCGGCGTGCATGAAAAACCCCAATGAGTGTGCACTCCCTTGCTCTGCTGATAATCTCGAGAATGTCATCCGGAAGAAAGTCGCATTCTTCACCAGGTGCTGCCATAATCCTTGCAGCTAAAAGAGAATCAATGAAGATCTCAATAGGGGCCAACTCACTCTTGATACTCTCCATAATCCCGTCAATCACCGCCATCACTTTCGAGATTATAGCGTTAGAGGATGGCCTCCTAGCTTTTGCCACTGCTTTGAGCACTCCACCCCGATCATCTCTAATCACAATCCTCGCCCCATAAGAGTTTTGACAGGAATTGAAACAAGGGTCGACGTCCACCCTGTACCTCCCCATCTGCGGTGGTTTCCAACGCTTGTCACCAACCTTCACCCCCATAAAGCTCTCCGCTGTGCAAAGCGGCTTCGCCGTTTGAAAGGCGCTCTAGTAAGCCTCGCAGTCCCCCTCCGTCGGCGTAGAATTGGAGCTATCGTCTCCATGTGCTCGTGCACAGTGATGATTCCACAATTTCCAGATCGTGATAGCCCAAATCTCCGCCTCATCTTGCGTGAACTCGCCTAACACAGCAGCTCCAACATCCCTAAGATTTGAGCCTCTCATCTTCTTCAAAAGACACAAAACCTTGTCTTCTTCCAGACTTTCTTAGCAGTAGGACAAAAAATGAGACTATGGGCAATGGTATCCCATTTGTCCTTGTAGTTCTCACAAATGCCTTCAACAGGGACGTGGTGCTTCCGCAAATTACACGCGCTTGGGATAATATCATTATAAGCCCTCCACAAGAAGACTTTGACCTTGGGTGGCACCGACAAGTTCCAAACCATTCTTCCCCAAGTTTTCTTGTCATCCGCGCTGCAATGAGGGTTTCGATCATAGTAACCATGCTTAAGAAGGTATGTCGTTTTCACAGTGAAATGTCCATTTAGTTCAAATTTCCATCTCCGTTCATGAACACCCCCGGCCTCACCAATAGGCGTTCTCCGAACAGCGTCATATTCATGCGGCCAAAGCCTCGCTTCAAGTTTTTCCTCATCCCATTCGCCATCCTCTGTAATAAAATCAGCAACTCTGACCTTCTCATCAGCCTCCTCCTCCTTGCCCTTTGGTATACTCGACTGCCAGCCTGTGAGCCATAGATCAACGAAAGCTCGGATCTGGGAGTCGTCCCCCACCCGCCAGCTAGTACCAGCCTCGATAATGGTTCTGCTCCACACCAAGGACCTCCAGACAAAAGATGCATTTTGTCTAACCGGAGCAGACATGATGTTTCCCTTTTTGAAATACTTAACTCGGAAAACCTTAGCCACAAGATAATCGGGTTTGCGGATCATTCTCCAAACTTACTTTGCCACCAAAGCTTTATTAAAGTGCTTAAGGTTCCGTAACCCCATGCCACCCTCGTCTTTAAGCATGTATAAAACCTCCCACCATCTCCAATGCAAACGCCGTATGTCCTCCTTATCCCCCCACCAGAAACTCGCATAAATGCGGTGGATGTCATCGCAGATCGACTCCGGTAGCCTGAAGCATTGCATGGCATAGATCGGGATCGCCTGAATCACTGCTTTGATGAGAGTCTCTTTGCCGCCGCCCGAGAACTCCCGCTGGTTCCAAGTGGCAATCTTTTTTTGGATTTTCTCTGTGAGGTAGTTGAATTGAAGTCTTTTCTGTCGAATAGAAAAAGCGGGCACGCCCAAGTATTTTTGGATCCCGTCACCACATCTAACACCCAAGCAGCTCATGGTATCCCTTTCATCTCCCCCCTTCGTGTTCGGGCTGAAAGTTACAGAGGACTTGTCAAAATTGATAGACTATCTCAAAGCTTTTTCATACGTTAAAACGATCTCCTTGATGGCTTCCGCTTCGGACGCCTTGGCTCGAAAAAAAAATTAGGCTGTCGTCCACAAAAAATAGATGGGAGATGCTCAATTGACTAGGAATAATTGGCACCCCGTGAATGTGGCCTTGCTGCTCAAACTTGTGGAAGAGCGAGGAGAACCTTTGAGCACAGATCACGAATAAAAAAGACGAGAGCGGGTCTCCTTGCTGCAGCCCTCTAGTCGCATGGTGTCCCCCGAAGACCGCTCCATTCAAAAGAAAGGAGAACGAAATGGACCGCACGCATCTCATAAATAAATTGCAGAGCTTCTCAGGGAAACCAATTTTTTCGGACCATCGACTCAAGGTAATTCAACTCCACGTGATCGTTGATAACACTCATTTTTCTATGGTTTTTAGTGTTCATATAATGTCATTTTTATAAGAAATTGAGTGTTGGATGATTGTTTTGTGCTTTTATTGCTTTATCTTGTGAACTATGTTACTTGCTCGAACTTTGATGGATTTTACAGGATTTTCGAGATGTAATTTGGAAATATTGTCAGAAATGGAAGTTGTAGTTTGTCTCAATACGAGTTCGTGAGCGCAAACGGATCATAAATCGGAGTTCGGACGAGAACGTTATGACCAAAATAAGAAAGTCGTGCACAGTAGTGAATAGTATTGACGGAAATTTCCGAATTTTGGGGAATTTTCGGGTTTTTTATATTTTCTCAGTATTTTTGAGTTCTACACTGTATTTATCTGCTGTGCCTATATATAGGTCCTTTCCCTGACCTATTAGAGACATCTTTTCACATCTCTTCACCTCCTTTCTTTTTCTTTTTCTTTTTTTCAGTTTTCATAGATTAGATTTATTTCTGCAAATTCAAGCTGTTCATCCAGAATTTCTTCCGGGTTTTATCTATTTCATTTATTTTAATTGCTTTCTTTTTATTTATGCTTTTGATTTATTTTAGTATATCTGGCTAGTTCGTTAATCTGAACCTAGGGTTTGTACATAGCTGATTAATTATGTGTGTATGATTTATTGATATCAATTTGCCCTCCAACTTGTGATTCATGAATCCTGGTGCTTAATTTCTTGTGAATTATTTGGCCAATAATTTACATGTCTAGTTGTTTGATTTGAAGACTTGAATGCGATAATTGTTCAGCCGATTCAGGAATGCATGTTATAGTAGTAGCCTTGACACTTGAATGGGATAGGTGAAACTATAGAGAGCTATTCTTTGTGTACGCTTGAGAGTTAATTTATTCCTTGGAGTCTTGAATGTGAAGGGGGGTAAATTAATCTACTTTCATATGTGTTCGTTAGAGAAGCTTGTGAATAGTTCTGTGATCTCTTATCAGGATTGGATTAAATTGGTAATTGAATCAATATATTAAATACATGTAGTTAATTAGTAAAAGTACATCCCTAGGGTCAGAGTTTTCTTTATATTTGATTTAGTTATCATTGTTTCTCTACTATTTAGATTTTATTTTGTTAAATTTAGTTTTTGATTCACCTTCCTTTTTGTTTTACCTGTCTACTGTGAGTGTCTGTTTAGGGAATAGCTAAAGTAATTTCAGTTTTACAGTCTCTGTGGATACGATACTCGATTGCTACGTTTGTGCTACAATTACACCGTTTTAGTTGCGGTTTAGTTGCTAAGTAAATTAGTGATCAATCGTAGGTTTTCCTCATGTCCAGTTTTAGAGCGGTGTAACCTATCTCTCCGTGTTTCATGCCCCTGAGCTAGTGTTGACACTCGAAGCTGATCAAGATGTTGTCCGTGATCAGTCGCCCTTTAAGGAATGCACTTTGGGTCTGGTCGGTGATGTTTCCGAGTACCAGTCTCAGACGGTTCACAATAACCTTAGACACCAGCTTGTAGGATGTATTACATAAACTCAACGGCCTGAAATCACCCACCGAGTTGGGTTTGTCGGTCTTAGGAATAAGGCACAGAACGGTTTTATTCCATGAAGCGACATCTGCCTCGTTGTTGAGAATTGCGAACACCTGAACCGTCAAAAAATCACCCCCAGCCAGCCAAAAACGTTGGTAGAATCTCGCATTGAAGTTGTCCGATCCTGGTGCCTTTGTTGGGTGCATGTCAAATAAGGCGATCCGGACCTCCTCCGCCGTGTAAGGCCAGTCCAGGAAATCAAAGTCAGCCGAGCTAGTACGGACATCCACATCATCAGTCACCCTCCCAATCTCCTCAGTCGTGGGTTCACAAGAAGAGAAGAGGCATTGGAAGTATTCAAGAATAACTGCCGCCTTTCCTTCTTCCTCTTCTTGCCATTGTCCCCATGTATCTTTAAGTTTGTGTATATTATTCTTTTTCTGGTGTTTAGAAGCTTGAGTGTGGAAAGCTCCGGTGTTCCGATCACCATAAGTCATCCAATTCACCCGAGCCCGTTGCTTCCAATGGTGAGCCTCTGTCTCAATAGCTCTCTCAATCTGATCCGAGATAGCCAAAATATCTGCTGCCGTGTGTTTATTCCCACCATTCTCATCAGCTCGGATCTCTCTTGGCGGAGCTTTTTAATTTGCTTTGCAAACCCGTCAAAATTCTTTCCTTGAGAAGCCTCTCACATCTCACCATTTTTTGGGGAGATCTCTTTCATGGTAAAGGGAACCCATTCGCAAAGAAAGTCGGGAACAAAACTCCACTCCATGAACCATTTATCCTCGAAGTGGAATCTCCCTCTGCCCATGTTAATGGCCTTGCGTCTTCCCCTGTCAACGGTGCACATAACAGCGCGATGATTGGACCAAAGAAGTCAAGTGTCTTAACTTTAGCATGACCAAATCTCTCAATCCACTCTCGGTTTCCCAATAATCGGTCAAGCTTTTCAAAAATCGCCATGTCATTCCTTCTATTATACCAAGTAAACTCATCATTTCTTTAGCCAAAAGTCCCGTAGCAGACAGTAAATTAGAGTATCGTGGAAGGAATTTATTTGGTTTGGTGGCCTAGCGCATCCACCATTTTTCTCCTTAACCGAGAGAATCTCGTTAAAGTCGCCGCCAATCAGCCACGGGAGATCATCCTTAAAATGGATATCACTAAGACACCTGAGAAGCTTCCACAAGAACCGTTGTTTCTTAGTCTCGGGGTTTCCATAAACCCCCGTGAAACAAAATTTGTGATCGTCTCCAGTACCCAAACAATCAATGTGGCCCGTTGAGTACGACACCACCCTCACGTCAATACCATTACTCCATAGTAGGGCCAAACCCCCACTCTTTCCTCTCGCATCCACGAAGAAAGTGCCCTCCAAACTAAGAAGATGTTTCCACAAAGTGCATTTGCTTGCAACGAGCCTTGTCTCGCACAAAAAGGCAAGGTTCGGGGAATATCCGGTCAAAAGAGCCCGAAGTTCATGGAATACGTGTGGTTTTCCCAACCCACGCGCATTCCAAATCATGCAATTCATAATGCTCAGCAGGGCTGCGCCGCAACCTCCGCCGTTTCCAAACTGTGTTCCTCCTCTTATGGTCCATATTTTGTGTATTTTTTTGTTGGGTTTGCCTCTTCTATTTGGTCCACCTGGTCAATGACTCGCTTCGTGGGTCGTGACTTGTGTGTCATGACTTCCACAAGAGCCGTTTTAAAGGCTTGGTTGTTGTCCCTCTGATCACTAATTTCTTAGCAACAAAAACCGCAACTAACACAGACAATTGTAGCAAATAATAAGCAATCGAGTATCGTATCCACAGAGACTGTAAAACCGAAATTACTTTAGCTATTCCCTAAACAGACACTCACAGTAGACAGGCAAAGCAAATAAGACGGTGAATCAAATACTAAACTTAATAAAAAATCTAAACAGCAGAAAAACAATGATAAATGAATCAAATATTAAAAGACTCTGACCATAGGGATGTACTTTTACTAATTAATTACATGCATTTACTCTATTGATTCAATTACCAATTTAATCCAACCCTGATGAGAGATCACAGAACTATTCACAAGCTTCTCTAACGAACACCTATGAAAGTAGATTAATTTCCCCCCCCCCCCCCTTCACATTCAAGACTCCAAGGAATAAATTAACTCCCAAGCGTACACAAAGAATAGCTCCCTATAGTTTCACCTAATCCCATTCAAGTGTCAAGGCTACTACTATAACATGCATTCCTGAATCGGCTGAACAATTATCGCATTCAAGACTCAAACTGAACAGCTAGACATGTAAATTATTGGCCAAATAATTCACAAGAAATTAAGCACCAGGAATCATGAATTACAAGTTGGAGGGCAAATTGATATCAATAAATCATACACACATAATTAATCAGCTATGAAGCTCAAACACCAACACTAAGCATAAGAACTCAAACTCCTTAAACAATTAAGCTTATTTCATTGTTCTAGCATAAACCCTAGCTCTACTAAATCAAGAAAAATCAACCAATTTGGCTAAAAAACGTAGTAAAAGCTTAGGAATGAAAATAGATTAAGAGTGAGCAAAGCATACCTCAATGATTTATAGGCAAAAATTCGAAAATCACAAGCTCTTGCTAAAACCCCCAAATTCTTGAATCTCCCGGAAAAGTGGATGAAAGCCCGAAGTAATCGGATGGAAAGGAAGCTAATGATGTGGGTAGTAGTTATATGGAAGGAATTTAGAAGATTCAAAGTGGTTTGAGAGCAATTGGACGATGAAAAATTGAAAATTTCGCCCCTTTTTACCTTAGTGTGTGTTATGGGTGTAAAGTGTGTGAAATGGGGTAAAAAAACGCAATTAAAACCTACCTGGACCAACTCGACGCCCAACTTGGCGACCACCGAGTTGGTCGCTGTTTTGCACGGCCAAAATGCCGAATTTGGCGGTGTACTGGGAGTTGGTCGCCGTTTTTGATTTTCGCCCTGTTTTTTTAAACTGCAAAAATGAAAATACTAGGAAAAACATGAAAAACGTGAACGAACTAACAAGGCAAAACTAACAAAAATGAGAAGAAAACAACGACAAACAAAAACAAAGAAAAACAAGCAAAAACTAACAAAGCAACTAAAATTGGGTTACCTCCCAACAAGTGCTAAAATTAACATCTATAGCTTGACGATACCTCACAATCATGGATCAATGAAATTGACCACTTCCACATCGCGGTCTAACTCTGCCTTGAAATACGGTTTAAGACGATGGCCATTAACAGTAAAAGTGGAACCATTCGATGCAAGCAACTCATAAGTTCCATTCCGATTGCTCTTGTGAACCACATATGGACCTCTCCATCTAGATTGCAGCGTGCCAGAAAATAATCGAAGCTTAGAATCATACAAAAGTACCTCATGTCCCGGCTTGAATTCCTTAGTGCGGATGCTCAAATCATGGAATTTCTTGGCTCTTTCCTTGTAGATACGAGAACTCTCATAAGCTTCATTCCTCCACTCATCCAACTCCGTCAACAAATCACGCCTTGTATGACCGGCCTCCTTAAACTCCAAATTGATTCTCCTCGTCGCCCAATATGCCTTGTGCTCAATCTCAACAAGTAAATGACATGATTTGCCAAAAACAAGTTGATAGGGAGACATACCAATCGGAGTCTTGTAGGCAGTGCGATACGCCCAAAGAGCATCATCCAAGTGCTTTGCCTAATCTTTCCTGTTTGCGACGCTCTTTTCCAAAATCTGTTTGATCTCTCGATTAGCCAACTCCGCCTGCCCATTAGCTTGAGGATGATATGGAGTCGTCACCTTGTGCTTTACTCCATACTTTGCCAAAACGCTTGCTAGCCACTTGTTGTTGAAGTAACGCTCTCGGTGCTCCGAACCGAGTCAAAATATTCTTTTCCAAGAATTTAATGACTACATTGGAATCATTGGTGACAGTTGGGATTGCCTCCACCCAACGAGACACATACTCCACTGCTAGCAAAATATAGGATAACCAACATGAAGGAGGAAAAGGACCCATGAAGTCGATCCCCCACACATCAAACAGCTCCACCTCAACAATGATATTCTGTGGCATCTCATCCTTCTTGGTGATATTGCCCATGCGTTGGCATCGATCACAAGACTTCACAAAAGCATGGCAATCTTTTAAAATTGAAGGCCAATAAAAACCACTATGGTTGATCTTCATGGCAGTGCGGTTGGCAGTAAAGTGTAGGCGAGCTATGGCACTCCTCAATGATCTTTGGCCATTCGTGCTCTCTAATGCATCGCCGAATAAAGCCATCGGCGCACCTTCGGTACAAGTACGGATCCTCCCAATAATAAAACTTGACATCATGGAGGAACTTCTTCTTTTGATAATGCGAAATCCCCTCGGGAAGAACTCCAATAACCAAGTAGTTGACATAATCCGCATACCAAGGATCCTTAAATAAAACAACCCAAATCTGCTCATCGGGAAAAGACTCATTGATGGCCATCTTCGGATCATCTCCCTCGATCGGATTCTCCAAACGAGACAAGTGGTCAGCTACCACATTCTCACACCCATTTCTATCACGAATCTCCATGTCAAACTCTTGAAGCAGCAAGATCCAACGAATCAAACAGGGCTTTGAATCCTTCTTGTTGAACAAATAACGGATGGCGGCATGATCAGTGTATACAATTGAATGAGTTCCAATCAAGTAAGGACGGAACTTATCAAAAGCATACACCACGGCTAGCAGCTCCTTTTCCGTGGTGGTGTAATTCATCTGAGCCGAATCTAAGGTCTTACTAGCGTAGTAAATAACCTTGAATAATTTGTCTCTTTTCTGTCCCAACACGGCTCCCACGGCCCAATCGCTAGCGTCGCACATCAACTCAAATGGAGCACTCCAATCCGGCGTAATCAACACGGGCGTAGAAATCAGCGCTACTTTCAACTTCTCAAAGGAGACGAGGCACTCATCGGTGAAGACAAACTTCACATCCTTCTCAAGAAAAGCACAGAGTGGCTTGGATAGCTTGGAGAAATCCTTGATGAAGCACCTATAAAATCGTGCATGCCCAAGAAAACTCCGCACAGACTTCACAGATGTAGGAGGAGGCAGCTTCTCAATAGCAACAATCTTAGCTCTGTCCACCTCCAACCCGTGGGCCGAAACCTTGTGTCCCAACACGATGCCCTCACGAACCATAAAGTGGCATTTTTTCCAATTGAACACGAGTGCCGTCTCCTCACAACGCTGCAAAACTTGAGCAAGATTGTCCAAACAATTATCAAAGGAGGAGCCAAAAACAGAAAAGTCATCCATAAATACATCCATAATGTTTTCAATCAAACCATGGAAAATCGCCATCATGCAGCGTTGGAAAGTGGCAGGAGCATTGCATAGACCAAAAGAAATCCTCCTAAAAGCAAAGATGCCATAGGGACAAGTGAATGCCGTCTTATGGTGATCTTTCGGGGCTATCATAATTTGATTGTAGCCCGAGTACCCATCTAAGAAACAGTAGTACTCATATCCTACCAAACGATCAAGCATCTGATCAATAAATGGCAATGGAAAGTGATCCTTACGTGTGGCTGCATTCAAAGCTCGATAATCACGCGCCATCATGTGACTAGCCTCGTAACTATCAACTCATCTCTCTCATCTTTGATCACAGTCATGCCTCCATTCTTAGAGACAACTTGAGTTGGACTCACCCACTCACTATCAGAGATGGCATAAATGATACCTGCATCCAACCACATGAGCACCTCCTTTCTCACCACCTCTTGCAAAGCTGGATTCAAACGTCTTTGCGGCTGCACTTTAGGCTTGTATTCCTGCTCCAACAAAATATGATGCATGCAAATAGAAGGACTAATTCCTTTGATGTCAGAAATAGACCATCCTATAGCAGACTTGTACTTTCTCAAAACTCGCATCAACTTTTCCAACTCCAACGGAGATAAATAAGCAGACACAATAACAGGAAAGGTCTCATTCTCACCCAAAAATTGATACCTCAAGTGCTCGGAAAGCGGCTTTAGCTCAAGTTTGGGTGCAGCTGCAGCTGCAGCTGGTGCAGATAAATCAACTTCTTTTTCCACCAACTTGCTTCCCCCATCAACAGGCTTGTGAATATCCATGTATGAAACAGGATTGATGGGATGGCTCTCTACGGCCTCCAGCTCTGCAATATAGTCCAAAATCTCATCACACGCCTCATCAAGCTCGGAGTAAGGATATAACGACTGTGTGATGCACTCCTCCAAAGGATCCTCTACAGCTGCAGGGAAATTCACTACAGTCTCGATTAAATTGCAATTCTCAAGCTGTGGCTCAGCTGGCTTCTTCATCGCATCATAAATGGACAACGTCATCTTTTCATCATTGACGCGGAAAGTAAGATCTCCCTCTTACACGTCTATCAATGCATGGCCCGTAGCTAGAAACGGACGCCCCAAGATCAATGGAGTATTCTTATCCTCCGGCATGTCCAAAACTATGAAATCTGCTAGAAAAATAAACTGCTCCACCTACACTAGAACAATCCTCCACAATTCCCTTGGGATAAATAAGGGAACGATCTGCCATTTGCAAAGCAATAGAGGTAGGCTTGATATCTCCAATCTCCCACCGGTTGAAAATAGAGAGAGGCATCAAATTGATGCTTGCCCCTAAATCACAAAGAACGCGGGAGAAATTCTGCCCTCCAATCACACAAGCGATAGTAAAGCTGCCAGGATCCTTCTGCTTCAATGGTAGCTTTCTTTGTAGCACAGCACTACATTCCTCGGAAAGATTAATCGTCTCATATTTCCCCAACTTCTTCTTGTTGGAGACTGCATCCTTGAGGAACTTGGCATAGCCTGGCATATCTCTCAAAGCATCAAGTAAAGGAATGTTGATGTGAAGCTTTGAAAACATCTCCATAAACTTAGCTAATTTCTCATCCATCTTTGGCCTGAGAAACGTAGGAGTAGGAATAGGCTCCTTAACAGCAGAAGTACTCGACGATGCCTTAGAAGTAGGCGGCGAATCGCAGACAATCGTCTCCAAGTCATCCTCCTCAACAATCTCTACACCTTTTTCCTTGCCATCCTGCAACTCTGGATGATTCTGATATTGAATCGCATTACACTGATTTTTAGGATTGATCTCAGTGTTGCTAGGAAATTTTCCTGGTGTGTGCTGCGCAGTTGCTTGGTTAGCCATCTGACCAACTTGAGTCTCCAACATCTGCACTTGCTTAGAAAGTGCAGAAAAATTATTTCCAATATGACCCACTTGAGACTCCAAATTGGTCATCCTTGTATTAACAGTTGTCTTCATACTAGACACCTCTGTCAAAACCTGCTGCATCATATCCTCAAGCGATCCCTTCTTCGGCTCATTGATAACTCCTCCACTAGATACAGAAAACCCAGGTGGAGGCTGCAAAGCATTATTTGGGTTGCCATAAGAAAGATTCGAATGCGGGCGTGCTTCCTGGCTGGAACTGCTGCTGGCCCTGCTGATATTGTTGACCTCTGCTATACATTCCTGGCTGTCCTCGCTGGAAATTCCCATAGTTTCTGCCATTAATATAATTGACATCTTCCATGCCTGACGGGTCTTTCACAGCTTGCTCAGGATGTCCAACATTCAACTCACTGATCTTACTAGTCAGCTCTGCCAGCTGCGTAGCAATCGCTGCCATAGGATTAGAACTGGAAGCAGCTGCAACCTTTTTCAATTGTACTCTCTCTGATGGCCATTGAAAACTCATAGAAGCCATACTCTCAATGATGTTCCACGCCTCTGAGCTGCCTTTCTGAAGCAGAGAACCTCCTGCAGCTGTATCCATATGCATTCGTGTATGTTCCCCACTGGCATTGTAGAACATGATCACGAGCGTGCCTTCATCAAATCCATGGCTTGGGCACTTTCTGAGCTTTTCCTGGTATCGCTCCCAAGTATCTGCCAGCTTTTCTCCCTCATACTGTTGAAACTGCATGATGTCCATCTTCAATTTCAGAGTAAGGCCAGGCGGATGAAACTTGCGTAGGAACGCATGAGCCAAATCCTCCCACACGGTATTCTCTCCCAGCTGCAATGTATGATACCACGACTTCGCCTTATTCCGCAGTGAGAAAGGGAAAAGACGAAGACATATAATGTCATCGGGAACATCATTCATCTTTACAGTGCTGCATAGCTCCAGAAAATGCGCCAGGTGCGCATTAGGGTCTCCGATCGCATGTCCACCATATTGACTCTGTTGGACCATTGTAATCAAACCCGTTTTCAGCTCAAAATTGTTAACATTGACTCGTGGGGGTTCCTGGTACACATACTGCGGTATGAACGCCTCATTAATTGCGGGTTGTTTCTGAGCCTCTACAGCCTCCTTTTCATCAATCAGCTTTTTCAATTGCTCTTGCAGAGCTCGAATTTGAATTTGCTCACGGGTAGCCATCGTATCTGACTCAGCTTGATTCTTTTGCTTCGTGAGATTGCGCAAAGTAGCGTTGATATCAGGATCCAACTCAAAAAGAGGATTACCGTGAGATCTTGTGTTCATGCGCAACCTACAAAACACACCCCTTAAAAATTAGAACAGAAAAATAAAAACAAATAAAAGAAACCTGAAGTACTATAAAGTCCTATCCGGATTATTAAAGCAACTTCTTATCAGTCCCCGGCAACGGCGCCAAAAAGTTGATCACTAATTTCTTAGCAACAAAAACTGCAACTAACGCAGGCAATTGTAGCAAATAATAAGCAATCGAGTATCATATCCACAGAGACTGTAAAACCGAAATTACTTTAGCAATTCCCTAAACAGACACTCACAGTAGACAGGCAAAGCAAATAAGACGCTGAATCAAATACTAAACTTAATAAAAAATCTAAATAGCAGAAAAACAATGATAAATAAATCAAATATTAAAAGACTCTGACCCCAGGGATGTACTTTTACTAATTAATTACATGCATTTAATCTATTGATTCAATTACCAATTTAATCCAACCCTGATGAGAGATCACATAACTATTCACAAACTTCTCTAACAAACACCTATGAAAGTAGATTAATTTACCCCCTTCACATTCAAGACTCCAAGGAATAAATTAACTCCCAAGCGTACACAAAGAATAACTCCCTATAGTTTCACCTAATCTCATTCAAGTGTCAAGGCTACTACTATAACATGCATTCCTGAATCGGCTGAACAATTATCGCATTCAAGACTCAAACTGAACAACTAGACATGTAAATTATTGGCCAAATAATTCACAAGAAATTAAGCACCAGGAATCATGAATCACAAGTTGGAGGGCAAATTGATATCAATAAGCTATGTACAAACCCTAGATTCAGATTAACGAACTAGCCAGACATCGTAAAAGAAAACATAAACATCATAAATAAGAAAGAAATTGTAAAAAAAAAAACTAAATTATATAAAACCGTAGTAAATGAATGTAACAGCTTGAATCTTCAATCTTGCAGAAATCAAAATCCAGTGATCTAAGACTTGGAAAGCAATAAAAACTAGAGCTATGAAACTGAAAAATAAAAGCAGGGAACCCTAGATAGGTCAAAAGAAGATCTATTTATAGTCTTAGGGTAAAACACAGAGTTCTGATACAAAAATAACATCGAAAAATGGAAAAACGCGGAAAACTTAAAAACACGCGGACAAAACGGCGGCCTGTTTGGCGATCGCCGAAATTGCCTTAAAAACAGCCCAAATTCGGCAGTCGCCGAATTTTCTCCGTAAAGCATAAACTTCATCCAGGGAATTCGGCGGCCAACTCGGCGATCGCCGAGTTGGCCGCCGTTTTTGTTCTTCAAACGGCCAAAATTCGGCGGTCAACTCCTTTGACCACCTATTTGCCTCCTACTCGTCCCGACCTCAGAATCTTCGTCTTTTCTCGATTTTCGGACTCGATTCTCTCAAAACTCTTCTCTTAAGCACGTTCCTTATAGTCCATGCTCCAATACCACTCATTCCTGCATCAAAACAGCTAAAACTACACCCGGCCGTGAAATCTTGAAATAATATGCAATAAACTCCAAACAATAATAAAACGGGCATAAATCAACTTAAACCGCGGAATATAAACCATAAAAACCATGTAAAATGAGTGTTTATCACCCTCGCCAACCTCTTCCACCCCTTACTTTTGGGATTAATTCTAGTCTTGACTGCAGATAAAATATTAATGGTGATTGGTGGGGTCCCTCCACCTGCCGCTGTTCCCTCTTTTATCTCCTCCTCCAACTGTGGTTTTCCTTTTTCAAGGGTAGTATTAATGGGGCTCTCATTTTTCCCCTCGTCCTGCATCAAATCCCCCTCCCCAAAAACACCTCACCATCCTCCTGAGCTCCCTCCTCTATCTCATCCATGCCCGACCCCTTCTCCCCTGTTTTATCTCCCTTTCCCTATTTCTCCCCCTTCTCCCCCTCCACATGTCCCTCTTATTGTCCTTCCAAAGACTCTCTCGCCCTGTCTTCTATTCTCTTTACCAGACTCTCGCCCTTGTTGGTGATGGCTAGAGGTCTCTCAAAGCCCGGTGGTTGGGCTAGCCCTTCCCCATTTCTCCTGTTCTGCACCGGTGGGTCGCCCCTCGGGGGTGGTTGTGGTTTGAGACCAACACTAGAAATGGGGAGTTTCGGTGTGTTACATTGCAGGAGAGTTTGTGGCTTGAAACCCCCTGGGTTTCTCCGGTACTCAATACCTTTCCCTGCCCGGAGCCAGTTCCCATAGCTCGGTTTCACTTTTACCTCCTCACTCGCGTCACAGTTCTTCGCGTCACAGTTCTTGAGATAATGCCCAATCTTCCCGCAGGCAAAGCAAAAGTTGTCAGGAAGCTTCTCATAAAGAATTATGACCATCACCGTCTCCTTGTTTCCCTCCACCTCAATTGGGACACAGCGGACCAGCGGTTCTCAAATTGATTTCAACACTCGTGCTCTAGCAAACTTTCCAAGACATCACCCCCCTTCTCCCTCTTCTACTTCCATGACCGCCCCCACTTTCCCCCCTATCCTCCTAACCATCTGCGTGTTCATACATGTCAAGGGTAGGTTGTGAAGTTGGATCCAGATCGAGATGTCAACAAACTCAGTGGTAGCTACCATTTTCATGGGGTCTGGTTTCTGTAGCACCACCAAATCGTTAAAAATATGCCACGGTCCGTCGAAAAGGATCTGGTCCAGATCTGCCTCTAGATCGAGGTGTAAAATAAAAACATTGAAGCCCACAATTCATTATCAACGTAGCCTCGGATCTGGAGCACCGAAGGGATTTTTTCGCGAAGCAGTTCACGTGGGTGTTGCCTTTCGGCGAAGATCTTACCAATAAGCATCCTAGATGCTTTCTTGGTCTCCTATTCAGATTCTTGCGCCATCATTCGAATGGTTTTTGAGGGGGCTTCCGAGGCCAATCGAAGTTTCGCCACAGGTCTGGCAATCTCATCAGGGTCCATGGTGGCAGCTAGGGGTGTCTAAACGGGGTAGGTCAGGTACCCGACCCCGAATTTTACTCAAATGTTAGTCCCGATACCCGCCCCGCCATGTACGTCGGGTACCCTAATACCCAACACGGGTACCCGACACGGGTACCCGACACGGGTACCCGGCGCGGGTATTAGGGTACCCGCAAACCCGGTCGATTTTCAATTTTTTTGCTTTGTTTGTTTATTATTATTATTATTGTTTTTTTTTCGATCAATTATGTAGGCTGTTTCCTTTCTACTATTGCTGCTTTCAGTTTGCAATATTGTTGTAAATGGAGTGGAACAATTCTGACCCAATTCTCCATTAACACAAATTACACAATTCTTCATTTAGACATATGTAATCTATGAGCAATTAAGCATACAAATTACTATCAACATTTGATTTCAGACCATAAAATGTTGAAATGATGTACGTCAGTGCGTGATTTAGGGTAGGGATTTCATTTTTATGTCTGTAGTGAATTAGGGTAGGGATTTAATTTTTAGTTTTAGTGTTTTACTATTATTAAAAATTAATAAAAATAAAAAATTTATATTGAATTAATAATATTAACGGGTATTCGGGTATACCCGGTACCCGACGGGTATACCCGGTACCCGACGGGTATACCCGATACCCGCGAAATTCAATAGCATGAATCCCGATCCTGACCCGGTTCCCGTGAATTGTGGGTATCGGGTACCCGGTACCCGGTCGGGTATCTGGGTCGGGACGGGTAACCCGATACCCGCATCCCGTTTAGACACCCCTAGTGGCAGCCAAGAAACACGCAGTATCGAAGACGACAAAGACTCTCCTCTCTACAAGAGAAAGAACTCATTTTCCAGAGAAAAGCACGCTAGTCTCCCGAGAATACTCGTGCCGCCGCGAAAATAGTTCACAGAGAAAAATTTGATGACTTCTCCAATGTTGAATCAACATTTCCATCAATGTAATTCATTTTTTAAAAATTGAGTGGACAAATTTGTGCATCTAAAATTAAAAACATTAATATATAGGATAAATATCATGAAAACTCCTGAAGTATACCCGCTTTATCAAAAATACCCTGAAACTTTCAAAATGTTCTTTAAACCCTCAAACTATCAGGTTTTATCAAATATATCCTGCATCTATTTTTCGGTCACCAAAAATGTGATGTGGCTCGCCGGATGCCACAATGTAATTTATATTCTATTTTTTTAAATGCAATGACAAAAACGACGTCGTTTCGTACCATATCATTTTAAAAAATTCACTGTGAAATTTAAAATTAACTCCAATCGTGTTTGAAATTCACGCTAATAACCTAGAATTATGGATAAACACGATAGAATATGGTACGAAACGAAGTCGTTTTTTCCATGTCATTTAAAAAAAATAGAATATAAATTACAATGTGGCATCCGGCGAGCCACATCACATTTTTGGTAACCGAAAAATATATACGGGATATATTTGATAAAAATCTGATAGTTTAAGGGTTTAGAGAACATTCCAAAAGTTTAAGGGTATTTTTGATAAAATGGGTATAGTTCAAGGGTTTTCATGATATTTACCCTAATATCTATGTATAGTGTATCTGTCATTGAAATTTCTTGAATATGTATGGCAGTTAATGCATCATCATCCGAAACTTGCAAATTACTCATTTCAAATGAATTTTGAAGACTTGTTTTTTCTGATAAAAATAAATTAACAAATTCAAGTAAAAATATATAAAAAAAGAAATTGGTAATGTTTATACAATACCTTTGTTAGGCATTTCTTCAATATTTATTTCAATAAGCCCATCATCTTTGAACGATTCATCATTTGTGGAAGAAAAGTTTCTACCCACTTTGACATTTGCTTAAATTGATATCAAATAATTGTGTTATTTTAAACTCATAAAACAAATTCTGATAATAATTGGCAATAATTAATTAAAAAATTGATGGCCAACAAATTATGAATAAAATTATCAGCTACAATATAATAAATTTCATATGAAACAATTATATATAAAAATCAATAAATTAAAATAAGAACTAAATCAATAAATTATTTTAATTATTTATGTTAATCACTTGCCAACGAAGAATAGTGTCCATCATTTCTTTGATCTAATTTATCATTCCATTTAAGATAGTTTGATTTTATTTTTCTTGGTGACCTTGCATTAACTAAAAAATATTTCAAATTTAATATAATACACATTAAATTCCTAATCTATATATATATAAAAGCAAAATAAACTCTATCCTACGTGGCATCGTATAATCACTTTATTCTAATTTTCCTCAATTCTCATTCATTCTTATTTTTTTTTAAATTTTAATCAACAAATTTCTATATGTAATAAATAATATATATTTCTTCTTTTTGAGATATTCGATATCTAATAAATAATAGATAGAGTATTTCTCTTGATTGTAAAATGGAGAGTATTAGATAAACTTGATATCTTCGAATTTTAATCAACAAATTTCTATAGATAGACTAAATATCTAATAAATAATACTCAAATCTAGATTGAGCCAATTTTTCAAATTATTTTTTCAAATCTAGAATGAGCCAATTCTTTCGATAACATATACGAAAAATAGAAAGTATGTGTAGGCTTATAATTAGTAAGTAGCTTATAGGTTTTAATCAATTTTTATATCTAAAATAGATTCGTCAATGTCAAACAATATGTGGTCTCTATATATACGTATTCTTCGTATCGTATAATCACTTCATTCTAATTTTCCTCAATTCTCATTCATTCTTATTTTTTTTTAAATTTTAATCAACAAATTTCTATATGTAATAAATAATATATATTTCTTCTTTTTGAGATATTCGATATCTAATAAATAATAGATATAGTATTTCTCTTGATTGTAAAATGGAGAGTATTAGATAAACTCGATATCTTCGAATTTTAATCAACAAATTTCTATAGATAGACTAAATATCTAATAAATAATACTCAAATCTAGATTGAGCCAATTTTTCAAATTATTTTTTCAAATCTAGAATGAGCCAATTCTTTCGATAACATATACGAAAAATAGAAAGTATGTGTAGGCTTATAATTAGTAAGTAGCTTATAGGTTTTAATCAATTTTTATATCTAAAATAGATTCGTCAATGTCAAACAATATGTGGTCTCTATATATACGTATTCTTCGTATCGTATAATCACTTCATTCTAATTTTCCTCAATTCTCATTCATTCTTATTTTTTTTAAAATTTTAATCAACAAATTTCTATATGTAATAAATAATATATATTTCTTCTTTTTGAGATATTCGATATCTAATAAATAATAGATAGAGTATTTCTCTTGATTGTAAAATGGAGAGTATTAGATAAACTCGATATCTTCGAATTTTAATCAACAAATTTCTATAGATAAACTAAATATCTAATAAATAATACTCAAATCTAGATTGAGCCAATTTTTCAAATTATTTTTTCAAATCTAGAATGAGCCAATTCTTTCGATGACATATACGAAAAATAGAAAGTATGTGTAGGCTTATAATTAGTAAGTAGCTTATAGGTTTTAATCAATTTTTATATCTAAAATAGATTCGTCAATGTCAAACAATATGTGGTCTCTATATATACGTATTCTTCGTATCGTATAATCACTTTATTCTAATTTTTCTCAATTCTCATTCATTCTTATTTTTTTTTAAATTTTAATCAACAAATTTCTATATGTAATAAATAATATATATTTCTTCTTTTTGAGATATTCGATATCTAATAAATAAGAGATAGAGTATTTCTCTTGATTGTAAAATGGAGAGTATTAGATAAACTCGATATCTTCGAATTTTAATCAACAAATTTCTATAGATAGACTAAATATCTAATAAATAATACTCAAATCTAGATTGAGCCAATTTTTCAAATTATTTTTTCAAATCTAGAATGAGCCAATTCTTTCGATAACATATACGAAAAATAGAAAGTATGTGTAGGCTTATAATTAGTAAGTAGCTTATAGGTTTTAATCAATTTTTATATCTAAAATAGATTCGTCAATGTCAAACAATATGTGGTCTCTATATATACGTATTCTTCGTATTATTAAAAAAAAAATCTATTTAATTCTTGCTCCATAATTTGAAAGATATAATGGTGACTAATAATTTAAATATTATTTTAGGTGTAACCAAAGTTTCCACAATGAAGCATGCAACCAGATTTTTTATCAGCTCTGATATTCAAGAAGTTAAAGATTTTATATTAAGGTTTGTATAAATATATATTTAAAAATACATTTTGATATAAGATTTATTCATGCATCATACAAGTGTTAATCACATGTTTCTCACATATTCAAGTTTAAAATAATTTCAGGTGCGGTCTTACTGAAGATTCCAACAATAACACCACAGCTGATATTTCCAACGTTAGCCGAGAAGTAAAAAGTGAAGAATGGTTGAAACCTGCTTTAGTGAAAACAATTAAAGAGATTAAAAACTATGAGGTAATTTTTAATTTGCTATACATATTTTAAAATATTTTCATAATTAGAAAATAATTATCTTTCAATTTATAGAGTGGAACTATATCTGCAAAGGCGCAATAATTGATTTTCACCCTAAAGAAAAACAAAGGTTGTTGTTGGTCAACTTTAATCATAACTGGAATTATTGCCGTGTGCAAATTACGATAAAATCAAAAGTTAATGTATTGTGGGGCTATTTTTTAAGGTCATGTACGAAATACAAATTCGGACAAACTTCGTGTATTTTACGGCCATTAACCCTAAAATATAATATGAGATAATTTTATGAAAATGTCATATTCAAAATTCAAATGCGTAATTTTGATATTTAATATTCGAAAGATTTTTATTTAATATTCTCCTCATTCTACAAATATAATTGTAAGAGAGATTGGTATAAATTTTTATAATTGTAATTTAATATATCGTGATTGGATAAAAAGGGTTTATAATAGGAGTAGTGTTAACAACAAATGAGTAAACAATTGATAACAGACGAGTTGAAGACAGTGGGTATACCTCTAGAGTACTGGAAATGAGAGAATTTCTTATACAGACGAGTTGAAGACAGTGGGTATATTTTTTTTGTCTCTCAGTCTTTTGTTGGAATTTAACATTTGATATCTTGGTATGTGATAGGCCTAATTTATGACTTCAAATCACGTTTCAAATCATTGTTGCAACTTCTCTTCTAATATTTTTTGAATCAAAACTTTGCTTATATAGACATTTAATTTATGTTGATTTCAAATAAATATTACATCTTTTACTTTAGAACAAATTTATTAAATACTATATCTTATTGAAAAAAAAATCATCAAATAAAAAATATATTGAATAAATATTTGTATTTTAATAGATCCCCGTCGATTTTCGACGGGTTACCAACTAGTTATGGTAATTAAAAACAATGAAATACATCTCGTTTTTATGCGTAAACTTATATAAAACTGAATATCAAAGAACATGTTAAAATCAACATGATATTATTACATAATTTATTTGTATTTTTGTTATTTAATAATATTCCATAATTTATTTGTTTCCACTGATCGTCAATTTTTTTAATAATTGATTAGCATATTTGTTTAAATGAGTTAATACGTGAGTGAGATAGTGGGGGTGGGGGTGGGGGTGTAGGATGTGATTTATTTTTAACCATCATATTACATATATATTTTCAAAATTGCCACTCAAATCAATTTCAAATTGTTTTGCAATCAATTTGAAATTGAAAACTGCCTTTTTAGTATAGTATAGATATAGATTTTTGGCCATTTATCTTAATAATACAAATTATGGCCATTTTTTATAATTCCAGTCAAAATACCCTTGGCCCCTCCCCTTCTCTCCCTCGCTCACTGCCCCGTTGGGCAATCGTTGGCATAATTACACTAATTGTGCCAAGTCTACCTAATGAATAACACAATTGGCACTAATTGTGTCATTTGTACCAACTGTCAGCAGTCACGCCCTTTCGCTTGGCACAATTGACACTAATTGTGCCAAGTGTACCTAAACAATTGGCACTAATTATATCATTTGTACCATCATAACCCGCGATCCGCACCCGAAGCCCGATCCGCGTGTATACACTACAAGAAAACACGCGTTTAACGACCGAAATTAACGACCGAAAATTTCAGTCGTTAATTTTTCGGCCTTAACGACCGATTTACGACCGTTTAACGACCGATTTTATTTTTTATTTATTTTTATTTTTTAACGACCGAAAATTCGGTCGCTAATTATTTTTTTAATATTTTAATATTTAATTTTTCTTAACGACCGAATTTTCGGTCGTAAAAATTATTTTTTTATATTTTAATTATTTTTTTAATTTTAACGACCGAAAATTCGGTCGTTAATATATATTTTTTTTATTTTTTTTATTAAAAAATTATTATTTAAAAAAAAAATAAATTTTTTTTTTAAAAAATAAATTTTTTTAACGACCGAATTATTCGGTCGTTAATATTATTTTTTAATTTTTTTTAATTTTTTTTAATTTTTTTTTATTTTTTTAATATTTTTTAAATAAAAAAATATTTTTTTTAATTATTTTTTTTAAAGACCGAATTTTTCGGTCGTTAAAATTATTTTTTTTTATTTTTTATTTATTTATTTATTTTAATTTTTTTATTTATTTATTTTATTTATTAACGACCGAATAATCGGTCGTTAATTTTATTTTTTCAATTTTAAAAATTTTAAATTTCGTTTTTATTTTTATTTTTTTTTATTTTTTTATTATATATAAATATATATATATACATATATATAATTATTTTTTATTAATTTTCTATTTAATTATTATTTTCAAATTATAGAGAATATTTTAAAAATGATTGTTATTTTCATAATATTATTCTATAAAAATAGATAATATTGATTATTAATAAAAATGTGATATTATTTGCAAATAATAATAAATTATTAGACTTATTATAATAAATTATTAGACTTATTAGATTTTCTAAATTATTAGATTCATTATTTTCAAAATATTAATAATTTTATTATTTTAAAATAATAAAATTATTTTTCAAATATTAATTTTATTAATATTGATTATTTGATTTAATATTGATTTTGTTGTATATTTGATTGTTATTTTTCATACTCATATTTTCTTTTCTTTTTTTAATTACGATAATATTAATTTTTTATTATTTTAAATTCGATCGTATATTTATCGTCAATGTTTCGCCGACACCACAAATCTTAGTTATTATCTCGACATATTATAAGGTTATGAATTATTAATGATATTTTATATTGAATTAGAGTTTAAATGAATTAATAGGTACTATATATATCAATAATACGAGTGTTCTGTACTGGTGACTACTCGAAAAGAACTTCAAGGTTAAGCGTGCTTGACTTAGAGCACAAGTGAGATGGGTGACCTACTGGGAAGTTCGTCAAATGGTATGCAATTAAAGTCAAAATACATTAGAAATACACTAAAAATACTTGTGGGATACAAAGATAAAAAAAAATTTATTTTTTTCGAAAAAAAAATTATTTTTTTTTATTAATTTTTAACGACCGAATTTTCGGTCGTTAAAAATAAAATTTCGGTCGTTATTTAAAAAAAATAAAAAAAAAATAATTTTTTTATTTATTTTTCTCTTTTTAACGACCGAATTTTCGGTCGTTAAAAATAAAAAATCGGTCGTTAAATTTAACGATCGAAAAAACGGTCGTTAAAACTCGGGCGACGATGCAAACAACGACCGAAAAAAACGGTCGTTAAATCGGTCGTTAAAAATATTAACGACCGATTTTTGGGTTTTAACGACCGAAATTTCGGTCGTTAGAGCCGCATTTTCTTGTAGTGATAACCCCAACCCGATCCGCCTAATTAAGGGCAAAATAATTGTAAAACATAAAAAAATGGCCAAATTTTGCATTTTTTAAATGAGTGGCCAAGTATTGAGTTCCATTGCTGAATATGACCATCTCACAAGTTGACTCTTTGAAAAAAGGGTTCTCTACAGATATGATCTAATCTAAACTCACAATGCACATAATGCTATTGAACAATACTACTATATTTTTATTACCAAAAACTAGGAAATAATACACATAAATATGATCTTTTGCACTAGGATAGAGGTAGCATGCATGCTGTCATTTCTTGTGCTAGTAAAACCAAGGAACAACATAGTCTCGCAATAATACAATTAAACAACAAACCACATTCTACAACCATATAAAAGGCGAAGATAAATAATGTTCACTCTTCTTCTCTGTTGTATCTCTCAGCAAAGGCTTACAGCAGAGATGCTAATGAGCAAGAGCCGGTGCAGCAGGGAGGCTCGGTTCAAGGACTTGAAGCATACCTGTCGCGAGCCTTGTCGTGAGATCCTCAACAGGAACTTTTACCACATCCCTCCTCATGCCGATGTCTGCAGCATAGCGACTGACACAATAAACCCCAACTGCAGTAGCCGCCATCCCATAGATGTTGGTGGTGACGAGCCGCAGAGGTGTAGACAATACAGCCGCAAGAGGTCCGCCTATAATGGACACGGCCTGCCCGCTCTGTCCCATTGTACTCTGATCCAGCACAAGCAATCCCGTCTTGCAGTAAATTGCAAAGTCTTCACAGTTGTTCTTGAACACATTGTAGCATCCAAATCCATTTTCGAGCAGATACTTGGCTCGATGGATCACATCAACATCAGGATCCGAGACAGCTAGAGTACAAGTTCCTCCGCGTGCCTTTGCAAGGAAAAGAGCAGCGCTGACGGAATACTCAAACCGATACAGAATACCACCAGCTAGGAAGCAGTTCAAACAAGACGAGACTACTCCATGGGCATCGTCTCTTGTGACACAGGTGGGGCACGGCACATATGATCGATTCGGTCCTGAGCTCACCAGCAGGACATCTAACATGGTACCAGTCCCGACTTCTTGGCCTCGTCTGGTGAAATGTATAACTTTATCATCTCCAAGATAAATACCTGTTCTCATCCAAGCATAGTGCAGAAAAAATATCAAAAAGCAGTTGTATTTCACTGTCCAAAAACATCATTAACCATGAAATCAATTGTTAAGGCACCGATTTAAATTTGGACAAGGTAAAACACTCATCAAATGCTAGTAAGGAACACTTATCCAAATCAAAGTACGTATTGAACTCACAAATTCTAATTGTATTGCTCTGAAATTTCATTCTCTCTAACTCGAACTTCAGCACATGTATAAAATTATAAGACAAACAAGTCGAGATCATACACATAACTGCTAGTAGCAAAGATATACATGCAGCATTAACCACATACCCCCGCCGCAATCACACAACTGCTAATTCGCATCAAAATAAAGCAAATAAAATAATTCAAAACCAACCGTGATGAGCATAGATATATGCAGTCCGCCACGAGTAGATATGATCCCCTGGCTTTAGACTGCTCCTTCCGATTCTTCGCGTTTGCATTCACAAAAAACAAAATCAGCCAAATACATAACACTAAAAGGAACACAAGGGGAAAAACCAACCTATTTGAGAGCAGCCCCATTATTCTAGCTGCGAACTGAGATTGAGGGAGGGATGCGGTAAAACGAAAACAACAGATGATTTCTCTTCGCCTTGAAATTGGGATTGATTGCTCTACGCAATCGGCGATGCCTAAATTGAAACGGAATGGGACGGTTTTTGATGCTCGAGAGCGGGAATGACGTAATTACCCTTGCCTTAATTCCCAAATTTCAAGCCTTAGAAGCTAAGTTAGCGTGTCCGCGTTACTGCACGATTGTACGTCGGTTCTAAACCGAACCGATCCTATCTACCCAAAGCGAAATCGAACCCATGATAGCATTCGAACCGAATCGACCGATCAAAATCTGTAAAATCAACCAAAATCGAACCGACCAAGATCCATGGCAAAAAATCGAACCAAGGCCCTCTAAAGTGACGGTGGCCGCTATTTTGGAGTGGAATCAATCTCCAACCATTCCCTGTATGCTACTTCAAAATAACGGGTTTGAACAGTGCACCGCTTCATATGGCGGGCACTGTTCACCCGGTAAATCTTTTTTTTTGTTTTTCATTTTCTTTTTTTGTTGTTTTATTATATTTCTTTTTTGTTTTATCTTTAAAAATACTTATCTTTGCTTGATTTAATTTGTAAAATATAATTTAATAGTCTCTATATTATTTATATTTTTAAATTAACATAAATATATACAATATTTAAAACATATTATATAAAATTTAAAAATACAATAAAATGAAATATAATATAAAAGCACATTAACATAAAATTACGACAACATAAATTACACATAAATTTTACAACATAAAAACGCAATAGCATAAAATTACAACCACATAAAAATACAAGAACATTAAACTAATAATACAATAAATGCTAGTAAGGTCCGAGATCACTTCCAGATCCTCCAACGTCACTTCCAGATCCTCCAATGTCGCTTCCTGATCCTCCAAAATCTTGAAAATTTCCTCCAAACATATTGAAAGCATCATATGGACTTGAATGTTGTTGTCTTTTATAAATGATTTTTGCTTGTTCACTTTTGAAATAATCTTGTCGAACAGGATCAGAAATATTGTCGGTGTCCATCATTAGAATTTTATTATCTGATTCCCACATTTGGAATGCAATAGCTTGTTTTTATGCTTCAGTAGCTTTGTTTTTTGCTTCAATCTTCTGCATTTTTAGTTGCAAAATTTGCTCTTTTGTAGTTGATGAGTTTTCCATTAAATCTCCAATTCGTTTATTTCCTTGTTCAGTTACTTTGAAAAAATTAGACATATCTTCACCTTTTTTTTTCTTTTGTTTTTGGTCTTTTTCACACTATCTGGACGGTGTGACGATCCAGAACCACTGCCACTACCATCACTTAAATTGATAGAAAAATTAGACAATCCATCAGGTGAGATAGGAGATTGTGGTAGTGAATCTGATTGAGATGCAGACATTTGTTGTCGAGAGTTTTGTGAAGGACAATCAAACTTTTGAAAATCTTTCATAATAGACCACACATGCTCGAACTTGAAGCCTTTCTTATATTTTGTGTCTAGCACCATCAATTCTTTTGCACGAGTGAACTGCATAATGAATAAAAATGTTATAATGAGTAAGACAAATAATAATTATAAAAAATATATAGATAACTACTCCTTACAATATCATTTTCAGAACAACCACTTGGATTTAGATATTCCACTTGTTGTATACACCCTTTGAGTTTTGAAACTGAACTTAAAATAACCTGCATGCGAGTTTCAAGTGATCTTGAACTTCGAGTATACATGTTTGGATTGGGTTTCTCCTCGTTGTAAACTTCCCTAACACGATCCCAAAAAATTTCTTTTCTTTGGTGTATTCCCGTTTCTGAATCTTGAGATATCTCCATATACACACGACAAAGATGTTTATCTTCATCAATTGTGTAATTAGGCTGTCGGGAAGAAGCCATGGAAAATGAAATAACAGCTAAAGAAAGACAAGTTGGTAAAAGAAGGAAGAGGGTTATTGTGTGTTAAAATATGAAAAAATAGCTCATATATATAGAGGATGATTTATTGATAAGGTATAAATAATAAATGGTGTAGATTTAATGAAATCTAGTTGGACGGTGGTGAATGAATCGAAGCTGCATTATTTGATATGTATGACCAAATGCTTTATCTTTTTCTGCATGAGATTGATTGAATCGATGCTTTATCTTTTTCTGCATGAAATTTTCAAATGCATTATCAGATGTGTCTGCACTTTATCTTTATCACATGTGTAGATTGGTGTTGTCAAATCAATCCTTTCGTATAGTAGGGGAGTGATAAGGTGGATGATGAAGATTTAATGAAATCTGAATGGACGGTGGCGATTCAATATTTAAGATTTTCAAATAAGATAGTATTGGAGATTTTTTATTATTTAAGACATACACGATTTCAATAACCACCACACCTATTTCTTCTCTTTCACTCATAAAATAGAAAATTAAAAAATATGAATCATCATAATATTGGTTCTTTTTCACTACTTTCTCATTCAAGTTCAAGCTCATCTGATGATGAGCTTGAACAATTAATCAACGAGTGTGATGTTGAACATCAATTGATGGGTCAACATATTTTGAATAACAATCTTATTGTAGCTCAACTGGCTGAATATCAAAATGCTACAAAAATTCATGGAGGTTCAGTTCTTGGTCACAAGGTAATCCATCGTGACCGAGAAGCAGCAGCTCATCGTCTCTTCAACGACTATTTTTCTGAAAATCCAACATTCAACGAAGGAATGTTTCGTAGACGCTTTCGAATGTCTCGAAGTCTATTCCTCCGTATTGTTGATGCTGTCAAAAATCCTAATGATTTTTTCGAGCAACGCATGGATTGCACAGGAAGATCGGGCTTGTCCACACTTCAAAAAATAACAGATGCCTTTCGAATATTGGCATACGGAGTACCAGCAGATGCTACTGACGAGTATATAAATATTGGTGAGTCCACTGCAATTAAATGTGTCAAGAAATTCTGTCGTGCAATTGTGGAAATATTTTTTGATCAATATCTAAGATCTCCTAATGCTAGTGATGTTGCTAGACTACTTTATATTGGTAAACAACGTGGATTTCCAGGAATGTTAGGTAGTCTTGATTGTATGCATTGGAAGTGGAAAAACTGTCCAACAGGTTGGGCAGGCTCGTATGCCGGTCGTAGTGGCTCTCTAACAATTATTCTTGAAATCGTTGCTGATTATGACCTTTGGATATGGCATGCATTCTTTGGTATGCCAGGATCTAATAATGATATTAATGTGTTGGAAAGATCTCATCTTTTCAGTGACCTTGCTAAAGGTATCACTCCACCCGCACATTATGTCATACAAGGAAAATAGTATAATGTGGGCTATTATTTAGCAGATGGTATATATCCCAAGTGGTCCACACTTGTACAAACTTTTCATGAACCGCGCTCTGTCAAAAAAAAGTTTTTTGCAATGAGACAGGAATCGTGTAGGAAAGATGTGGAGCGTGCATTCGGAGTTCTTCAAAGTCGATTTGCAATTGTTGCAAATCCAGCTCGTTACTGGCAAAAGAAACATTTGGATAATATAATGAAAGCGTGCATTATTATGCATAATATGATTGTTGAGGATGAACGTGACCTGTCTGCACCAATTGAAATTGCAAGAGAAGTGTCAATTCCAGATGTTGAAACAATGCCAAATGAAACAAGCCATTTCCAAGAATTTCTTGGACGCTATAAAAAAATCAAAGATAGAGTGGCTCACTTTGCGCTTCGTGATACATTAGTCGATCATATATGGGATGAGTTTTCTAATTTAGAAAATTAGTTGGTTTTATCATGTAATTGATGCTTTGTTAAGTATTGTGTAATGTTTAATTCTAAGAGTATTATGTAATTTCAGTTTTTATGTTGTTGAAATAAATTAATCGTTCTACAATATTTAAATATAGGACTTTATTAATTAATTTTTCTAAAAAATATTTAAATTAATTTATATTTGAATTTTAATTTTAATTACATTTAATTGAATATAAATATAATTATTTATAAATATATATGATATATAATAATTAAATTGACAAAATAATTTAATAATAAAGAGCATAAAAAGGGAATATTCTATTGTAGAGGGAAATGTAGAGTTGATTGTTGGAGATGAAAATCCAAAAACTCTACGTTTCAACTCTACAAGAGAGTGAAGGGCCCTCTAAAATAGAGGAACCCTTTGAGATGCTCTTATAGTTATAAAGCACTAAATCAGAAAAAAAGAAAATAAAGAAATATCACCGATAAATGACGAAAGAAAACCTGAGGAGGGCCGAGTGGGAGGGGAGAGTGCTGGCAGCGACGCGCGGCCTCGTAGGGGGTGGGTTGAGGGCTCCGCCGCGCCTGAGCTGAGGAAGAAGAGACGCCGAGATCGAGAGGTGAGAGGGCCGGGAGGCCTGCATCCGTGCCGCGCATAGGGTGAGGACGGTGCCGACCGAGCTGAGAGGGAGAGGCTGGACAGGGTTTCTAGACTACACACCTACAATTTCAGTTATTTGATTTGATTTTAAGCTCTGTATTTAATTTTAATTTATAATATAATATTATACTCCTCTGTCCCACAAAAACATAAACATTTGTAAGTGACACAAATTTTAAGAAATATTAGGTAAAAATGTATTGTGAGTGGAAAAGGGGTCTCACTTTATGAAAAATAGAGATGAAAAGTAAAGGGATTGTGGTGGGGTAGTGTACCAAAATAGAAATATTCATATTTTTATGAGAATACATATATATAACATATAGGTTGGTTCAGTCCGGTCCAAACCTAACCAAACCCTAGTCAGTTTTGGATTTTAAAATCGAATCGATAATCGCCCCATTTTTTCCTGAACCAAACCGAAATCATCGGTTCGGTCAATTTTCTCGGTCCAATTCAATTTTTGCACACCCTTAACAGCACCTCGCGTTTTTTGTCGCCGTAGATGACAATGCTTAACACCTCTTTCAAAATTTGTTTTAATTTTTGGGAATCAACTCAACTTTTTATAATTGTGTATAAGGATGAAAATGAATCAAATAATTTTGGTTCCATTCAAATTTTTGATATTCGAATAGGAAATTTAATGATTCGAATACGAATGCAAATACTTTTTTGATTTAATTAGTTATCAAATATGATTCGAGAATTGCGATATTCAATTCGGTATTCAAATATATATATATATATATATATATATATATATATATATATATATAAAGTAAAATAAACAAAAGATAATATTTATTTAAATAAAAATGAACAATAATAATAATCAAAGTTTTAAAAGGATTTTGATTTCAAATATAGTTCAAACAAAAGTGTTTTATTTGAAATATTAGTTTAGAATTTTTCTTTATCAAAATTGTGAATTGAATATATTCAATTCGAATCAAATAATAGTGAGTCGAATCGAATAGTAATAATTTTTTAATTGAATATTTGATTTTTATTATTTAAAATACACTTATAAAAAAATGAAATGAATATACGATTCGATTCGAGTATTCGCAAATCGGTGTACGAATCGAATACAAATAGTAAATAAGATTCGAAAGATATTCGAATATGCAATGACTTTTATGAAAATGAATTGAAATTAATGAAATGTGATTCGCATTCGATTCGATTCGTTTACATCCCTAATTGTGCACGTGTTTGAGAATTAAATTAAATGTTATAGAAAAATGAAAAATCATTAGTAGAATTCCGAGATAATTACTAATTGTTACGAAAGAAAAAGAAGAAGAATTTTAGTTTACCCTTTTCTTTTCTTTTTCTTTTTATTTATTTCTGTTTCAGAAATGATAAATGGACACCGAGTGTCTTGGACACTCAATCAAAATCGGGGTTTTCTCATTAACTCATAATTAACTGGTGTTGGGAAATGAAAAGATTTATCCAACCCTTATGTTTTGATGATACCAAAACCATTGAAAGACACACTCTAGCTAGAGGTAGTGTTAATACTCTTAATTGTTTGAGCTTCTTGAATAGCTAGACTGGACATCGAATGCAATGATGATTGAAGATGTCAACTCAACTGAAGACTTTGCACAAGTCCAGAACAAAGAAGAGATGCAGATTCAACTGAAGAAAACTGCATCAGAAGTAGTTGAGGTATATACGAGTCATGGAATTCGCCTCAACTGAAGAAGGGAAGGCAGAAGATTCAACATATCATGGACTTCTATGGTGAGCTTTCGGGGCAGATTTGCAGTCAGGAGAAGTCAAGGATTTACTTTGGTCGCGGGGTTTCGCATGCTATGAAATGCGGTATTAATAATGTCTTGGGTTTCACCCAGGGATCGCTTCATATGACTTACTTGGGAGTTCCTCTGTTTATAGGTCGGTCGCGTGCTTCTCATTTTATGAGTATCAAGGATAGGATTGTGCAGAAGTTCTCTAGATGGAAAGGAAGGCAGTTGTCTATGGCTGGGCGCTTGTGTCTGGTTCAATCTGTTATCCAGAGCTCTATTGACCACTCTATGATGATTTTTCGTTGGCCTAAATCGTTACTCCATTACTTGGACAAGAACACTGTAGGAATTTTGTGTGGTCCGGTAACATTGAGAAGGGCACCACGTGCGCGGTTAGTTGGGGAAGATGTTGTGCTCCGAAGGAGGAGGGGGGGTCTTGGTATTCGGTCATTCTCTATGATGAATCGTTGTTATCTGATGAAGATGGCTTAGCGGCTGATAAAAGGCGAGGATTTTATTTTCAAGATTCTTCGTTCTCGTTATCTGGATGAGTTTTGTATGGCTAAGACCTCGGTGGCGTGGTCGTCGGTGTGGCTGGGTTTGAAACCCGAGATTGGGGAGTTAGTTGATAATTCTCATTCGTTGGTGGGACATGGACATCACACTCGTTTCTGGACCGACGATTGGCTGGGCTACAAAATTTGTGACAAATTGGCGATTCCTTCTTTTATGCATGAGTTTTTGGGACAGTCGGTGGCAGACTATTTTTTTCATGGGATTTGGCATTTTTCGGCAAACTTCGTTGAGAATTATCCTGAAGTGGTTGTGGACATTATCACTTTCCCTTTTGATGGTGATAAAGATGTGCGTGTTTGGAAGTCGTCCCCTTATGGGGACGTAACTGCTGTGCTCGCTTTTGCTCATACCGGACATCGTTTCCCCAAGGTTCATTGGGGTTCCTGGATTTGGAGCAACTTTATCCCTGTGCGGCGCTCGATCACTTGCTAGCGCATTATCCATGGTCGTCTTCCCATTGTGGACCAGCTGATCCGGAATGGTCTTATTGCACCTAACTGCTGTTATTTGTACATGTCGGTTGCTGAAAGCGTTGATCACATCTTCTGGGGTTGTCCTCGGGTGATTTCGATTTGGCTTGAGATTCTCACCTGGTTTTATGTGCCGCATCTTAGGGCGTGTGCAAATATTCATTTTTTTTGTTAGCTCTTGGGAGACCTTGTTCTGTACTTTCATTCAGAAATTTCGGAAGTTGGGGATTATTACTGCTCTTTGGTGTACTTGGTCTTGGCGTAACAAGGTTGCTTTTTTATGGAGCTACTTTTGGTCATCTTCGGGTGCTTGCTTTTGTGAGGGTGTCTTTCATGGAAGTGAATGAGGCGTTTCCTCGGCTTGGGCATACGTTTAATACTTGGTTGGATTATTTGATTACTCGTGCGATAGGGGTTTCGGTGCGTGCCGCTCCGCCTTCGAATTTCATTAGTGTACATTCGCGGCTGCTGGTTGAGGACTGGATAAAAGTAAATACTGACGGGGCAGCGTCGGGTTCTCCTGGTGAGATTGCTGCGGGAGGAGTTTATAGAGACAAGTTTTGCGTGGTGCAAGGTTGCTTTCACTTGAAAGGAGGAAGGGGTTATGTTTTCGAAGCTGAGTTGCTTGCGGTGATAACGGCAATTGCCATTGCTCACACTCGAGGATGGAATAAACTTTGGTTGGAGGCGGATTCGCGATATGTGGTTAAGCTGCTTAAGGAACACTTTTTCGATGTTCTGTGGCATTTCTATGCGGCATGGAAGGCTACCCTTAATCGTCTTAAAGATATCATGTTTCGGGTCTCTCATATTTTTCATGAGGGGAATGTGTTTGCGGATGCCATATCTAACTTATCGCGCATGGAGGGTTGGTGGTCGTATGGTATTGATGAGATTAAAAAGCTTGCGATTGCAGATATTGCGACTCATAGTTTTTCTCGCAAAGTTCGTTGATGGGTGTTTCGAAGTCCCTTGGTGCGCCGATGTTGGCATGGTGGGAGGCGGGGGTGCGATCTGGTTTAGTCGTTTAGTGTCGTTGGTTTGAGCCGGGGTCTCTTGGTCTTGGCAGGGTTGCGAGGGTCCTTTCTTCGAACAGTTGGCGTGTAGTTGAGTCTACTGGGCCTTCTTGCGGTGCGGGTGGTTCTGAGGCTTTTGCCTCTTGTTTTATTTTATTTTTTCGTGTGGTTTGGCCTGCTGGTTGGGTCGTTTGGTGTCGTCGGGTTGAGCCGGGGTAACTTGCGGGCAATGGTTAGGCCGGAACTCCTGAAGTTGCTTCTTCCACTCTCCTGGCGTTTTCGGTTTTGTTTCTTTTTTGATTGACGAGCACTCTTTTTCCACTCTGAGATTTTTCCCTCGGGGTTTTTTCTCATAGTGGTTTTAATAAGGCTCGACCCTTAGTTTGCGTTCTGTGCTTTCAAGGGTTCCGTCTTCTTTTTTCTTTCCTTTTTTATATATAGCTCTCTTTTCATATAAATCTAGGATTATTTTAAGAGAATCTCTAAATTAGTGGAATCAAATCTAGGATTATTTTGTGGAGAATGAGAATATCTAAATTAGTGGAAACAAATGTAGAATTATTTTAGGAGAATCTCTGAAATAGTGGAAACAAATCTATGATTATTTTTAGAAGAATCACCAAATTATTGGAAACAAATAAAAATAACATAATTTCCGAAAACAAAAACCTCAAATAAAAACTAGCATAATTTTCGAATATAAAAAATCATAATAACAGAATTTTCTAAAAAAAAAATCTTCCAAAAAATATTAGCTAGAAACAAATCTAGGATTATTTTAACAAAAAACCCTGAATTATTGGTAACAAATCAATAATAAAATTTTGAAACAAATAAATCAAACAATTTTCGGAATAAATAATCATATAAACCTCAAATATATGATTTATATAATTTTCAAAACTAAAAAATCGAAAAATAAGGAAACAAAAAGAAAAAACCAAAAATAAGGAAACAAAAAAAAAACGAAAAAAAAAACATGAAACTCAAATTTCGGATATTATCAAATCTGAAAAATACAAAAGAATCAATAGCTTATATTTATGAAGGATATTTGAGTAAAAACACAAAATACTCAAAAATCGACCCACTCTACAAATCATGAAAAACCCCACTACCCTTTTTGTTTTTGTTTTGGATGGCTAGAGAAGTCCACAATAACAGGTAATTTACCAAGAATATGTGCAAATTTTAAATTTGGGCATACATTATGGATTTACGGATAATTTATCCTTTGTTTTAAGAATGGAAACTTGTTTTGTGACAGATATTGTCTTCACGCCGACTTTAGACTTCCAAGGTTAATCAACAAGGAATAAATAGTTATACAACATAGATTGAAAACATCGAAAATCATAAGCTTTTTCTTTTTGTCCCTTTTTAATTTACTTTGTATGTTGGTATTTATGGGCGGGCATGTCTAGAGTCAAACTTGGGAGAATATATTCTCCAAATCCATGTAGTTAGAGAATTGGATAAGACGAAATCAAGCTTATCCAAAAATTAATTGCCTATTAAAATATCGGGTCATTCTATTCATACCCTAATACCCTGTTTTACTGTTTACAGCCTTCCTATTTAAATATAAAATAAATAAGATAAATTTTTAATTATTATTATTTTAGATAATAGCTATAAAAAGTAAAAGCTATGAATAGAATCACTCTAAAATAGCTATAAATATATAATCTTTTTCTAAATTCTAAATTCTACATTTTATTTCAATATCAAAATTGTTAGAACATGTTATTTGTATATCACTTAGTTTACCTTAACTAAAGATATGAATGTATTTATTTCCACATTATTTTCGGTTACTTTCTTCACTTGTGTGAAAGTATATTTAACAAAATTTTATTTATTATTTTATATAATTATAAATTTATTATATTGTTAATTATATTATATTATATATATATATATATATATATATATATATTACATTAAAGACACGACAACGAAATGAAAATCATAAAATTTACAAGAGGTACTCTTGGGTACAACAGGGTGTACCGAGGTTGACCTGTATCCTGATCCAAACTTGCTTCCTAATTCAAATCATGTAAATGACACTATTCGATTATACAAATGACGCTGCATGTAATTGACAATATTCTGTTATACAAATGACACTGCGTATAAATGACATTATAACATTGTAAATGACACTGTGTATAATTGACACTATTAAAAATTAAAATGACACTTCCTGTAATTAACACTATATGATTGTAAATGACACTATAATATTTTAAGATGTTACAGTGTCATTTATATAGCTGAATAGTGTCAATTATAGGCAGTTTCATTTGTATAACTGAATAGTATCATTTACACGATTTGGGTCAAAATGTGTGTTTGGACCAGGATGCGGGTTAGGATCTGAATGCAGGTCAACCCGGTTGTACCCAAGTTTTTGTGAATTTATAATAGCAACTATAACAATGTATAATCTATTACTCCCTCCATCCACAAAAAAGATGTTATAAGGAAGGGTGATACAGATTTTAAGAAAATTTGTGTTATTTATTAAGTTAGTTGAGAAAGGAGCTCACAAATAAAAAAAAAACGAAAAATTAATTAAGTTAGTGAGTGGAGATAAGGAGCCAAAAATTATTACTAAAAATAGATTAGGGCATCTTTTTGTGGACGGATCAAAATGATTAATTATGACATCTTTTTGTTGACGGGGGAAGTATTTTACATTAAAAAAATGGTTTCAAATCTAATGAAATCACCAATTATTTTTGAAATATATTCAATGCAACAATACATACAAATTTCAAATGGATATTAGTTTGAGGAAACAAGATATAAGATAATAATATATTATATATATTTAAGTTAACAAGCGACATGCATTGAAATAGTATCTAACTTGAATCCGACACGATATTTTTGTGTCGTCATCGGTCAATAATGTGATTTTGTTATATTTTGTTATTTATGGAGTATCTTTTATTATATCATAATTGTTACAAGTTAATTTGATTAAATAGATTCTTATAAATTTTAAATTGGTTTGATAAATTGATACTCTCAATAATAACGTCCTAAATTTTCTTTTTATGCATCCTATTTATAATATCTCAGCCCAAAAAAATGAAATAATTTACTTTATCTAATTTTTCTATCACTCTCATCATTTACTTTATCTCTCTCTCTTACTTTTTCACTACTTTCTTTATTTGTTCCTTATTTACTTTATTTCTCTCTTACTTTATCTATGTTTTCTTAATTTATTGTCCCATTTTATTAGGACAGAGGAAGTATGTATTATTATAAGAGTTTGACGAGAATGAGTAGTAAAATCACTTACTAAATGAGGTTTGGACGAATACAAGTACATATATAAACAAAATATATAAACTGTTAGAGTTCTCTTAGCTCAAGAGCTGACAATTAAAATTAAAATTAAATTTAATTTCACATTTGATGATGCTCTCTCAAACTCCAATGAGATGATGCTCAAAACTCAATTATGGTCTTTCAAGTTTTAAACGAGGTGATGCTTAGAAGTTAGAGGTGACATGTCAAGCTCGAGACAAGATGTTGCCCAAAATTTAATTATGGTATTTTCGACTCCAGATGAGATGATACTCTGTTATGGTATTTCAAACTCTAGACAAAATGATTCTCATAACTCAATTATGATCTTAGAAGCTCGAGATGATATGATACTTACAAGTCTATGATATTTTAAAGAGTTAAGGTGTAGATCCACCCCTGAAGTATAGGCCCCCTGGAGCTTTTACCCCTCATTCTCGACCTTGACGCAAACACCCCCCATAGCTTAAGAAAATGGTGCAATTAAAGCTAAACCTCTAACGCCATTAAGTGTCCGTTAACGTCTGAGTTTAATTGCACCCTCTACTTCAGATGTGAATCTGCACCTTAACCTCTCTTTTTTTTTTTTCAATTTTGCCAACCCACCTCCGACATCAGCTTAGCCGCCCACGTACTCATCAGCTCTGACTTACACCTTGTCAGCTAGCATGTGCCCAATCTCTTGGTCGTCGACTGTCTACCGCCGACATGCAACAGCATCACCAGCTCCAGATGTGGACCTGGACCGAACCCTGCTTGGTCCAGATCCAGATCGGTATTTTTTTTACTTAGGTCCAGATCCGGTCCGGATCCATTAGATCCAAAAAAATGAGATTCATGTTCAGATCCATTAGATCCACAGGGTCTCGAGTCCTGACCTGGATCCATTGTTTTTTCTCTTTTCAAATAAAATTATAAATATTAAATTAACCAAAAATAAAATCATAATTATTGTCTAGAGTTATAATAATTATTTAAAAACAAATAATTAAACCATATATTTTTTTTAAAAGAATACCATATTAATAGTAAACAATGAGTATAAAATTACAAAATAAGTAAGCATATAATAATCAAGCACTAAATAACATATTGATAGTAGAATAATGACATACAAACATATTTTAATTGTATATGTACAAAATGGATGAAAATTAATTATTATATCATTAAAATCAATTTTATCTCTAACTTCATCACAATATTAAGTTGCAGTGGAATAATGTATCTTCTATATTACATTGAAAAAAGAAAAATAATATTATCAATACAAATAAACGATAGAATAATAATAATAATAATAATAATAATAATAATAATAATAAATAAAATTTAAATATATATTATATATAGATAGATATATGCATAATTAAAATCATAAGATAAGCTTAAAAGGTTAAGGTGTTGGAGGAGATGTTGTGTGAGACGGTGAAGAAGCTGGTGGCGTTGCTGCATGTTGGCGGTGGGCAGTCAACAACCAAAAGATTGGGCGCATGTGAGCTGACAAGGTGCAAGTCGTAGCCGATGAGTACGGGGGCGGCTAAGCTGATGCCGGAGGTGGGTTGTCGGAATTGAAAAAAAAAAGGTTAAGGTGCAGATCCACCCCTGAAATAGAGGGTGCAAATAAACCAAGACGTTAACGGACGCTTAACAGCGTTAGAGGCCTGGGTTTAATTGCACAATTTTCTTGGACTATGGGGGATGTTTGCGCCAAGGTCGAGAATGGGGGGGTAAACGCTCTAGGGGCCTCTACTTCAGGGATGGATCTGCACCTTAACCCTATTTTAAATTCCAAATGACATGATGTTCACAAGTCAGTTATGGTCTTTCAAAATCTAGATAGTGATGTTTAGAGTCCGACACCCAAAACTTAAATGTGGTATCTCAAGCTTCAAACAAGAAGATGCTCAGAAGTCCAACGTTCAAAATTTTGATATGATCTTTCAAGATATAGATGATGATCTGGTCTTACAAGGTTCAGATGAGATCGATTCTCAGAGCCACATGTAATTTTAAAATATTTTTGTATGTTAAATTTAAAAAATAATAATAAATCATATAACAACAAATGGGACACATCAATCCTTCACTATATTATACGTTCAAGATATATATATATATATATATATATATATATAGTTGTTAGTTGTTACATTATACAGAGGTCACGAACACGGTTGAAGGAGAACAGAGTTGACGAGGAACAGTGTCAAAGGCGATCTGCGTCTCTCCTCTCTCGTGACCGTCTTCTCCGGCTCGGCTCCAGTCGGACGGCAGACCGTCTTCTCCAGCCGGTGGTGCCGACAGCCCCCACCACCATGAAGCTGCGATCTGAGAAGAGTTGACGAGGAACAGTGTAAAAGACGATCTGCGGCTCCTCTCTCGTGACCGTCTTCTCCAGCTCGTCCAGCTCCAGTCGGACGGCAGATCGTCTTCTCCAGCCGGTGGCGCCGACAGCCCAGCCCCTGTGACCACGACCCTACCAGGTGTCCACCCGGCGGCGTATTGGGCGCACAGGACGCACACCAGATACCACGCCGCCCCTCGGCGCTGCCTCAACCGGCGACTCCACTCGCGGCGAGCCCGTCAGCCACCGCCTGGATCAGCAGCTCGAGTCGGAGCCTCAGCCACCAGAACCTGTGCTCGGAGCAGAAGACGTCGCCACGGATCCAGTTCTCCTCCCCCCGCGGGAGAGCTCGGCTTCTCTCATACCTCCGATTCCCTGCAGCCACTGGAGAAGGTCTGCTCCCGCCGCCGCGGCTGAAGAACCTCTGCAGCTGCTGCCGATCTGTAAGGGATCTCTTTATGCTTCAGGAAAATGCAGTTCTTTGCTGAGATCGCCGGCACGCCGTCGACCGCCCTCCAACCGATGCCGCCAACGTCGCCGAGCAAGCCACCGACGCCAACGATGCAAATCAACCAACATCCGATTATGGTTGATAAGGCAGGGCTGAATCTGCCGCAAGTTTCCAATAATTTCTCTATTCAACGTCACGACAAAGAGAAATTTGATGTTGAATCTTCAAAGGGTGTGGCTGAGGAATCTACGCCGACGTCTTTTGCTGACAATAATAAGAAGCCATCGGCAACGGAGTTTCACCGGCCGAGCACCACTACTTTTGCTTCACTTCTGAGGAGACCCCGACAAATTGAACGTACGCCGGATGTGCTTGTTCATCGATTCACTTCGCTGCAACCGGATTTCTCTGGTGAAATACCCACGCTTAGGGTCCCAAAAGAGCATCTGCTGCCCAAAATAAATCAATTTGAGCATGCTTTAATTGGTCGTCTTCTTCTTAGGAAAGGAGAGAAGCCGCGTCTTCTCACGGACCTTAAACGTGATCTTCAGGTGGCTTGGAATATTGACAATGATTGGCAAATCATCCCCATGGGAAAGAGCTTCTACACTATTAAATTTAATATCGCTGAAGACAAGGCGTTAGTTCAGAAAAGCACTTCTTGGGAGTTACCTTCAGGAACCATGCGGTTACGCGAATGGGTAAGATTATTCGACCCCTATAAAGAAATTTCCTCACTTTGTGAAGTTTGGATGCGCATTTATTATTTGCCCTTAGAATTTTGGACTCTGGATGTCATTACGGGTATTGGAAGGGCGATGGGATCGCCTATTAAAGTTGATGGGGCTTCTGCACGTGGTGCTGCTGGACATTATGCTCGAATTTTGTTGGAAATTGATCTTTCGCGTCCTCTTCCGGAGGCTTTGTTGGTTGACGGGGAAGAACGTTCCTTTCACGTCGAATTTGAATTCGAACAACTCCCGGCCTTCTGCTCTAAGTGTAAGATCACTGGACATTCTATTGATAACTGCAATAAAATGAAGAACAAATCCAAGGACGACAGCACGAATGGGAAGGCCAAAGATATGTCGTTGGGTAAAGACAAGGAAATAATTAATAAGGGAGCTGCAAAGGAGGTTAGGGTACCTAACTGGAAGCCAAAATCTTGGGACCAGAATAGGACTGCCCAACCTCACAGACCGCAGATTATCACTGAAAATCAGTTTGGGGTTTTGGAACAGGTAGCTGTCGAAGAAGAGCAGATTCTAAATCAGTTGGGGGTTTTGGAACAGGTTGCTGTTGAAGAAGAGTAGATTCAGACACCGCGGGGAACAAATAACCACAATCAGTCGTTTGCTTTAACTGATCGGAATGTTGATTTTGAGGATGTCAATGGAGATAGATTGACGTCGGGTCCGGATATCTTACAGGCGATCACTGTGCCGGTTACGGAAGAGATTGTTTCGGGAGAGGAGTCTGATGGGCAGTCGGATGATGGCAAGACACGGGCTGAAGCAAATTCACAACAGATCGTCATTTTTGAAAGTTCGGTCAATTGGGATAAAAATTGTGAGCAACAGGAAAGGATGATGGAAAGCGCTATCAAAGCTCAGCGGATAGTAGAAACTTTCAGGAATTGTGAGGCGGAGGCGCAGGTGAAAAAAAGGGGGAGACCGCCGAAAGATTTGGCGACAAGGAAACCGAGGATTCTTGAGGAAGATAGTATCAAGAGTCGTCTCCGGAAGTCAGTGGAGCAGCAACCTAACCAACAACCCAATCAACAGGCTGAAGATTTCATCAAAAATAAACTTTACAAAGCTTGGGAAGCAGGAGATAAACCTAGAGATTTCATTATTACATCTGGGAGCTCGAAGAATGATAGAGCCCTGAATAATGTGGCGGCCAAGAGTTGGGCAGCTGAAGTGGAATCGGGTGAAAACCCGAACACGAATCCTCAGTCTTTATGATGAATGTCCTCGTATGGAATGTCCGGGGCCTTACGGACGAATCCAAACGAGTTTTAAAGGAGCATTGCGACTCCTTCTCCCCTGTTATTGTTGGGATTATTGAGCCTAAGACGAATCTCAAGAAGACTTTTTCTAGATTTTGGCGTTCTCTGAATCTTATTCCTTGTTTTCAAAATTCAAGAGACAGCATGAGTTCGAATATTTGGGTTTTTTCTCATCCTTCTGTTACTCATGATGTGATTTTCTCCTCGGAGCAGGTGGTTATCATGAACTGCAGATGGTCGACGTGGAATTTCAAAATCGCGGTGGTGCATGGCGTTAACACGTATGCTGGCAGACGGCATTTGTGGTTGGATCTTCTGGATCATATTGATGGTAATGTTGTCTTTATTGGCGATTTTAATGCGGTGAAAGGCGCCCATGAAAGAAGTAGTGACTGTATGCCTAACTCTACTGCTTGTGCGGAGTTCTGTGAATTCATTGAAGCCACTGGTTTCATTGAGGCGCCTACGGTTGGTCTGCATTACACGTGGTCTGGTCGTAGATTTATGCCTACCCATGTGGAGTCTCGTCTGGATAGAGCGATTTATGCTGACTATTTTGCAAATCTCTGGAGTTCGGTTTTTGTTCAAGCTCTTCCACGTATTACCTCGGATCATTCTCCGCTTGTTCTTCATTGCATGGTGGATGCTCCTCCTCGCCATCGTTTCTTTAAGTTCCTTAACATGTGGATCTTACATTCGGATTTTTTACATACGGTGGAAGGGTCCTGGCAGATGGATACCGAGATTGGCTGCCCGATTTTTAAAGTTATGCATAAATTAAAGCGTCTTCGGCAGGTTCTTCGCGCGTGGAATCGGAATGTTTTTGGAAATGTTGATTCTTGTATCATGAATACTCAACAAGAGCTTTTGGAGATTCAAGATCAGATTGCCAGGGATGGTTACACGGAGGATCTCTTTGATAAAGAAGTGGAAGCCCAAGCTAAGATCAACGTTGCGCTTTCCAGGCAGAGCTCGCTTTTACAGCAAAAAAGCCGGGTGTCTTGGCTTCAAGATGGAGACAGGAACACGAAGTTCTTTCATGCGATGCTTAGGTTTCGTCGTAAACCTCACATTGTTTCTCACATGGAGATCAATGGAGATATGAATTACGACCAGAAGGTTATTGGGGATCATATCATGGATTTCTTCTCTTCTTTGTTTTCGACTAGCAGTCATACTTATACTGATATTACGGCGGTTGAGGCGGTTATTGAGGAGATGGTCGAAGATCGTTATAATAATTTGCTCATTCGTTTGCCGGATGAAGAGGAAATTTCTGCTGTGGTTTTTCAGATGGAGCCGAACAGCTCGCCTGGGCCTGATGGTTTCTCGGGTAAGTTCTTTCAGCATTGTTGGTCGATTATTAAAGTGGATATTTGGTGTGCTGTTCAAGCTTTTTTCCGGAATTCTTATCTTCCCCAAGGCTGCAATTCTAATACCTTGGTGTTGATACCTAAGAAAGATGTCGTCAATTCGGTCTCGGATCTGAGACCGATTGTTTTGTCCAACTTTCTTTACAAGATTATTACTAAGGTGTTGGCGTCTAGACTGAGCCAGGTTGCTGCTGTTTATGTTTCCCGTCATCAGTTTGGTTTTATTAGCGGCCGTTCCATTCACGATTGTATTCTAATTGGGTCCGAAGGCGTGAACTGTATGCATCGTACGAGCCGTGGTCAAAACATGGCTTGCAAGATTGACATCAAAAAAGCTTTTGATACTCTTAGCTGGGATTTCCTGCTTAACGTTCTTCGTGTTGCTGGCTATGATTCAAAGTTCATTAGTTGGATTGAGATTCTGCTTCACTCGGCTAGGATTTCTATTCTGTACAATGGTCAGCTTAAAGGTTATTTTGCGTGTTCAAGGGGTGTTCGTCAGGGCGATCCTCTTTCACCGATTCGTTTTGGAATCGCCGATGATGTTCTTGGTAAGCTCTTTGCAAATTGTGTTAGCGCGGGCACCCTTACACCGATGCAAATGAGACAGGGAATTAATTTTCCAACTCATCTTTTATATGCGGATGATATTCTGGTTTTCTGTCACGCCACGGTCACGAACGCTAATACCATTCAGAAAATTATGGAATATTATGGTCAAATTTCTGATCAAATTGTGAGCCCGGATAAGTCACAAATTTTTTTTACTAGCAAAGTTCCTTCTCAGACCTGCAGGGCTATTCGGAGCATATTGAGATTCTCTCAGGGCAACTTTCCGATTACTTACCTTGGGGTTCCTATCTTTAAGGGTCGTGTGCATGCCTCCTATCTTCGACCGATACATGATCGTGTGATCAACAAGTTCGCGAGATGGAAGGGATTACACTTGTCGATGGCTGGGAGGATTTGCCTGATCAGGTCGGTTATCCAAAGCTCCCTGACGCACTCCATGATGGTTTATAGATGGCCGACTGCTCTCATTAAGGAGCTCGATGCGTGCTGCCGTAATTTCCTTTGGACTGGCAACATCAAGCAGACGCCATCTTGTCCCGTGAGTTGGAAGAGGGTCTGCTCGATTAAGGAGGAGGGAGGTCTCGGGGTTAGGTCGTTCGAGCTCATGAATAAGAGCTATCTAATGAAAATGGCGTGGAAGGTGGTTGGTGGGCGTGAGTTCGGATATGATTTGATTAGAGATAGATATCTCGATCGCTTTGGGCGTTGTAAATCTTTGGTGGCTGCTTCTTCTGTCTGGATGAGCTTACGTGAGGAAATTGATGGTTTGGTGGCGGATTCGTACTCGTATATTTATGACGGCGCTTCTACTTCATTATGGTATGACGAATGGCTTGGGTATAATCTTATGAATAAATGCGGTATTCCGAATTTCATGCTTCCGTTTCTTACTCAATCGGTGGCTGATTATTTCTACGATGGCCTCTGGCATTTCACGCAAGCCTTTGTTAATGCTTTTCCTGAGATAGTGTGTGATATTTTACTCACTCCTCTTGGTACTGAGGGAGATGTGCGTTTCTGGAAACCCTCGTTGCACGGGAATGTCACTACTGCGCTGGCATTCAACAAGCATTGTCATCATTTTCTGAAGGTGTCTTGGGGCTCTTGGCTTTGGGAATCTTTTATTCCGATTCGACGTTCTTTGATCTGTTGGCGTCTTCTTCATAATAGAGTACCGACTTATGATCGCCTTATCCGCTACGGTATGATCACGACTAACGTCTGTTTGCTTTGCTTAAAAGGAAGTGAGTCTCAGGATCACCTTTTCTGGAATTGTGAGCGTGTGCAGAATATTTGGGCTACGTTTCTTGGGTGGTTTAATTTCACGCAAGGGCTGCAAGAGAATGATATTCATAGTTTTTTGGTGGCAGCTTGGCAGTATAAACTTAGTCCCCTCACCGGTAATTTCTGGAAAGCGGGTATCATCACGGTTATCTGGGCCATCTGGATGCAGAGAAACAATTGTATCTTTGATAATCAAAAGTTCGAAGCAAGTCGTGTCATCCACACTGTGAAAGTTGCTTTCAAAGAGATTGATGATAACTTTCCTAAATTAGGTTACATGTCGAATTCTTGGTCGGATTATCTAATTCTCCGGGCAGTGGGTGTTACTACCAGGAGTGCTCCTCCTCCGGAGTTTGTAGAGGTGTATTGGTGGCCACCGGTGGCACCGTGGATCAAAGTGAATACTGATGGCTCAGCGACGGGAGCTCCGGGCACTATTGCTGCAGGTGGGGTGTTTAGAGATAACTGGAATGTGGTGCGTGGTTGTTTTCACTTCAAAGGTGGCTCGGGTTTTGCCTTTGAAGCGGAACTCCTGGCTGTTATCTCGGCGATTCAAATTGCTCACAATCGTGATTGGCACAAGCTTCGGATTGAAGCCGATTCCACCTACGTGATATCAATTCTTAATACTCGTTCTTTGAATGTGCCTTGGCATTTTAAGGCGGCGTGGAATAGGACTTTAAAGATGTTAGATGCTTTCTCGCTGTAGGTTTCTCACATCTTTAGAGAAGGAAACAAGGCGGCAGATATTATGGCTAACCAACAACGTTCAGAAGGGTGGTGGCCGCACGAGATTGAGGAGATTAGGGCTGCGGTTCGCCTTGACATGGCTTCGCATAGCCATCTGCGTAAGAAACGGTAGTTGGGACTGATGGGTGGTTGTTTTTTCGTTGTTATTCTGAATCTCGGAGTTGTATCTCCTTTCGCTATTCCCTACTTTCGTCTTGTGTCTAGACGAGTACTCTTTTTCCTTTTCACGGTTTTTCCCACTGGGTTTTCCGTGAAAAGGTTTTAATGAGACTCGGCCCTTAGTCTGCTCTTTCTGTGCTTTCAAGGGTTTTTTTTTAGGTTTTTTTCTTTTCTTTTTATATAAAATCGTCATTTAATAAAATATATATATATATGTATATACATATTTCATTTTTTTTGTACACATCAACATTTTAAAAACTTCATTATATTAAAATTTTTATATAAAAAGGTATTTCTATTTTCTCAACAAAAAATCAACATCTAATTGACAAAAGTAATTGAGATTAATAAAATTTAAAATATACTATTAATATAATTGATCAGAATATATTAATTAAAGAAATATTTTATATAAAAATATGTAATACCTTTTAACTATAAAAATAATTTAAAATAATTATAAATCACAACGTAAAATAGTTCGTTGAATTTCCAGGAGTAACAATTGATAATGGTATTTTGGACTTCAACCTGAAAATTACCAGCAGGAGGGACCTTTATTTAATTGAAGAACTTTCTTATGTGGGGTTGAGATGTAATTATCGAGAATCACAAATAATAATGTTTTTTGTTTATTTTTATTTTATGGTGTATATACTATAAATACACGTAAATAAAAGAACACTACAAAAATATTTATGATTCGTCTACAGTACTTGGATAAAAGCTTCTACAATTATAAGAATAATCCTATATTTTTCACGTAAAGTTCTTGAAATATTATTTATGTAAGAGGTGCAGGTTTCTTAACTAATAATGACGATGATGATGATCAGAGGTGGAGAACGTTGAAAATGTGCGAACTTTTAAATTTGAATCTCCGATTCATAGTTTAAAAAAAATTGTAAATAAAAGATATTTGACTATAATCTTTACATAATAAACATATAAAGAACGAAGTCATTTACTTAAGAAGTGTGCTGTACTTGCAAGCTTTGAAAATAAAGGGTTAATTACACTAAAACTCATGAACTTTGATCCGTTTTTCAAAATTTTCATTAATTTTTTTTAATCATCAATTCCCTCGATTTAAAGCCTCATCCACAGCTTTCTTAAATCCTCAAATTAGAAGTTGACATGACACTTTTTAAGTTGCTGAAAATATGACATGAAATTGTCGGTGAATGAATAAAATGACATCATTTAATTGGATAAAACAACATTGTTTGAGCCCAAACCCCTCTCTCTCTAAACTGTGCATCTCACGGCTCTCTCTCGACTGAAACCCCCCACACACACACCGCACGCAGACTCCGACGACAAGGTCACCGCCATCGCCCCCCTCATCTCTCTCTCTCTTCATCTACTTCTGTTGCACGTTTCCCAGTGATGGCTCCGCCCCCTAATTTAGAAACCCTAGGTCCCCAATCAATCGGTCTCAGGCGATAACGATAACGATGGCTCATAACCACCGATGTGCCTGGGGTCTCTCGTTCCTAAGTCAGACGACAACGATATGCCACCGCCGACATGCCTCCCCCTCATCTGTCCTCGTTCATCCTTCACCGATGACAGCAGATTCAGAGTAGTCCTTCCCCATCCTCTCGTCGGACCATACGATGGGGATCTGAGGGAAATGGGATAGATGAGTTGGACACCCAATTTGAAGGAATTAGGGTTGGCCGTGTCAAAGAAGAAGACGGGGGGGGGGGGAGGGCGGTGGAGTGGCTGTTGGTCACCTTCTCATATTCATCCTCAAGTGGTTGCTGGTCACCTCCCTCAGAGGTTCCATTTGGGAAGGGTGATTCTCGATTTAGGGATGATTCTCTGAAGGGGGAGGAATTGGGAGAGGTGATTCTCGATTTGGGGGATTTGAAATGGTTGGTGGAGCAACAACAACAAGTGGTGTCAGAGACGGGGAGGGCCGTCATGGCGGAGATGAAGAAGCTGCTGGCGAGATCTGAAAGTTTGGAGGAGGCCGGCGGACTTGGAGGTGGGGGGGAAAGGCAAGCAAATCTGAAAGTTTGGGATGATGAGATCGTTGACTTTTTTTATAATTATTTTTCAAGTGTCAATTTTTTAGTCCAAATAGGCGTCATGTCAACTCGATACTACCACGTAGATGCCATGTCAGCTCGGTACTCACCGGAGCTCAAAAGTGTGTGAAAAATCTGTCTGCTCTTATAAACATAAAATTCGCAGCAACCAAATATGGTACCAAACGAAATACCAAAGCACAGCAGATTGCAGAAAAGAAATAAACGTGAACACACACAATTGGTAACCCAGTTCGGTGATAGAACACCTACGTCTGGGGGGCCTCACCCAGGGAAAACGATTCACTATGTGAGGTTAAATTACAGAAGGACTTATACAAAAACTCAATCTTTCTAACGCCCCAACACACGATAAACCGTTGAAAGCTAGATAACACTAACTCTCTAAGTGTGAACCCCGACGAACACACTTAATCCCTTACAACTCGAAATTCAACTTACACGATCTGAAAACTTGCGAACGAACAACAAAGCATCGATCTGTAAACTCATGCACAAGAAACTTACTTTGCTCAAACTAACATGAACAACAAAGTAACAGACTAACTCCAGAAAAATAGCAGAGAACACGAAGGCTGCTGTAGAGAAATTATTAAAAGAGTCAAACCCTTCTTCACTAACACTTGGGTTTATATAGATGTAGCTTCAAGAACTCCTTCTTCATGTAGACTCGTTTTTCTCTGCTCATCAATTTTATCCTTAAATAAACAATCTGATCTTCCAAGAAGTAGTCAGATTCGTGAGGTATCAATGATCAAAGAAGTATATCCATTCAAGAGTTATACTTCTACAAGGATTTCTTTGTGGCACACTTGGTATCACTTTTGGTATCACAGATGGTATCCTACGACCACAATACTATCTATATAAATGACAATAAATAGCATAGAGTAAATCTTACTCGTCTGCCACAAAGAAATCCTTGTAGAAGTATAACTCTTGAATGGATATACTTCTTTGATCATTGATACCTCACGAATCTGACTACTTCTTGGAAGATCAGATTGTTTATTTAAGGATAAGATTGATGAGCAGAGAAAAACGAGTCTACATGAAGAAGGAGTTCTTGAAGTTACATCTATATAAATGACAATAAATAGCATAGAGTAAATCTTACTCTAACAGTGTGGAAAAATTGAACAACGCTTTAAATTGAGTGAATTGATGATTAAAAAAAAGTTCATGAAAAGTTTGAAAAATGGGCCAAAGTTCATGTGTTTTGACTAAATTAACCCATTAACAACACTTTCGTCATCAATTTCCTTCAAATTTAGATAAATTGTTCTATTTTTTATAATGCATTTTTTTATATAGAATAAGTGTCAACTGTACAATTAAACAAAGTAAAAAAAACAAAAATCAAATAATATAAGAATTTAGAGAGAAAGATTGCATCATTATTCTTATATGGTCAATATGAGTTTAGTAGGTTGTCCACATATTAATACATACAACTTAAATATAGAATTAGAATTTCATCAATTGAAATTATCAACAATAATAATGAAAACAAAATATGAAAGTATAAAACTTATAATTGAAAATTTTAAAGGAATTACCTTACTCTAAACTTAAGACATCGTTGAAGATAACATAAAAAAGAAAAGATGAGAGAGATCAGAGACATTTGGCCTGACAATTGATCGTGTAAAAAAGAGAAGAGAGGACGAGGGACAAAGGAATGAGTTTGAGTGAAGCAATTGTTATTTTAAAAATAAAAGATTAAAAAATTAAAAAATATCTGGTCTCTAAACCTTAAAAAAAAATTGTTGTTAAGATAGTTGATCCAAGGTCAAGAATTTTTTTTTAAAAAAAAATTTCATCATTGAGCTGTACTAGGCATTTTAACAATGAAAAGATTTTATGATGCTTTCGTTTGCGCGAAAGAGAGGATAGTGCTCGAGGTGAATCATGTTCGTAGGGAAGCTAATAGAGTGGCCCATTTTTTGGCAAAAGATGCTATTTCTTTTGACGAAGTTATGCTCTGGAAGTTCGATTTTCCTCCGGGACTCACAGATATTGTGCGTCGCGATTTGAATTAATGCAAGCTTCATTTTTTCCTAAAAAAAAAAACAATGAAAAGAATTTTAGCAATGATATACATATGAACTTATACAGATCTATATATTTTTAGGGTCTTTATTTCTTTCGGAGCCCTATGCAGTCCATGCATGACCCAAAGCTAGCCTTCCCTGCCGATGATGATTAAATAACAATAATACTAATGCAATGATAATGATATATATGCTTCTGTGCTGATGATGATATGATTAAATATTTTGGCACTCGGAATAAATTATCTTTATTTTAAAAAACTTTTTTATTTACTAATGGAGTATGTACATCTATCTATCTATCTATACTAATATTAAAGCTTAGATTTCTGGGGGAATGTGTTTCCCGCCATGCTTCGTTTTATCCATTGAATACTTCGAACTTTATCTGCTGGGTAATACAAGTTTGTCACTTTTGGCTCCACTTTCAGATTGCATTAAAATTATCAGAATTTAATATTTTAATATTTTCTTTTGCTTTACACACAGCTGGAAGGTTCCAGAAATTTTGGCTCCAGAAACTAGCGCCCACACTGAAATTTGAAATTCAAAAACAGCCAATCTTGGAGCCAATTTGCTGAACACTCTTCCTATAAATATCAATTCATTTCAGACCATTTTTCACTATGCAAACTTTCTCTCTCTATTTTTTTATGCTTTTTTGAGGCGTTTCCCAATTTTTAATTGTTCTAATTTTTATCTCTCTATTTTTTATTGTTCCAATTTTTATTTTTATGGTTTTTATGTGATACTCTCATCTTTATTTTGTTTAATTTTTTTGGGCTATTTACTTTAGTCTAAGTTACAACTCAAATACTAACCAGTTATTACAATATTTTTTTCTACTTTATACATAAAGTCTAAAACTATGATATTAAAAGGTAATATTTCTAAATTTTTTCCACAAATGAAGAGTTAAATTTGGTGCATGAATCTGGAGCAGCGAAGTGTGACCTTTCAAATCTGCAAAAGTCACAAAAAAATGGTTTGAGTATATTAAAGATTTATAGGAAAAATAGATAAATTTGTACATCAAAAAAATAGTTTGGGAATAAATTGGTAGTAGAAGAAATTTCATGAAACACATCACAATTGAATTCTAATAACAATTATCCATTTATGAGATGATGTTGAACTATCAAAAGCATTGTAAGCATTGTTCAAGGTTGTTCTTTTTTATTAGATTTTGTAAAGTTATAGATTTAACTTATAGAATTTCAGTTGAGTAGAATATATACTTTTAACTAAGAAAAAAGAAACTTGATTTAAGATGGAAACACATTTAAACATTTCTATTTTTTTAATATGTATGTATAGATAGAAAGGGATAGACAGAGAATTTGAAGCTACCTGATTCCACTTTTTGGCTTGAGTTCCACTCTAAGTGGCAAGGGAAATGAAGCTGGGTAATTTTCGGCCACAGCCTTGTGATTAGCAGTCAAGGAAAAGTATGCGGAGCAAGATGAATAGTTATAACAAGAAAAGAAGTTGGGTATTTCTCTAGAGATCAAAGAAGTCGAGTATTTCTCTAGAGATCAAGGAGGCCAACTCCTGAACATCCATGGAGTCAAATGTACTCATCATTTCACTATACGTGACTACTGAAAACAAGAATACATATAGCATGGTTGAACTTCCAGCATTTTAAGGATATTTATTTATCTTTTAATCAATCATTACTTAAACCATAAAACCCTTCTTGGCATAATGAGATACTGACAAAACCTGCGGAATAATGAAGATTGCGAAAACAAGGGCAAATGCAACAGACATGAAGATTGAGAAAGAGCCATGGCCCTAGCCTAGAACAGCAAGCATGAAGATTGCGAAAACAAGGGCAAATGCAGCAAAAATGCATTTGTAGATATTCAAAGATCTACCAAAATGAAAATCTGAAAAACAAGACAAAGCAGAGATCTAAAAAACGTCAAAGTACCAGTTTCATGTGTAGATATTCAAAGATCTACCAAAATGAAAATCTGAAAAACGAGAAACTAATAATGCGAAAAAAAATAAAGATGTCGTATAGGAAAAAAAAGAAAAGTGAAGCACTATCATTTAGAAAAACCCTGAAGTCGTTCTCAAATAAAATTTGTGGCTAAGGTTTTTAATGAACAAGATGAACAAAAACATTGGGGCAAATGCAGACGAAAATTTGTGGCTATCGTTTAAATGAAAAAAAAAAAACAATACTTCAACAAGAAAAATTAAACATGGAGAAAATTAAAAAAATTAAAAATTAAAAAATGAAAAACTAATAAACATAAAAAAGTTAGATCTTACTAAGTATAAAAAAACTAATCAACAACAAAAAGTTTCAAAATTTCATATGGAGAATGCTAGAATTAAAGATGCAGACGAGAGAGGAGGCCGAGATATGGAGGCTAGGGCTTGGGCGACGCCGTAGTTTGAAACCCGACGGCGGCTGGATATAGGCTATGCAGAGGGAGGCAGCGGCACATTTATCATCGTCGAGAAGGGAGGCGACGCCGCGTGGAGCGACGTCAGTGCCTAGATGTGAGGGCGAAGTTGGTGGTTTAGGGATCTAGGGCTTTTGGATGGCGGCTTTGCCGTGATATGGTTGCAGGTTTTTCGCCGGCAGAGGGTGAGGCAGAGGGAGAGAGAAGACGATGGAGAGCATCGGTGACCGTGGCTTCTCGCCGGCAGCGGCGCACGTGGAAAGTTTGGACTGGGAGAAGAAATGAGATAGAAGAGCCGGCACTGAACCCTAAAATGAGAGGAGATGAGTATTCGAGATGTATTTTAGGGTTGAAAAGTGTAGATGGGATGTATTTAATTTATTTTATTTTTTGTTAAATTTATTGGGCTGTATTTAATTTATTGGGCTGTATTTATTTAATTGGGCTGAATTTATTGTACTGTATTGGGCTGTATTTATTTAATTGTTCTATTATTAATTCTCCTTTCAGAAAATAAACCATTATATATAATATATATACATATATACGAATTAAATATTTTTACTTAATATTTGTTTAAGTAAAATATTAAGTACTCTCTCCATCCACAAAAACTGTGTTTTCCTTTTTTGGAAACATACTTTATACTTTAAACCTCATTCACAATCAATATTTATACAATACCCACCATTTACTTTTACAATTTGGTGGGCCTCATACGGTTTAACAATAAAATCACATCTTCCAATTTTTTTTATTAAAACTCGTGCCCTCCACTCCACCACACACTCTTTATGGACGGAGGGAGTATTTTACTTATTAATTAAGTAAAATATTATGTATTTGTTTACTTAATTATTTACATAATATTTGTTTAAGTAAAATATTAAGTATTTGTTTAAGTAAAATATTTAATTAAATATTTTTACTTATTAATTCTCTTTTAATCAAAATTATTATTTTTTATATCACTTAAGTACAATTATAAAATTCTATAATACTATTATGTATTACAAATACGCATGAATAATCGGTTCGCAGGGGTATAATACTAGTCTGTATATAAAAATGATAGTAATTTTTTGCAAGCATAATACACACAGAAATTGTGATTTTTCGGAGCGTGTTTCACCGGATTATTCCTTAGTCCAACAAAAAGAATATTCTTTGTTCTAGGATATTCTGCAACCTTCCAGCTACCAATAAATAGCCGCCATTTGTCAGGGGCCTGGACATATGAGACCACAAACTACTTGTTGAGTTGTTGTCAAATGGCACAAGATATACTAATTAATTAATTTAACTGATTTTCATTATCACTCAAGAGTTAAAATCAAATCTATTATCGGTATGCATCACAATACTAACATTATCTGCTCAAAAAGCTCCACGTTACAGTTTGTGTGGAACTCGAGAAAGCCCCAACTTATGTCGACAAGATGCATCACTTCATATTCTCAAAAAAAGTAAAAAAATTATACAAAAAAAAAATTGCACTACTTGAATTCTAAATTGTTAGTTCTTGTTTATTTTATGACTACTAAAACGTGAAGTCATGCTAAGTTTGTATATACTCCCTTCCGCCCAAGATGCTACATATTCCTTTTCGGGTCGTCCCAACGAAGATGCTACATTTCTATATTTGGCAAAAATAAGAAATTTTAAACACTTAATTAATACTAATTAAGTATTTATTTATTACATTCTCTCTCCTACTTTATCACTTTATTACCATCTCTTTCTTACTTTATCACTTTATTACTTTCTCTCTCTTACTTTATCACTTTATTATTACACACTTAAAACATTAATCTACAACTCCTTAAATCCCGTATCGAAAAATAAATGTAGCATCTTGGCCGGGACGGAGGGAATAATTTTTAGAGCAAATTATATTGTATGAGCAGGATTTTGGATCAATGCTATAATCAATACGTGCAAAAAGGAATTGTATATTTTCTAATAAATTTACTAGCAGTAACGGAGCCAGGAATTAAGTTTGGGGGGGCTGACCCCGAGAATTTTTTTGGGCATTCTGTATATTTAAGGTATTTTTTTTATTAAAATACGAGCATAATACTAATAATAACGAACAATATTTTCATAGATTATACAGTTTCAATATATCACAAAACTTTTTTTTTGACATTCCGTATATTTAAGACATTTTTTATTAAAAGGCAAGCATAATAATAATATTAATAACAAACAACATGTTCATAAATTATATATTTTCTATATATTACAAATTAGTTTCAATACATTATAATTTTTTTTAGCATTTCATACATATTAGGCATTTTTTATTGAAAGACAAGTATAATAGTAATAATAACAAACAATATTTCATAGATTATATAGTTTTAAATAACAGAATTATCCTTAAATTAAGTATATATGAGAGAATATAATAACCAAATACTCTTTTATAAAACAAAATTATTTTATAATAGGTATAAACATATATCTATATATATTTTAAAATTAAAAAAAAAAACTCAAAATTTGGGAGGGGGCTCTAGCCCCCTGGCTCCGTCCCTGTTTACTAGGGGTGATTCTATTCATAGCCCCCATTTTACTTTTTACAGCCCCTTATTTAAAATAAAAATTAAAAATAATTAAAATTTACTATTTTACCCTATACTTCATAACCTCCGAATTAAATTAACTTTTTAATAAATTAACAATTTTATATAAATAAATCTGAAAGAATAAATATATATAATTCTTAATTGCAATCTGAAAATATTTATCGGTAAAGGAGTATGAAGAAGCGCCGCCTTCTCAAAAATCAGTCCGGCGCAACAAATTTCTTATCAATTGTTTAGCAATTGAAATGTGTATAATTGAAATCTGAATTGGTTCTATATAATTTAATAAAGTTAAAAATTGTCTTAAGCGTTGTTTGGAGATCATCAAGTTTTTACTTTCTGATTTGGGGCTTAATTAGGGTTCGGTTAATGCCTTAATTTTTTTTCACTCAAATTTGTTTTTAGGAGTTTGAGGAGATCTGTTACAATTTGAAGAAATGCCTTATCCAAATAATCATGGATCTCATATCCCTTTTGCATCTTTTCGTTACTCTATATTGACCATAAGAAGTGTTGGGTTCATTCTCAAATGAGCTATGATTTGAATATCAAAGTACCTGGAGTAGTTTCAACAAGTGTTTGCCCGTTTCCACGATCTTTCATTGGTTAACGTGGACGAGCTCTTCTTCGTTAATTGGTAGTTCATTTCATGCGATTCTCATAATTTTAAGTTGGAGCTACACAGTGATTTGCAGGATTTATATCTGCATAAATGTATTTCTTTATCAGATTATGATAGAAGGCTATAAATATTTTCAAATTTATTTAAATGAAATTGTTAATTTATTATAAATTTAAGGGTTATAAAATATCGGGTAAAATAGTAAAATTTTAATTATTTTTTAAATAAAAGGCTATAAAAAGTAAAATGGGGGCTATGAATAGAATCACCCATTTACTAGTCGGCTAGTTTAATAATTTTTTGATTGGTATTTTGAGCCTAACCTTTCAAATCAATCAATGATGCTTGTATGCAAAAGAATACCAAACTTATTCTTATTTATAGATGCCAACTATTTTTAACTTTTTTCTAATTTTAAATTCAAAATGATAATCCATGCATATATCCTATTGTTTCGGCAGACTTCCGGACACTAAGTCTATTAGAAGGTAGCCTATCAAACAATTAATGTCTTTATAATAGGTTAGTTTGTAATCCGTTGGAATTCAATAAAAAATTAATTTACGTCGTTATTTATAATCATATTAATTTTTATAGTTATAACATACTATGAAATAGTCTTAATATAAACTATTTTTAATTAATTTGATTTGATAAAATTAAATTGGTGGTACAATATTTAAATTGGTAATAATGTCAATCACTTTCATCAATTAAATATTTGGGTAAATAAAATATCCCTTTGAACATTATCTTGCTTGGAACCTGAAACACCATATTTGACTTTTGAGTATCGTCTTGTCTGAGGGCTTAAAGATCATAACAAACTTGTGATCATCATCTCCGGGACTTAAAGACCATAACTAACTTGTCATCTCGCATGAAGTTTGCAAGACTACAATTAATTCATGAGAATCATCTAATTTGGAGCTTAGCATATCACTTCTGACGTCTGAGTATCATCTCGTTTGAAACTTGAAAGACTATAATTGAATTATGAGCATCATACTGTATGGAACTTAAAAAATCATAAAATTGCAAAATTGAAATTGGTATAATTAAAGATAGCAAAATAATGACTAATAGGGCTGGTCTTGGGTGCGACCGTCGCACAGTGTGCGACGGGTCCGCCCCGGCCCGCGCCCGACCCGGCCCGCAATCCAGACCCGAAATCCTAAATCCTAAATTATTACATTTGTTTATAATAATTATTACTTTTAATAAGCATGAAATATACATTTGTTCGCACAAATGTATACTTATATAAATATAGGTATTTTTCTTCATTTAATATACAATATTATATTTTCTAAACCCTAAATTCTATAAACTAAACCCTAAACCCTGTAAACTAAACCCTAAGCGTGAACACTAAACCCTAATAGGTGAAGACCAAACCCTAAGTCTGAACATTAAACCCTAATAGGAGTATTTACTTTTAATAAGCATAAGATATACATTTGGTCGCACAAATGTATACTTATATTAATATAAATATTTACCTTCATTCAATATAAAATATTATACATATCAATATACATTTATATGAACAAATGTATATATTATGTTTATTAAAAGTAACCATTATTATAAACAAATGTAATAATTATGAGTATGGGTCAAACCCACGCGGGTCAGGGTTCCGGGTCAGGAGGGCGGGTTTGGGCCGGGTCGACCCGTCGCACACTGTGCGACGGTCGCACAGGAGAATTAGCGTGACTAATAAATTATACAATCAAGAAAAAAATTACGTAAAAGTAAAGTGAATCAATTTTTACCATCAGATTAGTAACATCTAAATTGAGTTGAATTAATTATAACTTTTAATTAATAAAATAAATAAAAAAAATTATTGAATATTTGAAATAATTATAACATAATTATGCCTGATAATTGTAGCATGATTTGGCTCTCAAACAATGAATGCCTTTATAATAGATTCCTATATATATTTTTTCACCAATTCATTTAGCATGCACTCCTCACGCTAGGTTGTTATCGTGTAGAAATGACACCAATAAAATCAAATACAGACACGATTTGATACTAATACTTTCCCATCTCCATATTTATGCATTTTTTTTTTGGTATGTCATTTAAATTTGTGCACACTTTATTTTTGAATATTACTTTACACATAATTTTCATAATTTTACTCTTATAATTTACTCTATACTCACAATCTATTTAACAACTCTCAACATAGAATCATTTCTTCACTATTAATATTTTAAATAATTTTCTATTAAAATTCGTATTATTTTCAATTATACATATTTATGAGGCGCAGAAGGAAAATGTTCGATATGATCACAAAAACGAAATTACCACTAAGGTGGTACAATTTTGTGTACATGTAGAACCAATACAATGACCATGCATGACACCAACTACGAAATACTATACTAGTACTACTACTAAGTACTAACAATTCCCCTACAAATAATAGTAACTACAAATAATAACAATAATGTTCAACATATTATTACGTGTAATTACGTACACTAGTTTGGCTCTTGTGCATCGCACAAGAAATACTAGTAGTATTTTTTAATAATAAAATATTATGATAATCACGTGAGACATTGACGTCACCATATCTGAGAGCTCCAACACGGACAGCCACAGCTCCAATCAAGTAACACAGCTCGTCCGACGTGTCATCCCACGTGTCACCCTGCCTTCCTCGAAAATAACCCCTTAAAAAAATCTCCCTTACTTTATTGTCATATAACGCTAACCAGCCACATCACATTCATATTTCCAAAATATAAGCAAATAAAAACATACCGCAATCTTAGCCGTTAAAACTCTCACACAACACAACTCCTTCCTTCGCCATTCACACTCTCTCCTTTCATCGGAAAATTCAATTTACCCTAAATTTTACTCGGAATTGTCGGCGAATTTAGAATCCGAGCATGAATTTCAAGCCGCCGGAGTCGCGGTCGGCCTCCACGACGGCGCGGCCGTCCGGCTCCATCGTGACGGCGGAGAAGGCCTTCTCCTTCATATCCAAGGGCTGGCGCGAGGTCCGCTCCTCAGCCGACGCCGATCTTCAACTGCTCAAAAACCGCGCCAACTCCTTCAAAAACCTAGCCGATAAGGAGCTCGAGAATTTCCTCAACTCCGCCTCGAGGACGCCCTTCAGTGTCCCCACAATTACCGCCTCCGCCACTCTCAACCCGGCTCCGCCGGCGGAGATCGACTTCGTGAAGAAGCTGCAGCCGAAGCTTTCGGAATTCCGGCGAGCGTATTCGTCGCCGGATTTCAAGTTCTACCCGAGGCCGCAGATTAAGATCAATCTGTCCGCGATTAAGAACGCGATTGTGGCGGAGGTGGGGGAGGACGAGGATGAGGAGGATGAGAGAGAGACGTTGAGGAAGTGGAGGGGTGTGAGGTTGAAGGAGAAGGAGAGGGAGGAGGGCCAATTTGGGGAATTCTGGGAACCGATAAGAACGTTCAAGTCGAGGCTGAGGGAACTGGAACAGAAAAGCTCCAGTGAGATTTTGGAGGGGATTAAGAATAGTGAGTTCGTCGAGAAGTTCAAGTCAAGCCTGGTATGAGTTTCTTGTTTCTTTTCTGTCAGAATTATGTTTAGGAATTTTCTCTTGGGTTAGTTTAATTCAAGTACTTGTGCAGATGTTTTTCGCCTAAGTTATAACTTATGATATGTTTGCGAGAGCATGCAAACATTGTTTATAAGAAGTATAAAAGCATATGTGCTATCATATGGAGAAAGAAAGTGAAAAAATGTAAACTGAAACTTAGCCCAGTTTGATAATCTGTTCCATTGAATTAAGAGAAAAAATCAATAAAATTGATATTCCTAGCTTGTTCAATATTGTTTTCGCCTGCAGACAAGCAGTCTTTAAAACAGCTTGTTTGTATTGTCAATTTTTACATGAATACCTCCAAGGAACAATTTTCTTACTTCTCCTATTATAAATTTATAGTGTCCTATACTGGCTTAGCATTTTGTTACTTAGATTCATCATGCTGATTTTCCATTAATTACCTTCCAAATTGTTTCTGCAGAAATCAATATGCAAGGATCCCAACGATTCAAAGGTTAGTGTGTTAATCTCCATTGTGCATGGTTTTATGAGAATTCGAGACCTATTTTGTTTCTATGATTTATGACTCGTCGTCATTTTGCTAGCTGAATTATCTGAAGGAATGCATAGATGTAAAACACCTAATAACCAATTTTGACAGTAATTACTGAAGGGAAAAATGACATATGATGCACTTACAAATGAAAATAAGTGGAGTTTTACATAAAATCTATGACTCAAGATAGACTCCACCTATATGTCTTAGTCTGTTAAATTACTATGTCATCACTGAATAATTTGTACAGTTTTATGTTTGTTTGGATTTCTAGGAAGTCCCACCCCTTGATGTACCGGAGCTGCTGGCATGTCTAGTGAGGCAGTCTAGCCCCTTTCTGGATCAACTGGGCATAGGTAGAGGTATGTGGATCCTATTGAACAACTTCTGTTCTTCCCGTAATTTTACCTTGAAAGTTGAAAGTGACAAAGGTGCTATATTGAATCTGTTCTTTCTTGAGCTAGTGGTTTAACTGATTTTACTTGGCACATATAGCTTGTAAGCTCTTGCTAAATACCTAATAGACCTCAGGAACATCTTTGAGATTCAGTGCCTTGCATTTCATGGACAATAGAAATAGTCTACAGACTGATACCAGGTAGCCAAGGATGCACCAGATGGATTACCTTTTTAAGAGATCATTATCTGCTTGCCATAGAAATGGGATTTGTTTCTCTTCAAGGGAGTATGATTTTTTCATTTCCCTCCCACGCCTTTTTCATAGTAAAATTTAACTTTCCCTGTAAAACAAGGTGTGTACAAAGAACCTAGAATTTCTTTCTATCCACTGATTCTGTATCACCATGGCCTAGCCTACTGTATCAGTAATTCACTTGGACAATGAGGGCATTACGAGGGTTTTAATTTGTCCAGTTTCAGTTTAAAATTGTGTGCTACAGGTGCAGCTAGCTGACTTTATGAATTTTGTTGTTGGCGTTTAGGCATATCAGACAAGATAGTGGAGAGTTTATGCAGCAAACGAAAAAATCAACTTATGCTACGCTCATTGTCTGATGGAGAGTCATCTATTGTTGAAAGTGACAACATTAATGATGAGTTAGACCTAAGGGTAGCCAGTGTACTCCAAAGTACAGGACATCATTATGATGGTGGCTTTTGGAGTGATATTGGAAAAAACGATGTGTCAGATTCGTCAGACAAAAAGAGGCATGTGGCTATTGTCACTACCGCCAGCCTTCCTTGGATGACAGGAACAGCTGTAAATCCATTGTTCCGAGCGGCATATCTAGCAGAATCTGCTAAGCAGAATGTTACACTTTTGGTTCCGTGGCTTTGTCAATCTGATCAAGAGCTTGTTTATCCCAACAATATAACATTTAGCTCGCCTGAGGAGCAGGAAAGTTATATACGTAGTTGGCTTGAGGAAAGGATTGGCTTCAAGGCTGACTTCAAGATTTCATTTTACCCCGGAAAGGTAGTTATATCAGTTGATCTTGTATCATATTTATATGCATTAATTTCATTTTTTAATAAGTGAGATAAGTTTGATACTTGGTTCGCCGTTTTCACTTCTCTTTTTTCTACTTCTTAGTTCTCAAAGGCAAGACGAAGTATCATGCCAGCTGGAGATACGTCTAGCTTTATTTCTTCCAAGGATGCTGACATTGCAATCCTGGAAGAACCTGAACATTTGAACTGGTACCATCATGGGAAACGATGGACTGATAAATTCAACCATGTTGTTGGTATTGTTCATACAAATTACTTGGAATACATCAAGAGGGAGAGAAATGGTGCTCTGCAAGCTTTTTTTGTCAAGCACATAAATAATTGGGTTGTAAGAGCGTACTGTCACAAGGTATTGGTCTTCTCTCAATCGTTTGAAATCTGTCATGATCATTGCTGCTTCCATTTATTACGAAATTTATGACTTTATAATTCTTTGTTAGGTCCTGCGACTCTCTGCTGCCACTCAAGATTTGCCTAAGTCCATTGTTTGCAACGTTCATGGTGTAAATCCCAAGTTCATAAAGATTGGTGAAAAAGTAGCTGCAGAAAAGGAGCGTGGAGAGCAAACTTTTTCCAAAGGAGCATATTTCCTAGGCAAGATGGTTTGGGCAAAAGGTTATAAGGAGCTAATAGATTTGCTTGCGAAGCAGAAAAATGATCTTGATGGCTTCAACTTGGATGTGTATGGAAATGGAGAGGACGCTCATGATGTTCAAAGCACCGCCAAACGACTAAATTTAAATGTCAACTTTATGAAAGGCAGAGACCACGCGGATGATTCCCTACAAGGGTAAGTTTCCTTTCCCTCCTTTGCAGTCTTCTAACATATTCTTAGAATTTGTGAAAATGCGTGATTCCTGTAAACTACTTTCATGATGATTTATTAGATTATTGTCATCACTATATGGAATTGGTTTGACAAATGTTTATTTGGCTGCAGTTACAAAATTTTCATAAATCCCAGTGTCAGCGACGTGCTCTGTACTGCTACAGCTGAGGCCCTTGCGATGGGAAAATTTGTTGTCTGTTCCGACCACCCTTCAAATGATTTCTTCAGGGCATTCCCCAACTGTTTTACATACAAGACCCCAGAAGACTTTGTTGCTAAAGTAAAAGAAGCTATGGCCAAGGAACCCCTGCCTCTCACTCCCGAGCAAAGATACAGCCTCTCGTGGGAGGCCGCCACCCAGAGATTCATGGAATATTCCGATCTTGACAAGGTTCTGAATAATCCGGGTAGTAGTAGAAGTAACAATAGTATGACAAAATCGAGGTCAATGCCCAACTTGAACGATGTGGTTGATGGAGGGCTGGCGTTTGCGCATTACTGCCTCACTGGTAATGAGTTTCTTAGGCTGTGCACGGGAGCAACCCCGGGGACGAGGGAATATGACAACCAGCAGTGCAAAGATCTTCATCTGCTGCCTCCGCAGGTGGAGAACCCGATATATGGGTGGTAGATGGGTAAGGGTAGCCAACTTGTAAATCATTATTTTTCATAATGTAAGATAGATACGTGAAGTAAGTTGTTAGGGTATATGAAAGCGTAAGCTTGGACTCGATTTCTTGATAGTCCTATAGCACTACTCAGTTTTGCCACCCGTTGCTATCTGTAGCTGTGAAAACGAATACTAGAGGAATGGTTACTGTGCCACAACTTGAAAGTTGAATGTAAATACAGCTTAACCCAGCAGCTTTTTTCAGTTTTGGTTGTCTTCATTTTATATAGGTCATCTATTTCGGACATTTTCTGAAGCAACATTTTAATTTTGTGTGCGTCGTAATTCGTTCTAATTAAATCGCTTAACAGACCATTGTACATCTTTTAAATTTTTTTTAGGGGATTGTATTTATTTTTATGATGTCTTAAAATTTTGACGTTCTTTTCCATTCTTTAGTAACTAACTTTAAAATTGTTATTTTGTCATCTCATATATGCATGTATTAAAGGAATATTTACTTTTGAAGATATTTCAAGCTCTTTGATTCCTTGTTTATGTACATTGGAACTTTGAGACATTTCAAGCTCTTTGATTATTTCAATAATTTGAATTAATTTTATTTAATTTATATTTCATTAAAAGAATGAAATTCGAAAAATTCTAATTTTAAAAATAAAAATATTTGATCATATATTTTATCAATCATACCATGAATCACGCAAAGAAAACGTTCCTTAAGGCCAAGTTTATCGGTGGTTTTTTGGCAGACCAGGTCGACCTCCACATGTGTAATATGAAAAAAAAAAAAAATAACAATTAAAAGTTGGTTGATTGGAAGTGGTCGACCCCTCCAAAAATCAAACCACTCTCGGTCTCTCTCTCTCTCTCCTATATAAAATATTAAAAAGAAAAATCCAAAATTTATATTTTTTCATTCTCTATAAATAGAGACCACTCTTGCTATATTTCAATCCACCTTCAAATTCTCCCATTTATCCTCTCTACATATAACTTCTATTACTCCGTATTTGTTTCTCTATTTTTCAGTGGATCGAGACAATAATTCTTTTTTCAACTCTCAAAATTTCAATCCCTCCCAAGATTATTATCCAAATCTTGCTAATATTCCAAGCTCCAATGAATTCCCAGAGTTTGATTATGCTATGAATTCAGAATTCTCGCATAATCCAACTGATTCTCGTATTTCTGAATATCACCAAACCTCTGAAGATTTTTCTGCAAACCCTTCCAACAATGCGCAAAGTTGGACTGATATAGAAGATATATCACTAATGTCTGCTTGGTGCTTTGTCAGTAACAATCCAATTATTGGTACTAACTGAAATAGTAAGTCGTTTTGGAAAAATGTTGCAGATATGTATGAGCAAAGTCGAGCAGATAATCCAAAAAATTGGAGGTCGAAGGACCTTGGAATCATTGAGGAATTGTTACAAACACCTCAACAAAAATGTAACTCTGTATGTTGTTGCATACAAGAAAGCATATGAGCGACGAATGAGCGGTCAGTCCAAAGAGGATATTGAGAATACAGCTCAAACAATTTATGGTAAACATAAGTTTACTCCCCATGAGGTGTTTGAAATAGTTATGAGCAGCTATCCGAACTGGGAACTAAAATTGGATAGTACTGGTTACGTACGACGTTCTCACCCAGACGATGAAGACAGTGTTGACGAAAGTCGCAGCAGCTCAAAAAATCAAGGACATATGAAGATGTGGATCCTCCAACCGACTCCACTCCAGAAACTCCAGGTAGTGATGCTTCAAAATTTCATCGTCCTATTGGTAGGGATAAAGCTAAAGCTAAGGTTAAAATAAAAGGAAAACAAACAGAATCACAATCTTTGATAGTTTTAGATACTTTCAGTGCTAAACTACGTGAAATGAGAATCACACGTGAAAAAGAAATGAAAACATCTACGTTGAATACGTTGATGAAAAAAAACCAGTTATCTCCAGATGAGGAAACTCTCAAACGTCGGCTAATGGCAGAACTTTATGGAATGTAATCGAACTTATTATGCTTATTTTTAATTATTGTGTTATTGAAATTATTGTTGAATGGTTTATTTGTGTAATTTCAATTAATGCAATTTCAATGTAATTTTAGTTTGTGCAATTTCAATGTAATTTCGCTTTGTGTAATTTCAATGTAATTTCATTTTGTCACGACATTTTCAAAAGCTTTTACTTTCGGGGGCACCACCATGTGACTTTTGAATTATTATCACGATATTTTCAAAAGCCTTTACTTTCGGTGGCACCAGCCATGTGATTTCTGAATTATTGTCATGACATTTCCAAAAGCTTTTACTTTCGGTGGCATCACCCATGTGACTTCTGAATTATTGTCACGATATTTCCAAAAGCCTTTAGTTTCGGTGGCACCACCTATGTGATTTCTGAATTATTGTCACGATAGTTTGTGTAACATAGCATGTGACACTTATCATGCTCTTGCTTATATATTTATCCATGTACTCTCTCAAATGACAGAACAATTATCTCTTCTATACTCTACATAGAAAAAACTCATCTTCGAAAAATGGTCTCTAGTTCTAATATTGATGCTTCAAATTCTAGCGATGATGAAGCATGGGAACAAAGCGTTGCCGAACATAATCGCCAACTTGATCGCATCATTGAGGATGTGGTCATCCATGCCGCAAGTCTATTTGTACAACCTACCAATCATGTCATTAGATGAAGGAGGCGGTATATTGAAAGAAGACGTGAGATAGGTAATGAAGGTGTGTTCGAGCAATATTTTTCAGAAGATCCAATCTATCCTCCAGAATATTTCGAACAAGGTTTCGCATGCGAAAGCCTTTGTTTGAACGTATAATGAACAAGCTCGTCACCACCGATAAATTTTTTCAACAACACCATGATGCAACTGGTCGTCTTGGTATGTCTCCAACAACAAGGTTCAGGGTGCTTCTCCACATGTAGTTTCAAAGCGACAACTAATTTTCTAAAAGTAATATTTTCACAACTTCCGCTGTCAATAATCATTTCAAAAATTTGATTGAAAATTGTGCACCTTGTACGAAATAAAGCATTCTGTTGTGAATCACCCCCTCGAGGTGTCAGTAAGACTTTCCGAACCACTAAGGTAGGTTGTGTATGTTCTTCCTCGTCATCAGGCCTGCAAATTCCGTCATCATCCTCATCATGAAAATCGTCACTTGCCTCTTCATGTTTAGCAAGATTAACTGGTCGATGTCGTGGACAATTGTTAGATCGATGTCCATGTTCTCCGCATCTAAAACACTTATCCCCAACTGGTCTCGAGTAAGGATTAGTATTTTGTTTTGTCACTGGTCCTTCTCGACTGCGTGCTTCTTGGAACTTGATGCGTTTTCGATATTGGGTTTAGGATTTGGCTTTGGTGACTCACTAAAACTTCTCCGATTATCATAAAATTTTTGAAAACTCATTGCATCCGCTCGCTGCACCATATTTTGTTCCTCGCTAAAGGTCAAAATAATTTGACACCCGATCTTCTCATGAATGGCAGGCTTTAGCCCATGTACGTATCGTGTGACTTGTTGCCCTTCAATTTCCATCAAATTGTTGCGAGATGATAAACGCAGAAAATCTGAAGTATAATCTGTAATAGATTTTTGTCCTTGTACCAACGTTTGATATTGTTGGAACAAAAATTGTTCATAATCTGGGGGAAGGAATCGAGCCATCAACGTTATTCTCATCTTTGCCCATAACCTGACTGGTTGCTTTCCTAATCTACGTCGTTGGTTTTGGATTTGCTCCCACCATGACGATGCTCCTCCATTTAGACGATAAGCTACCAGTTTTACCTGCTTATCCTCTGGTATTTCGGCAAAGTCAAAAAACCTCTCTACTTCAGCCACCCAATCAAGGAATCCTTCAATATTAAAGTTCCCATTAAAGGAAGGAAGATCTGCCTTCAAACGGAATTCATCATGCCTGTTCACTCGATTTTCCTTAGGATTAGGATTAGGGTTTCTACCAAAAATACCTTCTATATCATCATCAGACGACTCTCCATCATAGATTGGATTTCTTTGGACGAATACGCGATTGCGTTGAAGGTCACGAGCAATTCTCCTGCCTCTATCAACACTATCTAGATTATCATGTTCTTCATGTTGTCCTGCTTCTATTCACTCGACACGAACAACTAAAGTTTGGGCCGATGTAGATAATTATTGAATCTCTCTGAACATGTCAGCGAGGGATACTTCTTTGTCGTTGGCAGCCATAACCAAGGAAAAACCAAGGCTCGTAATACCACTTGACACAGCAGTAATACAGAGAAGACAAACGCTCTTCGTGCAAAAGTAAGAAACGTAATCTTATATCATAAAAAATATTCAAAGTTTGCCTCTCAATACATCAAACCTCCGTATTTAAAGGCCTAACTAAACTAAAAGAATACTAACATAACTAGGAAACCAAAACTAAATAAGACATGCATAAGATATCTAATTGCTGCCGTATGATACGTGTTCTACATCAGTTAGCCCTGAAGAAGCTAGCAAAATCAGTGCTAAAGGGAACAAAATCAGTCTTGAAGAAGACAACAAAGTGAGCCCTAAAGACATATGTCAGACCCAACAGTCCTGAAGGAAGAATAATTAGCTTTGAAAGACAGAAAATATGTGTAATTCGAACTACATCATTTAGACCAAGTACTTTTTTTCCTTGACTGGTATTTTTTCCATTGAGTTTTTGATAACACTCATGTTTCCATGGTTTTTAGTATTCATATGATGTCAATTCTATAGGAAATTGAGTGTTGGATGATTATTTTGTGCTTAAATTGTTTTATCTTGTGAAATATGATATTTGCTCGTACTTTGATGAATTTTACTGAAATATGTAGTCTGAATTTGGACCGGTGGTCTTAATGTAAGTAGTAGTTCATCTCGGCACGAGTTCGTAGGCGCAAACGGTTTGCAAATCCAAGTTCGGACGAGAAATATATGGCCAGAATAAGAAAGTTGCGCGTAGTTGTGAATAGTGCCCGACGAGAATTTCCGAATTTTTTGGATTTTACAAGATTTTGATATTTTATCAGTATTTTTGAGTTCTACACTGTATTTGTCTCCTATGCCTATATATAGGTCTTTTTTTGACCAATTTACGGTTCCCACCTTTAATTTTGAGTTTGTCACACCCCAATTCTTGAAGGAATAAACTATAATTGAGGTGCGACTAAAATCATAGAAATAAACAAGGGAAGAACCTTGTGAAATTCAAATAATAGGATAAAAAGTCGGGCAACGCCCTTAGAGTGAAGAAAGATAGAAATCAAGTGATACTAATCAATCAACAACATTCTAAACATCAGGATTACAAGTTTGGTTTCATGCTTCTGATAACCAATGTTAAATAACATAGTGCTAGAAGTTGAAAGTCTAAGCTCGATAAGAAACATAATTCAGAATTTAACATAAAAGTCTTAAGTTAGAGAGACAAAAGACAATAAGAGTTAGTGCAACAGCGGAAGACAAAATACGGAGTTGAACCCCAGCCTCAGCTCTGCCCTGTCAGCACCGACCAATCAACCTGAAAAATATTTGAAAGTATTTTTGGGCTAAGTACTAATGTACTTAGTGGGCTGCAACTTTTAAAACATTTCATAATTCATAAGAGCAGTTTATCAAATTATACTTGATATGACTTAGAAAGTTTTAAAGTGAAATAACTTCTAAGCATGTTAAAACATTTTATATATTTGCGCGCAATTGTCACACTCTCTTTTCGTTACTCGCTGTGATCCCGGACCTTTTAGCCACCGACGGATCCATTACTCCTACTCACTTGAACTGAGGCCATAACTCAGCCAAGTTCCCATTTGGGACCTAATGCTCCGGAACACATCCCGTCGAGCACCCTTGTAACGCTTCATACATGATTAGTGCCCGAATGGATATCAACCCACCGAGTCAGCTAATAGGTGTACACAATTCTCAAATAACGTGTTAGGTCAAGAGAGAACCTCGATCGATTAACTTATGCGAACCTTAAACAGAGCAGAGTGCATAAAAATATTTTATCGGATAAACAGTTTGTATTTCATTGAAATATTTAAGCTCAATAGCTAAATCATACATTTGTAAAATAAGCTCACCTGATTAGGCAATGCTTGTCGTTTATTCTTAACTCTGAATCGGAATAGCAACGCTAGTCCTCACGATCCACAAAGCCTACAAAAAATCTATAATCGTAATAGGTCTCCTGAATCTAATCTTAAGTCATAGTCAATGATATCTAATCTTGATTCATCACGCCGGATTTCTAAAATTTAATAATAAAAATTTTAAAACTAAATTTAGTGAGCCAAGAACACCAACAATATCCTTGCTCGATTTTCTTAAATAATTATTGGGTTTATAATAAAACCAATTTAAATCATAGACAATTTTATTTGCAAAAGTGTAAATGCAAATCTCTTCCATGCTTAATTTACATAACAAGTAATCACACTTAATATATACACATAATAAATATTATTATTATGCAAATCATACTTAGAAATAATCAATCAAACTTAACATGAAATCTAATTACTACTCCCTCCGTCCCAGGCCAATAGGCCCAGTTCATTTCGGCACGGAGATTAAGAAACTCATTTTTTAGTAGGTAAATGGTGTGGTCCACCAATAATTAAGTATTTAAATGTTCCCTTATTTTTCCTTAATCATATTTGCAATTTACTGCACACGAATTAATTAGGGGAAAATCTGGAAATTAATTAGAGGAATCAAACACAATGAATTCAACATAGCATACATAGCATCACCCAACAGAGCATATTCAATGCATCAAAAATCTCATCATCTTATCGTTTCACAATGAAACAAATTCAGCAAATTATGAAACTCAATGCAGAAATTCAACAACAAAAATTCAATACATAAATTACTTTGCTCATTCTTCTTCAAAAGGATCTGCAGCCACCACATCGTCTCCTTCAAAATCAAGAACTTAAAAAATCAAAGAACTTAAAATCAAGAACTTAAAAATCAAGAAGATCTGGAGAGGAGGCAACCTTAAAAATCAAGAAGATCTGCAGATTCTTCTTCAGATCTGCAGATACCACATCGTCTCCTTCACCAGATCTGGGGATCCCGATGTTCGAGGCGGACGGCGGTGATGGAGACCGTAGACGAGGTGGAGAAGGTGGAGGGTAGAGGCGGTACACGCAATGGAGGGCGGAGACGGAGGACGCGATGGAAGGTGGAGACGGTAGCACGCGGTGGAGACGGCGACAGAGGTAGAAGAAGACTGCGTTGAGAATACGGCGGCGGAGGTAGAAGAAGACTGCGTTGAGGATACGGCGGCGGAGGTAGAAGAAGACCGCTAAAGAAGACGGGTGGAGAGGAGGCGGTTTGGCAGAGGTTCCGAGATCTGGTGGAGGAGAAGACCGCCATGGCCGGGAGAGGGAAGAAGGGGAGCGGCGGAGGCGGTGGAAATGGCGGCGGCGCTCATCGTTGAGAATGGAAAAGGTGGAAGAGGGGAGAAGGAAAAGCGGCCGAGAGAGTTTTTAGAGTTTTAATAAGGGGTGTATATCCCCTTTAATTAAGTAGTTATAATTCAATTAGAGTCCCTAATTATTTCCAATTTTGGACTGGGCCTATTGGAGTGGGACGTCCCAAAAAGGAAAACGAGCCTATTGGGCTGGTACGGAGGGAGTAATATATATGAAGGCAGCCCATTTTAGTTAAATCATAGCAGCCCAACTAAAATAAAAATCAGAGGCCTAAACCGAATTAAAGGAGCAGCCCAACTCAAACTAAAAGCACAGCCCAATTGTAAAATAAATTAAGGCCCAAAATATCTTCTTCTTCGTTAACACAACTCATGCACACACCACACACCCTCACGGCGGATCTCTCTCTCTCTTAAGGCTACACCGCGCCACCCCTCTTCTCTGCAAAATCCGCTGCCGCGGCCGTCCCATCTCCCTCTACCTCTCGTCTCCTCCGGCGACGACAATCGCCGCCGGTCACCTCTCACCCGTCACCCTCTCAACTCCCTCTCTAGTCTCTCACCTCTTCTCCCACCAAAACAGAACACACACCCTGAACACAGGCCCTGCGCCGCTCCCCGACGATAGCAGCAGCCCGCCGCCTCTCCTCTCATCTTCCTCCGCCTTACACTCTATTTCAGCCGCCGTCGACCCGTATATCAGGTGACAACACCGCCTCCAGCCCTAGATCCCCAAATACCAGACCCCACTCCGGCGATCGTGCCCTAGCTTACAAATCCGGCAGCGACGTCGACACACACGACGTCGCCTCCGCCTGGATACCACCACTTCTCGGTCTCACTCCCTCCTATAATTCCCGGCGACCGCACGACCATAAAGCCGCCACCGCCAAGCCCTAGTCAAGGCCCCAATTCGACCGCCTCATCCCTCTCTGCCCCACACACTCCGGCCAGACAGTAGCTCGAAGCCACCGCCGACCGCCACCTGCTCTCTCTCTCCCCTGACTCCCCCTATTTCCGGCGAACGACAGTGAGATGCCGCCGCTGCCCTCCCCTCTTGACTCGACTCTCATGACAGCAAGCAACACCAACAACACAAGTCGACATAACAAGACACAAGTTCGAATTTTTCTTTTCAATTTACAAATCTTGTTTTATCATCTTTTTTAAGTCTTTCTTCATGTATAACATTGTAAAAGCACAAATGTGTAGTATAGTATCTAAGTTATGCAGTTTATACTCATGCTTTGTTGGTTTGATAAGTTTGTAGAAGCAAAACAGCATACATGGATAGGATGCATCATATTGTCATTTACAGAGGAAAATAAGTTGGAGTTTAAAAGGTAAAACCTTTAGGATTGTATTCAGTGATGTTGGTGTTTCTGTAGAGAAGAATTAATGTGCAGAGGTATCTATGATATTCCAAAGCTCTGCAGAAAATATGCAGAGAGCATATGAGATTGGTGTGAGAGGAAACAAAATGAATTGAGTGCAGAAACTTTACCGAAGGTGTTTTGCTGCTGGGGTGAAGGTGATAGATGAATAAGGGAGAGATTATAAAGGAAAGGGGGAGAACAGTTCAAGGTAGGGATGGCAATGGAGGATCCGAGACCCGGTCCAGATCCGCTGATCCAGACCCTTTTTTTCGGATTTGGACCTTGCAAAATTTGGACCCGGTGGATCTGGACCGGATCTGGACCACTCTCTAAAAAATCGGATCCGGATCTGGAGTAGTTGATATAAAACCCAGATCTGGTCCAGATCCGGTCCATGGACCCGGTTATATTTAAATATATAATATTTTTATTTTTAATTCTCCATCCCTAAGCTCATTTTTATATTTTTTTTCTTTTCTTGTTTATTGTTTTGATAAGTAAAATGTATCTATTTGATGAAAAAGCAATATATATACAGATGAATTGATAGTTCTAATTGCAAGTGAAACTAGGCACGAAACATGTTTATGCAATTTAGCACCTGTGACTGGAGTAAACCTAGGAGAGAGTAGTAAACTAGTAATCATGGAAGTAAACAAGCTGATCTTACAATTGACAATTAGATGATAGTTAAATGTTATTTGATGTAGGAAATATATTTAAGTATTGCTTATTCGAAATGTTAATTTTAGTCACAATTATTTTAGAAAAGAAAATAATATGGATCCGGGTCTGAACTCGAGACCCTGTGGATCTAATGGATCTGGGTCTGGATCCCAATTTTTTGGATCCAATGGATCTGGATCGGATCTGGATCTAAGTAAAAAACATGGATCTGGATCTGGACCAAGCAGGATCCGGTCCAGATCCGGCCCATTGCCATCCCTAGTTCAAGATGTGGATTGAATAGAAAAGGGTTATTAGCATGTAAATACACGGACTTTTTATATTTTTTGAAATTTAACATGACTTTTATTTTTAGCCCACAAATACTCGAACTTAATATTTTTTCTGATTTTTGACATCGGCAAGAAACAATTCTAATTTACTATTAACGTGAAGGCCGGTATACCATGTCATTCACTCTCTAATCAAAATAGTGAATCAAATTACTCTATTCAAGTGCATATTTCGTAGTCCACTCTATTCAAGTGCATATTTCGTAGTCCACGTCATGTATTCCAGCCTCCACCTCAACAATAAATAGAGTTTTTTTATGTCAATGTCAAAAATAAAATAAAAAATATTAAGTTCGTGTATTTGTTGGCTAAAAATAAAAGTCATATTAAATTTCAGAAAATATAAAAAGTTCATGTATTTATTGGCTAATAACTCAATAGAAAAAGTATGAGGTGAACATGATTGAGTGGGAGATGGGCGCATGGTTGGAGGAGCATTTTGAGCTGCTGCAATACAGTGTGCAGGAACATCACTCACCCTTTTCATAAGGGCCGATTTTATTAAAGAATTGGGCCAAAAGAAAAGCCCAATAAATAACCAAATTAATCTTAACTATGAGGCCTAATAAATATTTGTCAAGGATCGACACAAATAAATAATCATAGTCCTATATAGACTTTAATTTAAAACATATATAAGTTAATGCTAACATATAAAATAATCGCATATTCATATATTTCAATTTATGGAATGCACAAAAATCAAAAGACTAAATTTTATAAAAGCTTTTGAAAATAAATTTTATTGGAATTTAAAATAAATTCATTTTCATTTCTCCGGCGTAAATCATCCTAATCTAATCTTAAAATAAATTATAAACTTAATAGAAATGAGTGGGGTATTACAGAGTTCTATAGCTTTTCGTTTTCATTGTTTTCCAGTTTTTAGAGCTTGGATTGGACTTATGCAAGGATTGAAGATTCAAGATCGTTCTTTCGATTTTATATAATTCATTTCTTTCAATTGCTGTCTTTTTAATTATGTTTATGTTTTCTTTTGCTATATCTGGCTAGTTTCTTTATCTAATATTTCTAGGGTTTGTAAATAGTTATCTGAATTCATGTGATTAATTTATTAATATCTTTTTGCCTTCCAGTTTATGATTCATAATTCCTAGTGCTTGAATTCTTGTGAATTATCTGGCCAATAGTTTGCATGTTTAGCTATTCGGTTTGATACCTAGCGGAGATAACTGTTTAGCGGATTCAAGAATGTGTGATATGATTTTAACCTCGAGACCCGACGGAGATAGGTGGATCATAGGGAGCTATTCTTATGCACTTTTGGGAGTTGGTAGATTTTCTTGATACCTGGCGGAGATAGATAATTTACTAAGCTACGAGCGTTGTTGCTCTAGCGAGAGTAATTGATTAATTGTGTGATCTCTCATCATAGCTGGATTAAACTGGTAATTAGGATTAATAAGTTGTGTTGGGAACTTTATTGAAATATCCTAATCCTTGTTTTGATGATACCAAAATCCATAGGACCTTATTGTAATAGACTAGAAACTTTTGAACTCAAGTGTTAGAGTTCGTTTCAAGGACGAAGGGTTGAAGACTGAAGACTGAAGATACCAACTGAAGTATCAGTTGAAGAATCAGTTCGGAACTGATTACTTAATGCGTGCCGCGTGGATTCAGCGGACTGATACTAAAGTCAAGTATCAGTTAAACATTCTTCCTCGGACTGAACCTCCAACGTTCAAAGGAAGCCACGTACTCAAAAAGGTACAGCCGCATTAAATGCAGAGATCTCAGGATCATCCCTCTCTGCAGATGTCATTCCTATTTGGTGGCTACTTTATCAGAGACGTCACATCTCCTGCTCTTCAACATAGCCGTTCTCACCAAACAAGGAACCTCGAAGATTGAAGCCTCAGCCCAAATTCGAAAAGCTCTCCAACGGAAGAAATCTTGAAGACGTTCTCCGCCAACGGATCTATTCAAGACCTCTCCTATAAATAGCGCTCGAGGATCACTTCAATCTTCACCGATTCAACAACATAAGCTGAAACTCTGTCAAAATAGTTTCTCAACCAATAGCTTAACCTCCCCAAAGCTTGAATCAAAGAAGAGAATTCCAAAGCCAAAAATCAGTCACTGCTGATTACACACATTCTCTTAGACCTTAGGCAAACCTCTGTTCACCCAGAAGCCTAGGTCATACTAGCTCCAAAGAACTTGTTCTTTGAAGTTTAGTTGGCAGGATTTCAAACCTCCCTTCGAGATAGAATCGAGTGTTTGAGTGAAAAGGAGTTCAGGAAGGTACTGTGACTCCGTAAGATCCTAGTGCAAGGTCGTGCTAGGAGTGAGAAATCCAACGCGAGTGAAGTGTTGGTACTGAAGACTGGAATCTTCAGTGGTACGGTTGTGTGCACCCAGCAAGCACACGGTTTGGTTTGCAGTGCACCAGTTAAGCACTTGCGGAGTGGATTGTTGGTCTGATCAACCGACCGTGGATGTAGAAAGTGTTTTTCGAACCACGTAAAAGTCTCTGTGTTATTTACAGCTTTCAGTTTTACATTCTTACTTGTGTTCTTACTTTTGATAAACTGAATTCTGATTAACTGCAAAGAGAAACCTAAGACTAACAACATGCTCAACCGAGGCTATTACGAAACAAAGTTATTTCCGCTGCGTATGTTATCAGTCTGACTGATCTATCATCTGATAGTCAGGAAGACTTGTAACATCTCTGTCTTAGCAAACTCGACTGAAGCCTTAACGTGCATCAGTTAAGTTCTAGTGACTTAATTTGATAACTCCTTACTGAAGAGTTTTTCAGTATCAGTCGTCAACTGTAGTACCCCGTACTTTTTCTTATTGAGAAATAGTGTCTTAACACTAATGAGAGTACTGAGATGCCGAGATGCGAGATTTTTTTTTTTTTTTATGACCAGATAAGACAGATTGTCTTTTAAATAGAGTTATGAGTGGACAAAACAATGATAGAGTTAGAGTGAAGAGATTTGAGAAATGAGTTGAGTTAGAGATGCTGATTGAATTGAGCTGAGATTTTATTTTATTTCCAACTACCGGGAATAGAGTTACCGTATACCGAATTATCAGAGATTGACTGTCCTATTAAGAAAATAGGAATAATGAGTTGGAAATAGAGTCGAGAAAGAAAGAGTGAAAACCCTTGATGAAAAGAGTCGGTCTGAGAGACGTTTAGTCGTCCGTGTTTTGCCGATTGCTTTGACGTGATGATATGTGAATTTACGTGACTGATTGATTATGTGATTGTCGTTACGTGTGCTTTCATGAGCAAGTTATTATGATTTTTATTTTGAGGACTTTAGCGCTTGGAATTTTAATTAAGTTTCCAAAGCAAGTGCGATTTATTTTTACCGAGAAATCAAAGAATGCTGGTTTATAGAAATTTTTCCAAGCATAATATTTTCAAATTATTTTTCCTATGAGGAGGAATATTATAATTGAGTGAGTGCACTAATATTAGTGCTATAATTATTTTAATTTGGTCACATGAATAATTATGCTATGACATTTTATTATTGAGTAACATTTTCGTGATTATTATTGTTATTATTCAATTACCTCTCTCACATTATTATTTTAATTTCTCGAGCATATGACTAAATACCAAAAATTGCCAAGTGGATTAGAGCATTAATTTAAGAGTGTAGAGATTAAGAGATCAAGACATTAAATGCCAAATATTTTCTTAGATTTGCAAATCTTCTCAAAGATTAACCAAATCAAAGCAAATCTTGCAAAATCTCTCTCTCTCTCCTTCACCCTCTCCAATCGGTCACCCCTCTTTCTCCCTCATCTCTCTCTTTTCCTCCATTAACACCATTGTTGAGAACCTTGAAAGCTTCATAGAATCATACCAACAACTCAAATCCACCCCTAAATCTAGCTTAAACACCCTCTATCTCCTAGAATTCAAGAAAATCCTTGGAGTTTGATTTCAAAGTTAGAAAGATAAAGTTTGATTTTTGGTGTGAGCTTGGGTAAGTGATCTTTAAATTCATAGATCTAACTTGTATGATGTTATATGTGAGCATATTTGGAAGATTGAAGCAAGAAAACACCCATTCCTTTTTTTTCAAAGTTTAGAAATTTTTGGGGTTTTTACCCTTCAAAAATTTTTCTTGTTCTTTCCTTGAATTGGGGTGAAATATGAGATCTATGTGATGTTTGGTGATGATTGATGTGTGTTGTGTAAGGCTATGCCTTGAGATGCAAAAATTGATTGAGTTTAGTTTACCCAAAATTGGGAATTTGTGAGTTGATGTTTTAAATGATGAATTGATGATGAGAATGAGTCTATGAGATGTCTAAGATGATGATTGATGGAGTAGATTGAGAATATGATGTTAATTGATGACTTTGATGTGAGTTAGTTTGATAGAATTAGGGATATGTGTATCTATGCCCTAAATTGTTAATTGATGGTTTATATGTGAGATTAAATGGTTAAAATTGATAGATCTATAATTGGATTAAAGTTTCATGTGTATTTGTGGAATTTCAAAAAGTTTAGTTTAATAAAAATTAGGACTTTCATGCCTATGTGTTAATTAAGTGAATTGGCTTAGAATAATTGAAATTGAGCATGATATTAGAGTCTAATTATGTTTGGTTAGGTCAATTGTTGGCTATATAAAATTTTGACTTAGTTTAGTTTATAGGAGTTTTTGAGTTTTCATATATTGAGAGGTCGATGCTTGGTTTAATGTCTAATTGCTTTACGATAATTATATGAGCGTTTGTCATGCTTTGATTAAGAGTCCACGTCGATACGTGAGTTTTTATTTGAGTTTAGTTTGCATGATATAAGAAAATCTATGTACGTGTAACGAGTTATGTGATGTATGAGGTCAATTATGAGTGATTGAATACTTTTGAGCATGAAAATGAGATGAGCATTGAAACGATGCGTTCTTGAAACGTTTTCTTGATATTTGAGTTTGAGATGTAAGAGAAGAGTCGAGCTTGAGTTGTGATGAGTAATATGTTCATACTTGAATGTTTTTAAGTGCTATAAGTGTTGAAGTTGAGTTTTAAGAAGTTTTTATTGATGAAGTATAGAGTCGAGCATGTTTGCTTGTGTGTTTGAGTTGGGAGATGTTTTTCGTGACGCACGGACCTACTGATTTCGAAGGGTTTTGTTACCTAAACACCTTGAAAATTTTGTGACACGTTTATATGAGAGTCTTGAGCATACCGGTAAAATTTCAAGTCATTTGGACTTTGGTTACTATTTTTATAAAATGGAAAACCAAAACTGCTACGTTCTGCCGAAATGTTCGGTGAGTAGCTAATATAGTCGCCTTTTCCAGTATCTTTCCCTAACTTTCTGGAGTCGAAATTTTTATTGTTGAGACATGAGTGTCTTATCTAACTACCCACCAAATTTCAGACCTTTTCGGCAACGTTTACTATTTTTCAAAAATCAAAGTTTTTGATTGCTCAAAACTGCCGAATATAGTAGACTGTAGTAAAACAGTCATATCTCCTAAAATACTTGGAGTTTTTAATCCTACTTTTTTTTGAATGAAACTAGACTCAATGAGGTTTTCAAATGGCATAGGTCACGACTCCAGAGGAGTTCTGTACCGAGTCTGGTGACGTTTTTAATTCGAGTCAGTGCAGAATGAAGTTTGGTTGTGACATGTCTATATGTGATTTGATATGCTTATGTGATTATGCTTGTTTATGTGCTTGTTTGCTATGAGTTTGATCCGAGTTGAGAGATAGGTCGAGAGTAGGACTTGTGAATCCTTAGAAGTTAAGTATACTTAGGGATCGAGATGTTTTTGGGTAAATAGAAGATGAGTGATAAGTTATCGTTGAGACGAGTTTGGATTTTAGTTATGAGTTCTAACTAAGGTTTGTTTTATCACATGAACCTTCAATGACGATGATGATGATTTATGAAGGCCGAGAGAGACGAAGAAGTAAGTCGCCTGTTTTCTTTCCGAAACTAAGCGAAGGACTTCAGGTGAGCAATATTTTGAGTATACATATATCATACGAGCTTTCTATAATGATTTGACGATGTTATGAGTTTATCAAATGTTTTGAGATAAATGATGTTTGAGAACTGTTTGACTAGCCAAATTTTGATGTTGAGCTTGTATGTTACCCTTTACTGATGAGATGAGACGAATTCGGGTCCTGGGCAGTTGATAGCTATCCTGCCAGGGCTAGTGTGCACAGAGGTGACTGCGAGCCGTCTTCGGGTCGGCCGGTCACGGTACTTGAGAAGGAGGCCTACTTCTCAGTACCTTTGATGATGATGAGTTGTAGATGTGGTACATACATGATGAGTACTTTGATAGCGCTATCGTTTCTTTATGATGTTTATTATTAAAACTGCTTACACAGGTTCATTTACGCTAACTTTATTCCTGTGTATTGCTGAGATGTGGCAAGTTTCAAACCTATAGCTCTAAGAGCACCTTTCTTGTTTTTCAGCGTTAGCCCACTGAGTATTATGTACTCACGCCCTGCATATATTTCTAAATGTGCAGACTAAGCGGGGAGCGAGATTGGTCTGGTGCTGGTGGGGGAAACATTTCAATCGATGTATTATATTATTGTTTTGCCTTTATGATTGATAGAGTCTTGATAATTGAGATATTTGTTTTTCTTTTGAATTTAAGCAATTCACTCGCGGTTATATGTCTTCATACATATAATCGATTCGCCTTTTGCTGCGATACTCTGCATATTATGATTTCTTATGAAAAAAGAGCTATACCCATTTTGTTTTTGTTCTTGAAATTCCCGATATTTATGGAGTTATGACGATGTTGACGTTTATACCCCTGGAGTTGATTTATGATGATTTCCTTAGCACTTTTTCATGCGAGCTTCCGTTTGATGTTCAATCTATTATTCTTGTCTTTTATTCTTTTAAAATAGTCGTATCGATACTCGTACCCCGCTATCACTAGCGTCGGGATCGGGCTGCGACATCAACCCTGTTTGGTCAAAACTCCTTTATGTTATCAGGTGTCTTAGTTTGCTTGCAAAGTTTCGTTTTGATCTCTATCTTGAGATGTTTTAGAGGAGAAAAATAGCCCATAGGTGTATTCCCCCCCCATACATCTATTCGAGACCCTCCGGACCTAACAAGTTGATTATGTGAATTTGATTAACGAATTTACAATCCCGGGATCAGTCGTTTATCATTTGAATTTTATATTTGATTTTTATTTGCTCTGTTTTTATCTTTAATCATTCCTTATTATTCTGGTTGTCTGTCTACTATGATAGTTTAATTTGGATGTACTTAAAGTTGTTTCAATTATTAGTCCTTCTGGAGACGATACTCTAGTTCGTATTTATTACTACAATTGCGCTGTGTGAGTTGCGGTTTTGTTGCTAATAAAAATAGTGATAAGTTTTTATCAAAATTTTTTAATGAGACTTGGGCCAACAAATTTTTCTAATAGAGGCTTAGTTTAGGATTTATATTCAAAGTCCATAAGTTATTCAAGTTATCATTTTTTGACTTCTCTCTCTACATCATGCTTTCCAAGTTCAAACTCTTTTAATTTTCTTAGCTCAATTTTATTGAGATTAAAACCTGATTCAACATAGAGTATGCTGAATGAATGAATCATCCATCTTGGAGGCCCATTTATAGGTTCCAAGTGACTGTTCACGAACATGTGCAAATCTTAACCACCAATCTAAATAGTCATGTGTCAACGTGTGAATCACATTGAGCCAACAACTCAAAGCTCTTTGTGATGATGCACATGTGCGTCATCAAAACGCTCATTGCGACGTGTATGACTTCGGATGGCAAGCATTACGTAAGCAATTGAGCTAGCCATAAAATGACCACTCAAAAAGACCCATTACTGTGCACGAAAGTGATGCAAACTTAGGGCATGTTGGTAGCCTAGTTGAGTGTTGGGAACTTGATGAAATATCATAATCCTTGTTTTGATGATACCAAAATCAATAGGTTTCTTTTGTAATAGACTAGAACTGCTCGAACTCAAGTGTTAGAGTTCTTTTTCTAGTTTAGCTTGCTGTTCTGAAGACTGAAGACTGAAGAACGAAGGACTGAAGACTGAAGTTGCCGACTGAAGCATCAGTCGAAGAATCAGTTTAGACTGATTACTTAATGCATGCCACGTGGAATCTGCGGACTGATACTAAAGTCAAGTATCAGTTAAACATTCTTCCTCGGACTGAACCTCCAACGTTCAAAGGAAGCCACACACTCCAGAAGTACAGCCGCATTAAATGCAGAGATCTCAGGATCGTCCTTTCTCTGCAGAGGTCATTCCTCTTTGGTGATCACCTTTTCAGAGATGTCGCATCTCCTGCTCTTCAAGATAGTCGTTCTCACCAAACTAGGAACCTCGAAGATTGAAGTCTCAGTCCAAGTTCAAATTACTCTCTAACGGAAGAAATCTTGAAGACCTTCTCCGCCAACGGATCTATTCAAGACTTCTCCTATAAATAACGTTCGAGGATCACTTCAATCTTCACCGATTCAACGACATAAGCTGAAACTCTGCCGAAATTGTTTCTCAGCTAAAGCCCAAACTCTCCAAGTTTGAATCGAAGAAGAGAATCCCAAAGCCAAAAATCAGTCACTGCTGATTACATAAATTCTCTTAGACCTTAGGCAAACCTCGTTTATCCAAAGCCTAGGTCAAACTAACTGCAAAGAACTTGTTCTTTGAAGTTTAGTTGGCAAGTTTTCAAACCTCCCTTCAACCGACTGAATCGAGTGTTTGTGTTGTAAAGGAGTTCAGAAAGACATTCTGTCTCCGTGAGATCCTAGTGCCCAGTGCGTGCTAGGAGTGAGAAATCCAACAAGGTGTGTTGGTACTGAAGATTGGATCTTCGGTTGTTTTGGTTGTGTGTACTCGTAAGCACATGTTCAGGTTTGCAGTGCACCAGTAAGCACTTGCGGAGTGAAGTTGTTGGTCTGATCAACCGACCGTGGATGTAGGAAGTGTTTTCCGAACCACGTAAAAATCTCTGTGTTATTTACAACTTTTAGTATTTACGTTCTTACTTGTGCTCTTCCTTTCGTAAACTGAAAACTGATTAATTGCAAAGAGAAACTTAAGACTAACAACGTGCTCAACTTACAGGCTATTGTGAAATAAAAGTTTTCCGCTGCGTGTGTTATCAGTCTGACTGATCTATCCTCTGATAGTCAGTAAGATTTATAACATCTCTGTTTATCAAACTCGACTAAAGCCTTACGTGAATCAGTTAAGTTCTTTTGACTTAATTGATAACTCCTTACTGAAGAGTATTCAGTATCAGTCGTCTACCCTATTTTGGTCAAAACTCTTTTCAGTAAACAGATGTCAGAGTTTGTGTTTGAAGTTTCGTTTTGATCTCTTGTAAAGATCGAAAATAGCCTATAGGTGTATTCCCCCCTCCCCCATACACCTATTCGAGACCCTCCGAACCTAACATTGAGATTAATTAATATAGATAAAATTCAAAATATGTATTATAGAAAAATTAAGATTGGTATCATATCCTAGTGTTTGGTAGATAATATAAAAATTATAGATACTGGATTAAATGTGTTTGGACCTTATAAGCTGTTTATGAGCTTATTTTGCCAAACACTTTGAAGGAGCTTATAAGCTATTTTGAAGAGGTTATAATCTCATCCAAACACCCTCTTAATTTCAAGATGGGCGCGCAGTGAGAAGTACTAATAATTAAGTAGTCCCCTCCTTCCATTTATCTTGATACATTTACTTTAGACATACGGAGATTAAGAATAAAAAATTAAGTGTCTAAAGTGGGTAGGAGACCGCGTATTTGATATGTGTAAAAAGATAGGGACCACATACAATTTTTACAAAATGTCAATATAAATAGGACAAATTAAAAATGAAAATTTACTAAGATAAGTGGGACAGAGGGAGTATCATTTGTATCCGTGTAATATATATATATATATATATATATATATAGGGGAGGGCTAAAATAAAAACACTTCTTAAAATATAAAATATAAACAATCTTAAGTGTATAAAATATAGTGCTAATATATCAAAGTACCCACTTTCTTATAACAAAAATAAATTTTACCCACTCAAATTAAAACTTAAAATTTTACCCATTTTTTTGTTGAATGGACTAAATTACCCTTCTATATAAATGGGCAAACCCTAATTTCCTTTCATTATCTCATTTCTCTCTCTCTCTCTCTCTCTCTTCTCTCTCTACCCGCTCTCTTCTCTCTCTCTCTGCACGCTCTCTCTCTTATCTCTCTTCTCCGCCGTCGCATCCTTAGTCTCTACGGCCTTATGTGCAGCGGCGTCGGCCGCTCCCTTCGTCCTCTCCGCCGTGTACTCCCCCGTCTCCCTGGCTCTGGCGCCCGTCTCCTCCGCCGTGTACTCCCCCGTCTCCTTGGCTCTGGCGCCCGTCTCCTCCGCCGTAGGACTTCACTCTCTCTCGATTTCTGCTTCCGATCGCGTCCAGCGGAGCCTGGCCTCCGCCGCGCAGCCCCGTCCTTCACCACGCCGCCTCCTCAGCGCCACGCCGCCCCGGATCTGCATCGCCGCCGGATCTGCATCGCCCGCGCAGTCTGCAGCGCCCGCCGGATCTCGATTTCTCTCTCTCTGTAAATCAGCCGGCGACGTGATCCTCCTCCATGACCAGCTGCGCTTCAACCTCGTCGCCAATCTCCAGCATAACAACTGCTGTTGTTGATTCAATTAAAATTAAAACCTAATTTCAATTCAATTAAAACCTAATTTTCGATTGTGAGAGAGAGGGAGAATTGGGGGAGAGTTCATTGTTGATGATGAGAGAGAGATGAGAATGATTGGGATGGAGACTTTAGTTGAATTCAATTTGAATTTAATCGAAAAAAATATAAGTAACGAAGAAATTGATGAAAATCACGCAATTTTGTACAAATGTTCTTGAATTCACAACTGAATTATCGGCGTTGGTTGTGAATTCACAATTGAAATAGTGTTGGTTGTGAATTCAAGTTTTATCGGTTGTGAATTCTCAACTTGAAATAGTGTGGGTTGTGAATTCACGCGAATTCACAACTAACACTATTTATAGTTGTGAATTCAAACTTTAAAACTTGAATTCACAACCAATACTTGTTATTCAGTTGTGAATTCGAGTTTTAAAACTTGAATTCACAACCAAAATTTATTTTGGTTGTGAATTCACTGGTTGTGAATTCGTGGGTATTTGTAAAAATTTTATATGCAAGGGTAAAATGGTAAATGTGGGTATTTTTTTAAGTTTTTATATTAGTGGGTAAAATTTATTTTTACTATATAAAGTGGCTATTTTCAAAATCCACTCTAAAATATAAACGTTTCTTAATGTACGAATTTTATGTAGAACACGTATGAATTTATCCAACAGAGTTACGAATTGCGAAAAATTAATTTTTGTTACCTTTGAGATTCGAACTCAGGACCACGAATTCATCCAACAGGGATACGAATCAACCGTAGATCTTGATGATCTAAGGGCTGAAAATCATTTATATTTTATACACTTAAGAGTGTTTTTATTCTAGCCCTCCCCTATATATATATAATTGAGTTATTCAGCCTTCGTTGTTTCCTTCTACATTTAGCATTCTTCATTGATCCCTTCTATATATATATATATATATATATATATATATATATATGATAGAGTTCTATGGAGACCATCAAAAATTCGAAGAACGAAGACCAAATCATGTGTATCGATCTTGGTATATCCAAGGGTGATCATTCATCTGGTGAAGATTTGATATTTTCGTTAATTGTCATAGATATAGGCAATCAAATCTTTTATTTATGAAATATTATTTTGATGAAGAGTCTGTTACGTGAATACTGCATCCACATATTATGTTCATTGATATGTTTGTAGAAAATACTAATGAACATACTAATGTTCGTTGATATGTTCGTAAAAAACAAATGAACATACTAATTTTCGTTGATATGTTCGTAAAACATAAATGAACATACTAATGTTCGTCGATATTTTCGTAAAAAAATAAATGAACATTCTAATGAACATAATAATGTTTGTCGATATTTTCGTAGGAAAATAAATGAACATAATAATGTTCACATATTGTGTTCATTGACGGATCAGGTCCCAGAACAGGAAGTTTCAGAATTTTTGGGATTTATTCAAGGTGATCCCAGATTTCAGTGGATTTAATCAACCAATATTTAATTACATGAAAAATCAAATCAGGTAATTGTATGAACCGTTAGATTAAGCAAGATCGACGCACATGATTTGGTCTTTGTTCTCTATGTAGGGTAGTGGTCTCCATAGAAGCTAACCATATATATATATATATAGGATTTGTTATAGTAAAAATCGCAATTTAAAATGAGAATTGAGAATGATATATTGATGTTTACAGTTACTGTATTCGCTGTGCAATTAACTACACTCGAAAAAAAAAATCGTTTTCTTCAGAATTCGAACTCAGCTGGTGCATTCATACATCAAGATGATGCATCCACCATAGCTCTTCATGATCAAAAAGTTGAGAATGGTTCTTAGTTCTCCTTTTAAATTATTGTTCTTATTTGAACCTCTCCCTATGTATTTAAATGATACTAATTCAAATATTTATATATAAAATAAAAATAAAATTTTAACTGAATATATTTAAGTTGAATATAGAAAAAAAAATACAAAAGAACTCACAATGATAAAAATTGATAGTATGAAAAAGAAAAATAATTAAGAAAATAAAATAAGCTAAAAGGAAAAAATAAAAATAAAAATAAGAATGAAAATGAAAATAAAAAAGAATTGAAAAATAGATTTATTCTAAAAAGATGAGAGAAGAGATAGAATTTTCTTAAGTTTTAATCTTTTAAATAAATATCTCTTTTACTTTTTAAATTAAATATTTACATAAAATATATCAAATTAAAGTTCTTTGTGATCTTTAATTTGATATGCATATCAAATATTTTATAATTAGTACTCCCTCCGTCCTGGCTTTTGGTATCCAGTTGAGAATGACACGGGTTTTAATAAAGTGATTGATGTGTTGTGAGTGGAATAAAGGTCCCACATTTTATATGAGAGTTAAAATAATTAAAGTGGAGTAAGGGCCCCACCTATTTTTTTACCAAAAATAGAAATGGATACTAAAATGTGGGACGACCAAAAAAGGAAAGTTGGATACTAAAAGTTGGGACGGAGGGAGTAGAATTTTAAAATTTTAGAAAAGAAATAAATAGAAAATAAGAGAGCTAATTGTTAAAACAGAACCGTAACTTTCAATGTTTTCAGAAAGAGGACTATATTACAGAATTTGAAAATGAGGACTGTAGCTTTCTTGTTTTATATTTACACTCCTATTTCAGGCCCAAAATCAATTATTTGAATTTTTGGTGACACCTAAAACCCGTTGCTAACGTGGCGCACCGTGCCATGTCACATTTTTTTTATATATATTATTTTTCTTTTTTGTATTATCGATTTTTTAGCACATTTCAGCTTAAAATAATACAATGAAATCTATTCATATAATATTTGTATTTCAATATAGTGTCATCCTCTTCTTATTTATTTATTTTATTTTAGTTAAATTAATTAATTAGTTCTAATTAGAAAATTCTAAATGAAAATGAATAAATTTTAATTAAATTTTTATTTTAGGTTGAAATATGCTAAAAAATCGATAATACAAAAATGAAAAAAAAAATTGTAAAAAAGGTGAGTTGCCACGACCACGCCAGCAACGGGCTTCAGGTGTCACCAAAACTCAAATAGTAATTGGTTTTGAGCCCAAAATAAGAGTGTAAATATAAAAAATGAAAGCTATAATCATCGTTTTTAAATTCCGTAATATACAGACATGTTTCTAAAAACATTGAAAGTCAAGCTCCTGTTTTAGCAATTAGCTCAAAAACAAGAAAATAATAAAAAAGAAATAAATTTTTTTTTACGAATAAACCTACAATTTTATTATAATCACAAAATTTACACTAGATTTTGAAATTAATTTGAAGATTGTAGATGAGCTAATTGTTATTAATTGATTATATTTAGTTTGATTAATTTAAAAGTTTTAGTTACCATCAATTTTCAATTCTTGCCAAATGAAGTCATGGGACATAAGATCTTGTAAAATATCTGTAATTATATAAAATTGCGGACTTTTTAGAGCACGATTAATTTTTTAAGCATGCATTAACACGATCGGTCTTGAAGTAGATAGAGATAATTATTATATTCAACCATTTTCTTTTAGTTAATTATATTATATATCAAATCATAAGATAATATTCAACCATTTTCTTTTAGTTATATTATATCAAATCATATCTCATCCGCTGAATGTTGGAAACAAATAATATTTGTTGCTTAACTTTTATCTAAAAAGTTTTTTTTTTTTTTTTTTTTTTTTTTGAGAACCAAAGGGAAATCAATTAAAACCAAACTCAAGTTGGGATTACATCATGGGGCAACGCTCCAGCAGAGGAAAAAGGAAGGAGATTACGTAAAGCATAAGAAGCAAGCCTATCAGCTAAGGAGTTTTCATCACGGGAGATCCAGCTAAAAGCAATCTGGTGGAAGGAACTCATCATCTGTTGGAATATAAGTATATATAATGGAGGATTTATTTAATTGGTAGAAGGAAATTTGGAGAAATTGGTTGTGGACGTGTGTGCTTAGGAATTTGAGTGGGAGGATTGTAGTTTGCTAACACAATCTTTCTTCAATTTACTTCATTCTAAACAATTGATACAACCTCCACACATATATATAGTAGTCAATTGAGAATTCTAGAATTCTCTTGATTTTTTCTATCTAGATTTTTCTACTTAAAATATCTTGATTCTAGATATTTCTAATACAAATATCTTCACTTACTTTTTCTAGAATTCTCTATATTTTTCTTCTAAAATATCTTCACTCAAAAAATCAAGTTTATTTTTATATTCCAACACTCCCCCTTAAACTTGATTTGTCATTCCGAGCAAACTTCTCAGCTTGATAAAATCTTCATGCTTGAGTGGCTTTGTGAAGATGTCTGCAACTTGATCTTGTGATTTCACGTATTTCACTTGAACTTCCTTCTTTGCGATGCATTCTCTGATGTAGTGGAAGCGGGTGTCAATATGCTTACTTCGATTATGAAACACCGGATTCTTTGAGAGCGCGATTGCTGACTTATTATCCACGCAAATCGTTGTTGGCTCCTTTTGTGGCCATCCAAGCTCTTCCAGTAAACTTCGTAGCCAAACTGCATGGCAAACACTGGATGTGGCAGCCACATATTCAGCTTCACACGTTGACAACGTCACTATAGGTTGCTTCTTTGACATCCAGGTGAAGGCAGTGTCTCCCATGAAAAACACGAAGCCACTTGTGCTCTTTCGATCATCGTTATCTCCAGCCCAATCGCTATCACTATAGCCAACAAGCTTATAATCATCAGTATTTGAATAGAATAGGCCATAGTCGAGCGTACCTTTGAGATATCGTAGTATTTTCTTCGCCGCCTTAAAATGCGTAGTGGTTGGATTCTCCATATAGCGACTCACGAGTCCTGTCGCATAAAGAATGTCCGGCCTTGTGCAAGTTAAGTACCGTAAACTTCCAACCAAGCTCTTGAACAATGTCGGGTCCACCTTTTCTCCTCCATCATTCTTGGATAATTTTATCCCGCATTCCACTGGCGTGTTGATTGCTTTGCAGTCCTCCATCTTGAACTTCTTGAGAATTTCCTTGGCGTATCCTTCTTGTGTGATGAAGATCCCATCTTCGAGTTGCTTGACTTCCACGCCGAGGTAGTACGCCATCAGCCCAATATCTGTCATCTCAAACTCCTTTGACATGGCCTTCTTGAACTCCTCAATCATCTTTGGATTATTTCCTGTGAAGATCAAATCATCTACATACAAGCACACAATTAATATATCCTCTCCATTGACTTTAACGTAGAGGGCATGCTCGTGAGGGCATTTGGTGAAGCCATTCTCCTCCAAGTACTTATCGATCCTGCTATTCCATGCCCTTGGTGCTTGCTTTAGTCCGTATAGGGCCTTCTTCAACTTCAAGACTTTATCTTCTTGCCCTTTCACCTCGTAGCCCATTGGCTGCTTGATATAGACTTCTTTGTCTATATACCCATTCAAGAAGGCTGACTTGACATCCATTTGATAAATCTTCCATCTATTTTGGGCTGCAAGAGAGAGTATTAGTCTAATAGTTTCTAAGCGAGCGACAGGAGCAAATACCTCATCATAATCGATTCCAGCTCTTTGACTATATCCTTTCACGACAAGCCTCGCTTTATATCTTTCCACTTCACCCTTGGAATTCTTCTTAACTTTATACACCCACTTGACTCCAATGGCCTTGTGCCCTTTTGGTAGTGTTACGAGCTCCCATGTATCATTTTTCTTTATGGCTTTGATCTCTTCATCCATCGCGACTCGCCAATTTTCACTATCTGCTGCTTCTTCAAAGCTAACAGGCTCACAATCAGCAAATAGGCAAAATAAGGTAAGATCTTCTAACCTTTCAGTATCCTCATATATCTCGCCCAAACTCCTTGCTCGTGGTGTGACTCTTTCATTTAAGAAAGATGGTGGCGAGTCTTCAGTGACTGGCACTGGTGAAGCTGGTGGAGTCACTGGCTCTTGTTGTACTTCTCCAACTTGCTCTTCTGCTCTTTGTTCTTCTAACTGTGGGATGTAGGTGAAGTCACCGCTGGAGCTGAAATCCCAGACTCCTTCTTCGTCGAACTCCACGTCTCGACTTATCACAGTTTTCTTGGTATTTGGATTATATAACTTATAGCCTTTAGAGTTAGAGTCGTACCCGATAAAGATGAATGCTTCACTTTTATCGTCGAGCTTCTTCCTTCTCTCATCTGGTACGTGCACGTAGGCTTTGCTCCCAAATACCTTTAGGTGGGAAATTCCTGGCTTTCTCCCGCTCCAGGCTTCTTGTGGAGTCATTCCCCACACGCTCCTTGTCGGCGATCGGTTGGATAGGTACACCGCGCACGCCACTGCTTCGGCCCAAAACTCTTTAGGCAGATTCTTCGTCTTTAGCATGCTCCTCGCCATCTCCATGATTGTTCTATTTTTTCTTTCTGCCACTCCATTTTGTTGGGGGGATCTCGGAACTGTCAGGGGCCGTCGAATTCCATTTGCTTCGCAAAATTCTAGAAACTCCCTTGATGTGAATTCTCCCCCTCGATCAGACCTCATGGCCTTGATTTGTCGTCCGCTCTCCTTCTCGACGACAGCTTTGAACTTTTTGAATGCATCAAATACTTCTGACTTCTGCTTCAAGAAATATACCCACGTTTTTCTAGAAAAATCATCAATGAAGAGCAAAAAATAATTATTTTTACCGAGGGAGCTTGGCTTGATTGGCCTGCACACATCAGCGTGAATTAACTCCAGTGGCTTTTGAGCTCTTGAGCTTGACTCCTTTGGGAATGGCTTTCTGAACTGCTTCCCGAGTAGACAACCTTCGCAGAGTTGATCGGGATGCTTGATGGATGGTAGTCCTCTCACCATCTCCTTCTTTGACAATAACTCCAATCCACCAAAGTTCAAGTGCCCAAACCGAAGATGCCACAACCAAGACTTATCTTGGTAACACGCTTTCAGGCATTTTGCCACGTCATTTCGAATATTCAATAAGAACATTCTATTTTTAGACATTGGCACCTTGGCAATAAGATTATTTTTGCCATCTCTTATTGAAAGGTTATAATCTCTCATGTGAATATCATAACCTTTCTCTAAGAGTTGTCCCAAACTCAAGATATTATTTTTCATATTGGGCACGTAATAAACGTTAGAAATAAATTCATGATTTCCATTCTTCAAGCGAATTAAAATTTTCCCTTTTCCTTTAACTGGAATTTTAGATTCATCACCAAAGGAGACGTTGCCACTTACCGACTCATCGAGCTCCACGAACATGCTTCTCTTCCCACACATGTGGTTGCTTGCACCGGTGTCGAGGTACCACGTGTCATCTCTTCCAGCTTCTCCTTTATATGCCAGAAGCACACTACCATTTGCTTCGCTCGTGTTCTCGGCATAATTGGCCTTTTCTTCAATCCTTACTTTTTCACTTCTGCACTCGGAAGCATAGTGCCCAAATTTATGGCAATTATAACACTTTATTGAGGATTTATCGTACCTCGACTGCGGGTTGCTCCTCCCTCGACCACTTGTAAACTCCTTTCTTTCACTACTGTTGACGAAGCCTGCTCGTCCTCGTCCACGTCCACGACCTCTTCCTCGATCTTGACCTTGACCACGTCCTCTCCCAAATTGTCCGCGGCTGTTGCTCGAACTTTCTTCTTTATCTTTCGGGCTTACGTGCAACTTTAAAAGTTGCTCTGAAATTTCTTGCTTCTTCTTTTGCTTCTCCTCATATGCTTGCAGCGACCCCAACAAGAGATCAATCGTCATCTCCTCCAAATTTTTAGTTTCTTCAATTGTGATTACTATATGCTCAAATCTTGGAGTTAGTGAGCGTAATATTTTCTCCATAATTCTAACATCCTCCAATTTTTCACCATTTCTTTTCATTTGATTAGACACCGCCAAGACTCTTGAAAAATAATCCGAAATTGACTCGGACTCTTTCATATGCAAAGACTCAAACTCTCCTCTTAAAGTTTGAAGTCGTACCTTTTTTACTTGCTCCGCTCCTTTGCACGCGTTCTGGAGCTTCTCCCATGCTTCCTTGGCGGTGCTCGCGTTTGAGATTTTCTCGAAATCGTCGTCCCCCAGCGCTTGATAAATGAGACAGAGAGCCTTCTTGTCTCTCTTTCTCATGTCTCGCAATCTATCCTTTTGTTGTTGGGATAGTGCGGCCTCGTCCTGCGGCTCCTCGTAGCCGTTCTCCACGATCTCCCAAACGTCGTGGGCTCCCAATAGCGCCTTCATCTTGATGCTCCAATTGTCGAAGTTGCTCTTGTTGAGCATGGGGACTTGAAACGATTGTAGGTTGGCCATTCCACAGGTAGGATTTTATGGCTCGGATACCACTTTGTTGGAATATAAGTATATATAATGGAGGATTTATTTAATTGGTAGAAGGAAATTTGGAGAAATTGGTTGTGGACGTGTGTGCTTAGGAATTTGAGTGGGAGGATTGTAGTTTGCTAACACAATCTTTCTTCAATTTACTTCATTCTAAACAATTGATACAACCTCCACACATATATATAGTAGTCAATTGAGAATTCTAGAATTCTCTTGATTTTTTCTATCTAGATTTTTCTACTTAAAATATCTTGATTCTAGATATTTCTAATACAAATATCTTCACTTACTTTTTCTAGAATTCTCTATATTTTTCTTCTAAAATATCTTCACTCAAAAAATCAAGTTTATTTTTATATTCCAACATCATCCCATAAATAGAGTTCAGAGTAGTGCCGAGATAAGAGAGATCTTCCACCCGTTTCATCAGCATCCAATATAAGATTTGGTTATCCGTTTCAAAAACAGCGTCCAAGATACCCTGCTCCCTGCACAAATGGAAACTTTCGAGCATAGCGACTGCCTCCCCATCGACAACTTTAAACTCACCAGCTCTGAATCCATACCGACAGCAGATGATATTGTTCTCTCTATCTCTCATCACAACGCCCACACCGAATCCGACACCTTCAACAATCGCCGCATCAATCGACATCTTCATCTGTCCCTCCCTGGTGCAGGCCACTTTTGTAGTTTTAATCTGATTTGGTGAATCAATCACAGGCGCCACCCATTGAGCTCTGGAAGCAATGGCAAGACAATCCACATGATCCAATTCTTTTTGTTGAAAGACAAGCAAATTCCGAGCATACCAAATGGACCAAGCTAGCGTCGCAAACCTTGCCTGACTCTCCCGATGAGGGCTGCTACGAATCATTTCAAACCAATCCTTTATCGAACAAACTCCAGATAAAGGTTGCAGTCGAAGAGGAGAAACAGACCAGAGGGCCTCAGCCCATCCACAATCCCGAAGCGCATGTTCCACGGTTTCTTCTTGGTCACCACACCTTCTACAGAAAGCGTCCACATCAATACTCCTGCTCCGGAGAGCCTTGTTTGTGGGAAGAGCATCAGCTAGACATCTCCACATGAAAAGTCTAACTTTTGGAATAACATCAAGACCCCATATCCACTTCCATAACTCGCCATTCGAATCAGAAGAAGAAGCGTCAAACCTGGATCTTAAGTTCAACGCCAACTGGTAGCCTGTCCGCACCGAATACATATTAAACTTTCCATTTGGCCAGAAAGGCTTATCGGGTTCAGCAGGGTTACCTTGAAGTTGCGCCAAAATCCGTTCTCTATGACTATTGTCCATCACCTCCAACAGCTTATCTTCATCCCATGATCCATCTTCCTCAATGAAAAGCTCCTTAACCAGCAAGAACTGCTTTTCTTCCTCAACTTCAGCTGTCACAAACTGACCTCTCCTAGCTAGCAGCCACCGATCAACTCCAATACGGATCCGATCTCCTTTACCCAATTTCTAAGCCACACCCTCCGCAAGTAAGTCTCTACCAACAAGAATGCTTTTCCAAGTGAAGGATGGGTTATGAGCATTTCTAGCCAACAGTAGATCATCCGCGGATAGTATCTCGCCTTAAGAGATCGAGCAAGAAGAGTATTGTCATTGAGTAGGAGACGCCAAGCTTGTTTAGCAAGCATAGCCTGATTAAACAGGCTAATATCTCTGAACCCCAAACCACCAACACCTTTCGCCGTACACAATTTTTTCCAACTTTTCCAGTGAATTCTCCTTTCTTCGTGTTTTTGACCCCAGAAAAAGTTCGACGCCACACTATTCAGGCGCTGGCAAATCTGATCAGGAATAGAGAAACAACTCATTAGGTAAGATGGAATAGATTGAAGAACTGTTTTGATAAGAACCATCTTGCCCGCGCCAGAGAGATAACGTTTCTTCCAGTCTTTTGATTTTTTCCTAGTTCTGTCAACAAGCATCTGGAAAATCTCGCTCTTAGAACGCCCAACTGTACTAGGTATGCCCAGATAAGTAGATCGCTGCCCTCCTCTGTTAACACCCAACAAGTTCGCCAGCTCAATTTGGAACGACTCAGCAATACCACCACTGAAAGTAATGGTGGATTTCTCAAGATTAACCTTTTGCCCTGACACACCTTCATAAGCTCGCAATACATCACAGACCACTCCCACCTCCTTAGCATTTCCTCTACCAAAAATGATGCAATCATCTGCAAACAAAAGATGACTAACCCTCGGGGCCGTTCTACATAAACGAGCACCGTGTAATAAATTCTGTGATTCAGCCTTCCGAAGCAAACCCGACAGAGCTTCCGTACAAAAAAGAAAGAGAAAGGGTGAAAGAGGGTCACCCTGTCGCAGCCCACGACTTGGCTCAAAAGATTCACCTGGGAAACCGTTAACAAGAACACGAAACGACACAGAACGAACACAACGCATAATCAAATCCACAAAAGAAGGGGAGAAACCCAAATGCCTCATAATAGAATCCAAGAAATCCCATTCAACCCTATCATAGGCCTTCGCCATATCTAATTTAAACGCAAACACACCATGGGATTTAGCCTTATTCAACTTCATCATGTGAAAAATCTCAAAAGCCAGAAGAGCATTGTCAGTAATCTGACGGCCCGGGACAAAAGCAGACTGACTCTCATGAATAATAGACGGGAGACACACTTTGAGACGATTAGTCAAAACCTTTGAGACAATTTTATAAATGACATTACAAAGACTAATCGGACGAAATTCAGAGGGATGGACACACTTTTTCTTTTTAGGAATCAAACAGAGGAAAGTAGAATTAATGGGACCAGGAGAGACACCATTGTTAAGAATATCAAGTAACATAGGGACAATATCAGTTTTAGTAACAGACCAGAAAGTAGAGTAGAAAAGAGCAGGCATACCGTCTGGCCCAGGGGCCTTCAAAGGGGACATCTGTTTAAGGGCTTGAACAATTTCCATCTGTGAGAAAGGGAGAGTGAGCTCTCTGTTCATATCATCTGTGACTACCGGATCGATGGAGCGAAGGACCTCAGTAGGGTTATGGTGAGGTTCTGAAGAGAAGAGCTCTTGAAAGTAATCCCGAAATATCTCATCCATCTCACTATTCTTTTTCGTCATGGTGTCGTCAACACGCTGAATCTCCTTGATGTGGTTTCGTTTTTTCTGTCCTTCAGCCACTTTATGGAAAAAACCCGAATTCCTATCCCCATTCGCCATCCAATCAGCCCGAGACCTCTGTTTCCACATAATCTCTTCCTTATAAAGGAGATCGTCAAGCTCATTCTCAAGCTGGTGTTGTTCCTCCTTGGACCAAGGATCTCGACAAGGCCTTTGCAAATCCGCCAGTTGCTCCCTGATTTGAGCGCATTTTTTTTAACATGACCGAACACCGATTTTTCCCAGAGCTTGAGTTCATGACCCATACACTTAATCTTGCTGCTAACATCTTCTGGTGAGCAGGAACCGAGACTGGTATTCCAAAGCTGCTCACAAAACGGCTTACAACTGTCATCCCTAAGCCACAACGCCTCAAAGCGAAATGGTTTAGGTCGAGTTTGCTGATCATCAGGACCCTTCTCCAAACACAAAAGAATAGGGCAATGATCGCTTGACTTTCGAAGGAGATGAGACACCTCAAAGCCCGGAAACATAGAAATCCAATCTGAACTACCGAGAACCCTGTCAAGTCTTTCTAAAATGTTATCGTCGCCCCGTTGATTATTAGACCAAGTGAAAGGATCACCAATGAAACCAAGATCATTCAGGCCGCATCTATCAATAGTATCTCTGAACTGTAGCAGTCTTGAGTCCGCCTTCAGACTCCCCCCTCTTTTTTCAAAATGATACAAAGTTTCATTAAAGTCGCCGCCACAAATCCATTTACTCGACACTTGCGATAGAAGAGAATGCATAAGATTCCACGTGTGAAAGTGTTCTTCAGTCTTACTACACCCATAAATACCACAAAAATCCCAAACTCCATGAATGCCATCGTCCACCGAAACCAAAATGTGATGAGAAGAGGAAGATTTAAGAGTGATATTCAGATCATCCCCCCAAAGAAGACATAAACCACCACTTCGGCCTCTAGCCGAACAAACACAATCAATGGCCAAAAAATTATTGAAACCCGTAGCCGTGAGAATAGGCTGCCAATCCACAGTTAAGAGTTTAGTTTCCATAAGAAAAACCACATCGGGACGCTTTTGTTTGGTTAACCAAACGAGTTGACGAATTGTCGAGGGATTCCCAAGCCCCCGACAATTCCAGAGTAAAGAATTCATTGTGCCCGACGGGATTGCTCCGAAGCAATCTCCGCCGATGGTGCAAATGAGGTGGGAGCATTGTCAGGAGAGAGGCCTCTGAGTCGTTTCGGGGCTAGCTCAAAAGTATCTATCTTGACAGAAAAAACGTCACTTTCCTCCTCGCGCAAATGACGCTTTTTATTAGAACCGGGAACAACGAGGGCAGTAGAAGGTGAGGGTGTAGGAATTCTGGCACAGCGTTTCCATTTTTTTCCGTTCGGTCGTGAGGACTGAACGTCAGAGATGATGGTTGTTTTCTGTTCCAGGGTAGGCTGCAACTTGAGATTTTGGATAAGGATATTTGTTGGAGTGAAGGGAGCTGTCGGATTAATGATGCTAGATGGGAGGGGATTAGGAACCAGATTAGAGGTAGAATCAGGCTGGGGTTGAAGTTTAAGAAATTCCATAATATCAGTAACCAGTTGGGTAGAGCAGGACGAAGTCTTGTGGGAAAGGTTGGGAGCTGTAGAGGAAGGAGGAGAAGCGGTTAAGATATTAGAAGAATGGCATCCCATAATATCCGTAACCAGTTGGGTAGAGCAGGAAGAATTCTTGTGGGAAAGGTTGGGAGCTGAAAAGGAAGAAGGAAAAGTGGGTGAAGTATTAGAAGAATGGCATCTGGTGGTGTTGGTAAAGCTGTCAGTATTAGTATCTGTCATCATTTGCTTTTGTGGTTGTTGGCTAGACCTAGGCTCATTCAGAGGCATGAGAGTGATAGTATCAGCAATTGGATTGTGAGCCAAGGGGGGCGGGCGTGGTTTACGGTAATTGTTATGGGTGAGGATGATGGCTTGAATATCAGGAGGGAGGTTTGATGGGGGAGGTGGGACATTAGGGGAAGTGAAGCGACGAGGGGGGGAGTCGGATTTTCGAGGAGGATGGATTTTCTTAAGGGGAGAAGCCTTGAGAAAAGCACCATAAAGAAGTTCTTCAAACTGTTTACCATTCTCATCTTCATCAGATTCTTTATCACAAGCTCGAATATGGTGACCCAAAAAACCACAGCGATAACAGAAGGTAGGGAGATTCTCATATTTGAGTGGTATCCACAACTGCCTTCCTTCAAAAGAAATAGTTATCCCACGCAGAAGGGGCACCTTGATATTGAGACTGACTTTAAATCTTGCAAAGCACCCAGCATAGTTCGAATCTGTATCAATATCTTCAACGTAGCCAACCTTCGCTGCAATATGGCGCAGAACAGCGGGCCGAGTACATCTCATCGGAAGATCATACGCTCTCACCCAGAAACTTCCCCTATCAATGGTGATATTTGAAGGTTGTTCAGATCCGTCCAGGCACGCTATGGCGAAAAGTTGCCCATCAAAATGCCAAGGCTGGCGCTTAAGGACCCATTCACGATCCCCTTCCGATGTAAAAGTAAACAGAAATAAATTCTTCCTCCACTCTCTAGCAATGAAAGGCTTCTGCGTTTTCCAGGATTTCTGCATAACTTCCACCAGATGAAAACCATTAGGAGGTTTCATACACACCAATTTACCCACAAGACAATAGCTTTGTTCAGTTGCGGGGTATTCTTCGCCCACAACATCACTAGAGATGTCGATAATGTCAGATTCACGATCAGTTCGCTCTTCCACTTCTGATCCCAAACCATAACCCCGCGAGGAACCGCCGCGCTCCATATCCTGCAAGAACAAAGAAGAGACAAACGAAAACCAACACTCACATCCACACAGAAGAAAAGGAAAAAGGAAGACTGGAGGGAAAAGAAAGAAACGACACAAGAAGACAGCAAGGCCGACGATCAAAATCGTCAACGGAGAGAGTAGAAACCCTAATAAAACTCACAGAGGAGAGACAAAACCCTAGAGACGCCTAGAGAACAAAAAACCCTAGAAACCCTAGGGAACCCCTTTACACATTAATGTTTGAAGAATGCATTTGAGGATGTAAATCGATAAAATCTTTTATCTAAAAAGTTTTTAACCAACAAACAGTCATTTTTGGTTAAGATAAATGGCTGGATTTGGCCCATCTCATGAAATCCTATATATGAAAAAATTTCCTGTAACTAAAATTGATCAAACTCTTCTATTTTGAATTTCCTTCAACAACTTACTCTTTCTCACTCTCTAAATTCATTGAACAGATTCTTTTTGGAGGCACTTTCTTGTGCAATCAGTTGCACCAATCAGGTCAAATCTAACCCGATTCAAAATCATATAATATATACTAAATTTACACATTATCTACCATCTGAATTTGCTAGCGCAAGTGGTTCAACATGATCTCCTGGAAGTCTGAGGGTTTGAAACCTTTTCTGAAGCCAAAAGTTGATTTTTTTTTTCAAGCGCTGACTTCCCTTTTTTATTTCTTTTTTTCCCCCTTTTTTCTACTTCTTTTTTCTTCTTTTTCCCCCCCCGATTTTTCCTTGTTTTTTTCTTCTTTTTTCTTCATTTTTTTTCCTTCTTTTTTTCTTCTTCTTAGTAAATGACACTTTTAATATATAAAAATGACACTATTTTTCTTAATAAGTAACACTATATGCATTAATAAATGATATTATATTTATATTTAAATGACACTTTTAATATATTTAAATGACACTATTTTTCTTATTACATAACACTATATGCATTAATAAATGATACTACATTTATATTTAAATGACACTATTCTATTATACAAATGACATTATAATCTTTTCCCTAAAAAAATGACATTGTATAATTGACACTAACATTTTAAATGACACTATTATGTTATACAAATGATATTATAATACGAAAATTAACACTATAACATTTTAAATTACAATATAACATTTTAGATGACACTATACCATATTAAATGACAGTACTTCGACATACAAATGACATTACAAGATTTCAAATGACACTTTAACATTTTAAATGACACTACTCCGACATACAAATGATACTATAAGATTGAAATTGACACTATAACATTGTAAATGATAATGCACGCGTATAACCGACACTGAAAAGTTGAAAATGACACTATTCACATATACAAATGACATTAGAAGAACGAAATTGACACTATAACATTTTAAATGACGCTATAAGGTTTAAAGTGACACTATGATTGACACTATAACATTTCAAATGACACTATTGTATTATACAAATGACACTATAATATTTAAGATTTCAAATGCCACTATAACATTTCAAATGATACTACTCCGATATTCAAATGACACTTTAAGATTTTCAATGACACTACAACATTTCAAATGACACTTTAACATTTCAAATGATACTACTCCGACATACAAATGACACTTTAACATTTCATATGACACTACAAGATTTCAAATGACACTATAACTTTTCAAAAAAAAAAACTAAAAAGAAGAAAAAAAAAGAAACTGAAAATTATACTTTCAAAGAAGAAAAAACAAAATTTCGCTAACAAAAGAAAAAACAAAATTTTGCAGAAGAAAATGAAAAACGAGAGGCGTTCGAAAGAAAGAAGAGAAAATCGCCTTTAATGGGTTTCGAACCCGCGACCTTGACATGCAAGGCGCGGGTTCAAATTATCTGCATTAAGTCCTCATATGATAATTGAGGCGCAGATTTAATATATATTATATGAATTGAATCGGGTCAAATCTAACCTGATTTCATTGTGAAATAGTTTCAGGGAAGTATTCGTGTTCTTTAATTTTGCCACTTGCTGAGATCGAGTGGAAAACAACTCAATTCCCTTCATTTTCTTTATAGGGTGCATTTCTTGAGTGGCTATCTAGGCTATTTCTTTCTAGTTTCTAAATAAATCGAGTTTTATAGTATCTCAATATATATCACCACTTACTAGTACTACTAACAATTAATCATTTTGGGCCTATATATATATGCTGTGGACAGCGTGCAGCCATTTCTGGTATATATATAATATTATTCCTAGCCTGTGATGCACTCAACCATCATACTTATATTAATTTCTTTTATTTCCTTAATGTAATTAACGTATTTTGGAACATGTACACTATCGTCGGTCGGAAACTGAGATTTTCTATTATATATATATATATATATATATATATATATATATATATATATATAGGGAAGAGTTACCGTGAAAACACTTCTTAAAATAAAAATAAAAATATTTTTCAATGTACGAATTTTATGTAGAACGTATGAATTCATCCAACGGGGTTACGAATTGTGAAAAATAAATTTTTGCTATCTTTGAGATTCAAACTCATGACCACGAATTCATCCAACAGGGTTACGAATCAACAGTAGATCTTGATGATCTAAGGACTGAAAATTGTTTATATTTTATATTTTAAGAAATATTTTTATTTTAGCCCCCCTATATATATATATATATATATATATATATATATATATATATATATATAGGAATTGGTTCAATTGAGAAGCTCAAATGTGTTGAGAAGTTGAGAAGCAATGTAATAGATGAACATGTTAGTATATTTTGATGAACATGGTAATTAGACACTATATAAATAAATTCTTTGAACATACCAAATACAACTGACGAACATACGAATCTATTTAATTTATTAAAAAATACGTCACCGCCAATGATCGAACCCCAGATCAAACTCGTGTTCATAAAAACTAATTGGCATGTTCATCTAATTAAATTGCTTCTCAACTTCTCAACACATTTGAGCTTCTCAATATAACCTAACCCTATATATATATATATATATATATATATATATATATATATATATATATATATATATATATATATATATAGGGGTGGGCTACCGTGAGAGCACATTTTAAAATAAGAAATAAGAACAATTTTTAATGTATGAATTTTATGTAGAATACGTATGAATTCGCTGCATAAAGGTATGAATTGTGAAAAATAATTTTTTGCTACCTTTGGGATTCGAACTCAGGACCATAAATCCATCCAACAGAATTACGAATCAACCGTAGATCTTGATGATCTAAGGGCTGAAAATTATTCTTATTTTATATCTTAAGAAATGTATATATTTCATCCACACCCTTGATACAATATGATGGTATAAAACCCTAATTAAACAGGATTCAGACAAGTATTAATTTGTTGGACCTAAGACAAGGATTTTTAGAACACACCTCGTGATCATATATATATATAACCGAATTTAGGAAATATTATATTATAAAAATAAAAAAAGAAAAGGGATTTTAGTGATCAACTTGGAGATTTTCCGACTTAATTTGGTTGATGAACTTGATGTGATGGATATTAGTGAGGGACGTATATTACATACTTTATTAGTTAAATAATGCTTCAAGAAAGAAAGATGAGCAAAAAGTTAAAAGGGCTTTGGATCAACAAAAAGCATGCAGCCAAATGGTGACAAAAGTATAACGCACCTTCTACCAAAAAGAAGAGCAATTTTATTTGCACACACCTTTTGTACTATAACAAGATGGTTTAATTTTGTGATATGATAAAAATTCAAATATTAATATCACACATCGATCTCCGACAAAAATACATCATCAACCTATGCACAACAATGGTGCATATATACATGGTTTCATATTTCCATCGAGAAACATGTAATAACAATCTATTTAATTATTAATTAAGTCCCATAATTAATTAATTAATTTCTTAGAGGCTTCTTCCTCTCCGGCGTGTCGACGATCTCTACAACTACTTGATCATCATCATTTATAGGCTTCACAATCCCACGGTGGAGCAGCTGCGGTTGTTTAAACCCTGCTTCCTGAGATAATTCATTAACGGACACTGCGATTTTTTCGACGAATTTAATGATGTCGATGAGTATGGATGCAACAACGAGTATGGGCACGATTTCTTGAAGGCCGTCTGCTTCACTTGGCAACGAGGAATAGTTTTCCATTATGTTTTTGAGTTCATCAGCTGCAGCTTTGGAGTTGTTTAAATGGACTGCAACGGCTGATGATGGAATCCACATGCTTTTAATTGCTGTTGATAATTCCTTTAGAGCCTTGCCGCATTCCATGCTCATTTTCACGCACGATGGTTGGATTTTCTGATGGAATTCAGATACTCCCTATAAAATTAAATTTAAAATTAATCAAAATAATATTATATCGATTAGAAAAATTGTAAGTTAGTTATATCAATTCTTGAAATTTTTTTGTTTTTTACCTGAGGTTTGGAATTGATTGTGCATCCACTAAGTGTTTCAATTTGGCATGCACATTGCCTGACTATGCTACCCACGTTCAAGTAGAGTTTCCATGGATGATTGAACTTGAAACGTCCATGACTTGGTTCCCACCATGCAAAATTCGCCTATAATAGAATATTATTAATAGTAAAAAACATGCATATATATATATATATATGAAAAGAAAAGGAAAACAAAAAAGTACTAACCAATGATTCCTCGGTTGCTTTTGAGTTGAGCACACTTTTATGAATTTGGTGATATGACTTATCCCTACCATCCTTAGACGAAACCACATCGCCAAACTCGTTACCAAAACCTGGAAATTAATTCACAAATTAATTAATTTCCTAGCCTAGCTATAATAAAAATTTAGATAATATAAATATAAATACACGTACGTACCTTGTAAGGAGGCAGAAAGGTTTTGTATATTAGAAGCAATGAGATGATGCAAATCTTGACCAGCCCAAACGGGGTAAATGCAAAGGGATACGACGATGCAGGTGGCGCCGCCGATGAGAATGGTGGAGAGGCGTTGATGAGCCAACTCCATGATCTCACTAATCCGAGCACCGGACACCGCCACCAGGCTGAAGGTAAGTATGAATATCAAAACCCCATAATCGTATCTTCTCTTCACATTTGGGATAAATCGCGTAAATGTTGATACAGCAGCTGCACTCACAATAAACATGGAATTAACAACTTCATCATCATATACATATTTAAAGAAATTAATTTGTTTAATTACCTAGAATGAAAACCAAAAGGCCAAGAACAATAGGCTCTCCTCTCTCTCCACAAAGATTGGCCAAATATTCAGCTCCAACTCCTAATGCACCAGCTAGTAATGTAGCACCCCCTCTGTTCAAACTTTTCGAAATTGTTCCACCTACAAAATTAATAAATACATATCATATCATCATCAGAATTATCAAATAATTAATGTCATGTAAGTGATTATATATATATACGTACCAACTGAGAATTCGAAGACGACGACGACGGTCAAAATGGCCCACATTCCGGCTTGTCCGAAGCCATTGTAGAGTGGTCTGAAGTAGTAAAACAAAGACACTAACGTCAGAGTGAATCCAACCTTAACGGAGTGAAAGATTCTCCTGGGATCATCTTCTCCGATTTTCTTCGTATTCTTCGCTGTCTCCATCAGCCTAACCTTAACATTTTCGAACAAATTAGAGCGTGTTTTTTCATGGTTGGTAGCTGAGGTAGTCTCCATGGATACATGCAAGTACGATAGTGGAGAGAGAAAGGGAAGACTTGTGTGGACCTGGGTGGACTCCGGATTTTATAAAGGCTGGAAATTGGAATAATATACGAGATTAAAATTATATTTTATTAATTTGTTATAGAAATTAAATGACGGTGATCTATTCCATGTTGGCATGGCTCTAAAACTTTAGTCTAATTTCTTTTTGTGGGGAGGTAAATTAACTAATGGTGGTAATATTTCCTTATTTAAATGCTGCTTACACAGTTGTGTGAGTTGGCTTCTGCCAAACTTGTTGAAGCTTTACATATATATGTGTTTGTCTTATGTGTCTAGATTTCGTTTATTGGAAATATTCTATTTGAAATTTTACCGAAGCCAATGCATTTATGTACTTCCAGACTCTTGATATGAAAAATATTAATTTGATGATCAATCAATATATATATATATAGGGTGCGGTTATAGTGAGAACCACACTTATCGTGAGAACATAAGAACCATTAAAATCAATGCATCTACTATATAAATTAATGCATTCGCTATTAAATTTAATGCATCCGAAAATAATAAATTTTTTGCTCCCTTCAGGATTCGAACCCAGGATCTGCATTCATCCACCAAGATGATGCATCCACCGTAGATCTTGATGATCGAATGGTTTAAAATGGTTCTCTGTTCTAATTTTATTTAGTGGTTCATATTTGAACCTCTCCCTATATATATATTGTCACAGCCCGCCCTAACTATGGATAGTTAGGTCGAGTGATCCACGACTAGGGATGGGGTTAAAGAAGAAGGGGAAGAAAAGGGCGTCATTTATAGCCGTAAAACTTACTCATCTTAATAAAACTCGTCATTTTTATTCATTAATACTCAATTGAAAACAGTCTATGAAAGACAGCATAAAACTTAATTAATATCATTAATCAAGTTATACATCGTATGAAACCATTCTCTTAAGACTCAAAGTATGACATAACATACTATAACATCAACAACATCTTGCAGCGGAAAGTAGCTAGACATATGTATGAAGACATATTCTAGACAGGTTAACTATTTATTAACAACCCTGGAGACTCCGCTCATTGCAGCACCATCATCACATCAGCTCAACCTGCACATTTAGAAAACATATGCAGGGCTGAGTACAAAAGCACTCAGTGGGCACGTATGCCTAGGTATAAAAATACATGCTTCAAAACTGTAAATTGTCATGCCATCATAAACAGTACAGCAAGGGAGTTTTTCGCTAAAAAGGCCCAAGCTTACTAAGTTCATTTGTGATTCTTAAAGTTCGTCTGATCAGACTAAGTTCTTTTGTAATCTATCATATCTGAAACTGTGTGCCGGAGAGGTGGCCACCTCTCACGGTCACTTGACCGGCCAACCCGCTAGATGACTCACGGTCACTGGTGTACACTAGTCCTGGCAGGATAGCTATCAACTGCTCAGGACCCGAATTCGATTGCATCATTGGCAAAGCCAAAGCAGATAGATATCATACTAAAATTTAAACATTTTATGGCAAGACAATACTTGAAATAACTTTAACTCAAAGATTTTGTCATGAAATAACTTGCTCAAAGGTAGCATTAAACTCGTTTGATAGATATATAAAACTGAAATTAACAGTTAAATCATCTCATGCATTCATTCGTATAAGAGGCCTACGACAAGCAGGGGATCTCTATATACGTATAATAAAAGTAATGCCCACCTCGTTGTGTCTCTGTATCAATGAGTAACGTCACTCTCTCCCTCAAGTCGTTACTTCCCAAAAGGACCTTCATCGTTATGAAGAATTGGTGAGAAGTTATAAAAGAAACCTCGATTAATAATCTAATCTCTTTTATGAAACATTAGTATCTCTAATGTTCATCTCTCTTGATTGTTAATCAATATAACAATTATTATCTCTCGTCATTACTCATTAATTATAACATCCTTATGTTATAATTAGCAGCGCTTCAATTAAAAGAAATATTTAACACATCGAAAAGTTCACTTTCTTAGCAGATCTATTCGCTCTCATCTCGTCTAATTAACCGATTAGAAAGTTAAACTTTCCATTAGGCATGTATTTGAGTCACGGGTCAACAAGAATTGACTATGCTCAAATTCTAATTTCACTAAAAATTTCGGCATGACCTATTCATATATCATGTCAGCCACGAGATTTCAACGCGTGAATCTCACTACGTGAACTCGTCTCTCGACTCAAAACTTAACATCTTGACATCTTTTCAACGCAACCCAAACAATTCAAAATCATCAAAACTCTTTATCAGTAAACTATCATTTATACTCGACACCAATTGTTCGAGTGTCAGATACCAACATTTATGTGCGTTAATCATAACTCTCACAACTCACACCATTTAGTCATATCGTATCATCCATCAAAACAAATATAATCAAGTTATTTTCTAGAAAGTTTTGCTGTTTTTGTGTCATCTTTAAAACTTCATAACAACCAACTCAATCATCATAAACTCTCATACCAATTGATCTCAAAAACTTCATGAAGTGTAGTTCACTCTAAAAATGGTAGTTAACCAAAAAGGTTAAAGGTTTTTGGAGATATTGCTCTTTTAGTGCAGGCTGTCAAAGATTGACAGTTTCTGCCAATTTTGTTTAGGCCATTAGAAACCAAGGAAAACCTTAATAAAATTCCATCAAATTTAATCATCCAAAACTAAAGGTATCCTTGAAGATTTGGTTAAAATTTCACAAGAGAAAACGTTCATATGATCTGCCAAATAAACAATGAAACTCATACACTTTTACTGTTGGACAAATATGACAGCAGAACAGGGCATTTTTGAAATAATAAACTGCTCTATTTCAGAGGTCATAAAAATCGAAATCTTATGTTTTTAGAAAAGTATTGAAGTCTAGTTTCGTTTAAAAAAAAACGGTGATGCAAAATCCTTCATGGATTAATAGATATAAACGTTTTTGTGAAGTCTACCAATAGTTGACAGATTCTGTCAAGGATTTTTCAAAATATCTTTAAAATAGCAAACATCATCCAAAAGACATGAAATTTTGCAGCAACGAAATACACATATCATAGATAAACATACTAAAATTTCAGAGCCATCAAGCAATGAAAACTCATCGAAACATAAGCTTGAAACTGCTGTAAAATTTTGACAGAATTCCAGTTTTAATTTCGTTCAACAATTATCATCCATAAATTGTAAATCAATTAGCATGCTCATGTGATATCGTAGAACACATATACGCAATAATATTCATTATGCAACGTCTCAAACTTCACGAATTTAAATAATCATACTCTAAAAATTTATACAATTTTCGTGCTTGGAAAAATACGAATTTAATATATATCGATTCTAGCATACCCCTAAGCACAAATATCAAGTCAAAACGATCAAACAAAAATCGAAAGACAAGCTAATATGTGAAAAACGGGGCTGCCCTCATGGGTTTCATAGCTACGGTTCGTTCCGTTCTTACTCCCTTCATTAAACATGCTCAACATCTACCCAAGAACAACATACTAAAATTTCACGACGATCCGACGTCGTTTCAAAATAAAGTCGAGAATCGACGTTTTTCGACGTCGACGAAAATCGAAAAGAAAACCATCAAAACGTAGGTAGAGATCTTACCTACTTAGATACGTGATCGAAAAGATGATCGACGCTCGTCTCGGTGCTCAAATCGGAGGTCAAAAGCTCCAACACCAAAGAAAATGGTGTTATGCGTGAAGTGTGTGTGTGTGTTTTAGGTGTTAGTGTGTGTGTTGTAGGTGTTAGTGTGTGTGTTGTGGCTGATATCAACGTGATATAGTGTGAGTGAGTGGGTTTGGGCGGTTGGGGGGGTGGTTAGGGGTAGGGTAGGTTAGATATTTAGTCGTTAAATATCTCGTCTCGTCTCGTTTTAACGACTAACTACCCATACTCTTCGTTACTCGCCCTCTCAACCTCTACTCACTTTCATTACACTCGTAATTCTATATAAATATAGAAAATACAAGCTCGTTCTCGAAATTCTGATAAACGAGATCTACACGTTTATCGAGAAATCCCGATTCACTATTCACTCGTCGTAAAAAAAAAATAAAAACTTTCATTATTGGACTCGTATCGAAAAACTAAGAATATTTCTCGACGACGTGCACATAAGATTTTGAAAGTCGACAAAAAGACGAAATAGCAGTATTTTACTATTCATCGTCAAAAAGTCAAAATTTTGAAAAACGTCTTAACGGACTCAGATCTCACTTCCGAGTTCATCATTCTCATTCAAATAATTATCTCGAATTATTCAAATACTCAAACTCAAATACGGATATAAAATCTCACATCATTCTCACATCATCGAAAGAACATCTCAACATCTTAAAAAAAATAACAAGAAAACTTCATATAACTCCTCATCTCTTTACAAAGTAAATCAAACAAGGGATCTAAACCTTAATTACTCAAACTCAAGAAATTAAACACGTCATCAAAAGCCCGGGTATTACATATATATATATATATATATATATATATATCCTATATAGGGATAGGTTCTAATAAAAACCTCTTTTAAAATGAGAACTAGGAACCTAATCTTAGCCTTTAAAATTGAAGATCTAGCGGTTAATAATTAATTAGATAATTAGTCGTTTTTTCTTTATTGTGTATAATAAAGGATAGCAATGTAATTTTGTTTATTTTCAAATGTAGTTGGCGAGAATTGTGGGGTTTGATTTCAATATTTTCATTATTCCATTAACATTCAGTTTTCGTTTTTTTTAGTCACTTTGTGTTATTTTTTAATATTTCATTGCATTAGCTTTTATAAATTAACTAAAATTTAAAAAGTAAAATAAGGATTCAAAGATAATATTTCACATATTAAAATATCAATTTTTTTATTTTCATTTTAAATACTTTTTTTAAGATGTTAATCAATTTAAATAGGTTGCATAGTTGAAGGTTTCGAAGTTCTGAGTTGCATAGTTGAAAGATTAGTAGTTTCTGAGTTGCATAGTTGAAGGATTTATAGTTGCATAGATGAAGGATTCGTAAATCGTAATTGCATAGTTGCATAATTGAAGGGTTCGAAGTCTTCAGGTGCATAGTTGAAGGATCATATATAGTTGCATAGTTAAGTATTTTTGTAGATGGATAGTTAGATGAGATTATTGTGTTGCTCGGTTATTGTATTTTGTTGCTTGGATTTGACCTTGCACATAAGAAAAATTGTGAAATCTTATATTCTTATGCACCAATTTAATCTATGCAAATATAATGTATAGTGCAACAATAATACATTTCAGACATAAATATGTAATCTGCATATGCTATGCAACAATAAAAACATATATGTGCAACTACCAATTCTATATTCAAATTTAAGAAAGAGAATATCACTTTACCCACACATTACAGAATTCGTGCAAGCTAAACCTATCATCTGTGCAACACCAATTTTTGAGCAAAAGACCACCATCAAAATAAACAACTCTAAATATTGAAATAGATATGCACGATTAACATATATGCATTTTGCTTACACTACAAGAAAAATGCTGATAGACTAGTGTTAAAAACCGTAGTCGTAGGGGTAAAAAGAGTGTTGTTGTAGGTTGTGTAGTGGTAGATGGGCGCTAATAGACCACGGTTTTCAAACTGTGGTCATATATATATCACAAACGCTAATACACTACGGTTTTAAAATTGTTGTCTTTTAGCATATCACATTCGCTAACCGACCACACTTTTAAAACCGTGGTCTTTTAGCGTAACACAAGCAAAATAGAATACAGTTTAAAAACCGTGGTCTTTTAGCACGATTTAAAATTGTGGTCTATTAGCATTTTTTTCCCCTATTTCAATAATTATCTAATTAATTAATATCCAACTAATTTAGTCAAAAAAAATAAACACAAATCAAAACACATAAATTTAAATAAAGTTTAATATTCAAGAGTCATTACAATAATCTAGAAACGGGAATTAATTCAACGGACTAGAATTTTTTGCATTGTACTTTAAACATAATTCTACCAACCAAAATATGCAACTAAGCAATGTTCTTCACTAAGCGTCAACTAAAACTTTCAAGTGTATATGACATTTTTCCACTTTGCATCCAAACTAGCAACGTCATACCTGCATAAAATAAATGGACAAAAATAAAGAAAAAATGCATTACTTCACGTAGCAAAAAAATATATAGCTACACATAGAATCAATGAATACATAGAATCAATAACACATCATATCATATATAACCTAATATCAAGAATAAGTAGAACACATAAATTATAATAATTTGATATAAGAAATGTAGAAATATATGTAGCAACACATGCACGACGTATTGCAAAATTATAAAGATCATTCATTACCTCTTTACTCAAGTATATGATCTTGTACACAGTCCGCCCATTCTTTACGCACGTCATCAATGTCCTCTTTGGAGTACATTGGTTTATCGAACTGTGAGTAAAAAATATGTATTACAATGTGATAGTCAACCACCAAATACTTAATAAATTTTATTGAAAACAAATACCAATGAATGCAACGAGCCAATCGTCTGAGAACCATCACACTCAACTATTTCCTTCATGTATTTCATTACATAGAAACCACATTGAAAGTTGTCAGGTTGTTTAGGAACCTACATTCGAATGAAAGTACTACAGATTAATTTTTTATATATCCACTTTTATGAATCAAGTTGCATACAATTACATACCTTAATTACTGACCACGAAGACATCTTTCTTCATTTCCTCTGCTTTTGGGTATTGAAAAGCTTTAATGCCCTTCATTAGAAGATGAAAAGTGATTTACATCAAGTATAATTATATTTTAAAATAAAAGTAAAGCCACTCAACTTACAATTGAACAACTTGTTTCCAAACACCATCATGAATACCATCATAAAAGGGATCCAACATAGCAGCTTCCTCCTTATAAGGATCGATGATCGTAAGAATCCAATGGTCACTATATAGTAAAAGTAAACATAATAGAATTAGTGCATGTAATTATCAATTTCACTAAACTATTGTGAATTTCTTTCTCACCGCACATTACATGGAGGATTTGTCCAGTATTAACCTAAATATTTCATGGGCATACCTGCAGCAGCCTTCTCTCTTCTAGCCATTGTTTAACAGGCATAACTTTGTCGTTCTCATCTTTCCATTCATTAGCCACCACTGTCGCTTGTAATCACGGATGGTGTTGGCTGCTGCTCCACCAGCAAGTATGGCCTCCTCAAGCTCTCTGATGGTTTGGCTAAGCTTTTCAACCTCCAAAACCTTATATCTATGTGTCTTATCAAGTATTTTATTCTCCTCCTGCATATATATGCATGCTAGTTAGAGATTTGGAACTTATATATAGGCATCATAGAAGTGATCTATATATTGTACCTGGCATATCTCAATTTGCCTCCTAAGCTCATAGTTCTGGTTTTGAACCTCCTCGACTATCAATGCTCTTTCTAAAGCACTTCTCAATATTTTCTGGTTTTGGCGTAAACTCTTCTAAGAGTAGCTTCAGCTGCATATTGTGCAGCTAGTGCTTCTTTCTTTTCATCTGTGAGCTTCTTGATGTCAATATTCTGCATTAACCAGACCCCAAAACACTTATTCATGTCTATTTCAATTTTTATTGTTAAAGAGGGGGGAAATTTAACAAGAAATAAATATGCAGTATGTGGTGTGTCAATAAATCGATTCACACCTTCTGCTCAAGATGGTTTCCATTCAATCTTAGCTTCTCTTCCAACCTTTTGACTTCACTTCCAAGCTGGAAAAATGAATAGCACACACATGAGAAAGCAATTGACAGATACAAGCAACGTAATAACATAATCCAGCCAAGGTGAGATAAGTCCTCAATTTTTCCTTTCCATTTCTCGTACTGCAGAATCAACTGCAATTCTACTATTCATTTCATATATTTATATATGATAATTGATAAGTAATAGAATATGCCGGTTAGCTTTATTTTATATTAATACAGAACCAAATACAGATAAATTACTGCTGCTTTTGAGTTAGTGAATGAATTCTCCAAATACAGCTGCACAGTTTCTCAATGGGGAAACTGATTAGTTTTACCTCCTCCAAAGCCTTATCCTTGAGCGCTTCAGTTGCTCTCAGTGCTCGAATTTCACTTTGAGCTTTCCCCAGTCCCCTCTCCTTCTCTGCAATGCCAGAAGATAAAGCTTGTTATGTCTGTGTGTAATACGTAATTATCAGTGCCAATTATGAGATATATTTGAATAGAATTAACTGCCAAAGACCTCCAGTCTCGGCACTTCTTGCAGACAAAAAAATGTTAAGGTGGCCTACTTAAAAAAAACTTTTCTTTTCAAATCATTAGTTTTTCTGCAGAATGGGACATAGTTAATGAGGATCTCTGATTCTCTACGGACTAAGATGAGAATTTTGATAGTGTGATTGTAAAACATATATGCCAATCATGAATGCGCTAATGCTGCCAATAAACCATATAACCAAGCAAGAAAACTAGTAAAATCAGCATTTAGCAGCACCTTCCGACTTGTTTATTTCTATTTCGGAAGGTCAGAAAATGTCGCTGAACACGACGTTGTGGTTTCTGAACAATTTGATACCTTATTCTCATCCTTCTGAATTAGGTAGCAGTGCCTAGATTCTAAACTAGGTACTGGAGAAAACAGAGCAAGGAAAAACATTGAAGATTGGTGGGTCCAGACAACGTCTACTTTCTAAGATAATCATATCATACTCTCACCTGATTTTAGGCTAGGGTTTCGAATTAGGGGCTGAGCTTATGGGAGCAGGCAGGTAGGGGGCGGAGCATGCGGCGGCGGAGCAGGTGAAGCAGGCGGCGGCGGAGCAGGTGAAGCAGGCGAATTAGGCGGCGGCGGATCAGGCGAAGCAGACGGCGGAGCAGGCAGCGGAGCAGGCGGCGCGCGGAGCAAGCCAAGCAGGCGGCGCGCGGAGTAGGCGGAGCAAGCGAAGCAGGCGGCGGAGGGAGATGGCTGAGCAGGCAGCGCGCGGAGGCGCGGCAGAGCGCAGCGACGGGAGTGTGAAGAGTAGACGCGGTTAATTTGTGTGTTAGGATTAATTAGGGATTTGAAGTATTTTTTAATTATTAATTAAATTAATTCAATAAGACTACACTATTTGACCTCTTTAACATGTGTTTTTTAAAACCGATGTCATACATTAAGTACCACCACACTGAAACGACTAGGCTACTAAAAAACCGTGGTCTTTTAGCATGAAAAAATGCTAAAAGACCACGGTTTTATCTACAACCACGCTTTTAGAGTCTATGACCACGGTTTTTTGTTAAAACACTTGTCTTTTAGGTGTAGTGTTTTTGCATTTTTCTTGTAGTGTTAAGACAATTATGCAATTACTACATTTCATATAAACATGACCAAAAAAGAAAGATATTTGCATTTTTATATCAATTTTTTTCATCTGTGCAACAGTTACCACAGCTCTGTGCAACAACATAAAACAAACAATTTGTGCAACTAGTAACCATAAGAAATGCAACAATAATTTATATTCAAATTTTAAAAATAAAAAAATATTTTTTCCACACACTACAACAATCGTGCATGTAAAAATTATCATCCGTGCAACACCAATCTTCGAGTAAAAAATCAACATCAAAATTGAACAAAGCTAGATATTGAAATAGACATGCACAATAAATATATATGCATTTTGCTTCCTAAATACAATTGGAGTGAGAGAATATGCACGTCTATTTTTACCCTACAACAATAAGTAAATGCAATTGGAGGGAGAGAGAAAATGCAATTGAAGTGGAAAATAAATGGTTCCTATAATCACGTTAGGTAGTTATTAAGCAAATGTTTTTTTTACATTTCTAACCCGAGTTCGAGGGTTTTTTAGGACAGTAACTTAAATTGATTTGGAAATTAGGACAATAACTTTCGGACTTGTAAAAATAGGACACTAATTTTTTTTTAGAGTAAAATAGGACACTAATTAATAAGTGTTGCATCCGCAGGACATTTTTCGGCCAATTATCGGCCCAGAAATGTCCTATTTTTACAATGCTTATTAATTATTGTCCTATTTTACTTTAAAAAAAATAGTGTCCTATTTTTACAACTCCGAAAGTTTTTGTCCTAATTTTCAAATCAACATAAGTTATTGTCCTAAAAAATCCCCTGACTCTTTCTAACCCTATTATATTTCTATAATTTATTGAAAGGAAACCGTGTGCATCTACAATAATTTATCCCATCCGTTTATTTTACATAAATCAATGGTTTAGATTAGGTTCCTAGTTTTCATCTTAAGGGGGGTTTTTATATTAACCCCACCCTATATATATCCCTATATATATATATATATATATATATATATATATATATATATATAGGAATGGGATCGTGTAGATCCCAATGCTTATAATACATCCGTAGATCCAAATCTAGACCACACATTTATGACATGTGGCGCATCAAGATGCATAAAGGCATTTCAAGGCAAAATATGGAGAGGGGTAAAATTGAAATGTAATTTTCGGATTTAATAATTAAAAAAAATATATTTTTTTTAGATTTTCTCAAAATAGATATATTTTAGATGCATATAGTTTCACACAAAGATGCATAAAGTTTTCACATGAAATGCATGACTTTGAACAGAAAAATGCATTTGATTTTTACAGTTTTGGTATTTTCACAACCCCACCCCGCACCACCCCCCAACCCACCCCACACCACCCCCCGACCCTCCCCATTACCGCCCCCCAAAATAGTCATGTTTCACATGCATATAAAATCAAACAAAAGTGCATAAAGATTTTACATAAAAATGCATTAAATTATACAAAAAATGCATTTCATTTTAATAAATCTGGTATTTTCGCCACCCCACCCCTGCCCCACCCCGCACCCCCACCCCACCCCACCCCCCACCCAATTTTTTTTTTAAAAAAAAAAACTGATTTTCTGACCACTGACCCGCCACCCACCCCCCACCCCCCCCAAATTTTTTTTTTCTTCAAAACTGATTTTTTGATTGTTGAGTCGCTGACCCACCCACCCCCCACCCACCCCCCCCCCCAAAATTAAAAAAAAAAAAAATTGATTTTCTGACCGCTAACCCCCTACCCACTCTCCAGCCCAAAAAAAAATTATATTTTTTCAAAAAATGTAATGCATTTTTGTGTGAAAGTATATGCATTTCTGTGCGAAAGTATATGCATGTACAACATGTAATTTTTTTATGCATGTAAAAATCAGTTTTTCAAAAAAAAAAAATTTGCGGGTGGGGTGGGGGGTCAGTGGTCAGAAAATCAGTTTTTGAGAAAAAAAATTGGTGGGGGGAGGGGGGGGGTGGGGGGTAGGGGTGGGTCAGTGGTTAGAAAATCAGTTTTTAAAAAAATAAATAATTTTTTTTTGGGTGGGGGGTGGGGGGGTAGGGGGTGGGGTTCAGGGGTGTGGGGGGTGGGGTGAAATCTTATGCATTTTTATATGAAACTTTATGCATCTAAAATATACTTATTTTGAGAAAATCTTTTTTTATTTTTTTTAATTTCGAAAATTACATTCCAATTTTACCCCTCTCCAGATTTTACCTTGAAATGCCTTGCCACGTGTCACCATCTTGATGCGCCACATGTCATAAATGTGTGGTCTAGATTTGGATCTACGGATCTATTATAAGCATAGGGATCCACATGAACCCAACCCTATATATATATATATATATATAGGGAGAGGTTCAAGAAAGAACCATAAATAAAAGAAGACGGGAGAACCATTTTCAGCCATTCGATCATCAAGATCTACGGTAGATGCATCATCTTGTTGGATGAATGCAGATCCTGGGTTCGAATCCTGAAGGGAGCATTGTTTTTTTAATTTTTTTAGTGCATTAATTTTAACAGCGAATGCATTAATTTTTACAGTTGATGCATTAGATTTGATGGTTCTCCCGTTCTCACAAATAATGTAGTTCTCTCTAGAACCACACCCTATATATATATATATATATATATATATATATATATATATATATATATATATATATATATATATATATAGGGGGCGGTTATTCAATAAACCACCCTTATTTTAAGAATTACGAACCAGCAAAAATGCATGAATTTTATGTATAACACGCATGAATAAACTGTATAAAGGCATGAATTGCGAAAAATAATTTTTTGCTACCTTTGGGATTCGAACTCAGGACCATGAATTTATCCAACAAGGTGATGAATCAACCGTAGATCTTGATGATCTAAGGGCTGAAAATGGTTCCTAATTTATATTTTAAGAAGCGTTCTTATTTTAGCCTTCCCCTATATATATATATATATATATATATATATATATATATATATATATATATATATATATATATATATAAAGACCACTAAATAAAAGAAGAATTGAGAACCATTTTTAGCCATTCGATCATTAAGATTTACGGTGGATACATCATCTTGTTGGATGAATGCAGATCCTGGGTTCGAATCCTGAAGGGAACAATTTTTATTTTTATTTTTTTGAGTGCATTAATTTTAACAACGAATGCATTAATTTTTACAGTGGATGCATTAGATTTTATGGTTCTCACTAGGGCTGTCTAATTGGTTATCGGGTTTTGGATAATCCGTTAACCGAACCAAAATTCCTGGGTTTGGGTATCCAATAACCAAATTTTTGGTTATCGGTTCGGTTTCGAGTATCATTTTTAGAAAAATTTTGGGTATCGGTTAACCCAATAACCGAAACGGGTTAACCGAAATAACCGAAAATTATTTAATAAATTATTTAATATTATATTATATATATTTTAATTATTAATTCATTAATTAATTAATTTATTTTTTTTTAATCGATTTTTAGCTAAAATAAAATTATGATATATTTAAGGTATAAAAATGAGCTTTAGTCTAATGGATAAGTTGATTTGTGTATTTTTTAGAGACTAAGGTTCAAATCCTCTATCTAGCAAATTATTTAAATTTTAATTTTTTAAATGGGTATTTCGGATACCCAAATAACCGAATCGGGTACACCTAAAACGGTTCGGGAACGGTTAGTGAAATATGGCAATTTTGGATTCGGGTAACCGAAAATTCGGGTACGGATAATCGAACTCGAACCGATCGACAACCCTAGTTCTCACGTTCTCACAAATAATGTAGTTCTCTCTAGAACCACACCACATATATATATATATATATATATATATATATATATATATATATATGTGTGTGTGTGTGTGTGTGTGTGTGTGTGTGTGTGTGTGTGTGTATAGGGGTCGCTCCAATGAGACCCCCTAATTTTAGTGAGATGTAGGGCACGATCTGGTGCGTTTAAATCCTATGGCTGATATTGTGTCTTGAGGGTGATTTTTTTTTCGCAGGGTTCGAATCATGGAAGGAGCAGAATATTTTAAAGAGAAAATGAGCAAATTGGCCCCCGAAACCTATAGCGTATAACCCCTCTTACTCACTGTCTGTGCAACTAAACCCCTGAACTCCGAGAAAAGGGTGCAAATTCCCCCCTCTGACTGACGGCTGTTAACGACGTTAGGTCAGAGGGGGGAATTTGCACCATTTTCTCGGAGTTCAGGGGTTTAGTTGCACGCACAGTAACTAAAGGAGGTTTTACGCTATAGGGGCTATTACTTCATGGGCTAATCTGCACCTTTTCCCTTTTTTAATTAACTCTCATCTCTCTCACTCAGCCCTCTTTCTCTCTCGGCCACTGCACCGCCACTAACGGTGGTTGAATCAACAAGTTGTAGGATCATCTTTTATCAGCAACACAAACGATTAATCCATCAAATCGACATTATATAGAAATAGCGAAAATAAGTAGGTTATGATCGTTACATTGTGAGAGGCGTCAAATTTGGCGATGGCGCCGACGCCTTGCCAAACATCACAAACTCGCGAAGCTTCGAGGCGGCAAGCTTGCTTCTGCGGCGTGATTTGGGGGCGACCTTTGCACTGTCTTTTGTTGAAGCAAAGCACAGAGGACGACCGCAAGTTTGAGAGAGAGCAGCCAATGGTGATGGAGAGCGTGCACGGCGCTCTTCGTTCGAGATTCGAGCGGTGGAGGCAGGCCAGTGCTAAGGTTCAATCCTTCGTCCTCTTCATAGGAGAATCGAGCAGGAGACGACTCTCCGACCGGGTGCGGCTGCACTGGAGCCATGGATTGGCTGCTTGCCGGCCTTTTAGCAGCGGTGGCGGCGATTTCGCCGTATTTAAGAGAAAGAGGCGACTCCTCATCGAGAAAAGCTAGGGCTCGCGATCTGTCACAGATTGAGATAGAGAGCATGTGGTAGGTGTCATTGGCGGTAGGCGGCCGGTTTTCCGGATATCGCGACGGCGATTTTGGACCAAAGGGGGGAATTAGGGCTCGCCCTTGACGTTGAGCGTGTGCAGCTGAGAAAGCTCCGGGGTTTAGGGCCCAGGAGAGAGGGAAATGGGCGGCGCCCTCGGCCAGCCTCGCCGGAGCTTAAATCAGCGGCGTCGGCGATCAGATTTTGGAGGAGGAGGGCTTCCTATTTTTTTGTGCGTGACTTTTTGAGAGAAAAGAGAGATGAGAGATAATTTAAAAAAAAGAAAGGAAAATGTGCAGATTAGCCCTTGAAGTAGTAGCCCCTGTAGCGTAAAACCCCCCTTAGTCACTGTGTGTGCAACTAAACCCCTGAACTCCGAGAAAATGGTGCAAATTCCCCCCTCTGACCTAACGTCGTTAATAGCCGTTAGTCAGAGGGGGGAATTTGCACCCTTTTCTTGGAGTTCAGGGGTTTAATTGCACACACAGTGAGTAAGAGGGGTTATACGCTATAGGGGCTACTACTTCGGGGGCCAATCTGTACCTTTTTCCTATTTTAAATTTTGTTATTCATCAGTATATACTGCATTGTTCATCAATATATACGACCCTATTCATCAGTATATACATCTTGTTCATTAGATATGCGTTTTGTTTATTAGTATTATTATCTTATTTATGGTACTCATGTTACACGAAAAATAGGGGGTCTCACTGGAGCGCGCCCATATATATATACATATATATATATATATATATATATATATAGGTTATACCGAGAATACTATCTTTTGTGAGAAATAAGAATGATTGCATAAGCCAGTATATAATGTTGCATAAGCTACATTATAATACTGCATAAATTTTTTACCTGGGTTCAAATCTTGGAGAAAGCGAAAATTTTATATAATTAATTGAATTTCGTTATGCAATCATTACAATCAGCTTATGCAAATTACAAGCATTTTATGCAATATATATATACTGACTTATGCAATCATTCTCCAATCTCATCACATTTGTCCATTCTGATTTGATCTTCTCCCTATATATATATATATATATATATATATATATATATATATATATATATAGGGTGGGGTTAACATAGAAACCCCCCTTAAGATGAAAACTAAGAACCAATAATAACCTTTGATTAGAAGAAAATAAAGGGTTGAGATTTATCCTTCAATTTATGCACGGTTCCTTTCATTTTAAATTATAGAGAATTTAAAAGGGTAGAATTGTGAAAGGAAAAATGAATTAATAACTGTCCCTAAAATCACGTTCCTGAATTAACTTCTCCAATTTCACTTTCTAGGGTTAAAAAAAGACATCATCTTTGCACAAAGCGTCGACTGCTCATCTGTGCAAAATGGTGAGTCGCGATTTTGAGGCAGCGGCGACGATTCCAGTGGACGGTGACGAGTAAGCGGAGATTTCAGGCGGCGATAGATTCACGAAATCTTCAAGACAGTCATCGGCAACAACTTATCAGAATCTGGCGGTTGGTATGTCTCTCACTCTTTTTTTTGCGATTATTGTTAATCTTATGTGTGAAATGGTCTCTATTTCACTTGTAAATCATGATATTGTGATACAATAGATAATTGGTAGTGTTATGATTGAGGATTTGGGTATATGCGGGGCCTTAAGGTTTCGTACAAGTTTTGGGAATTTTGCGGTGCAACTAGGATGTATTTTTCTGTGCAAATTAGTTTTGTTCAACTTGATTATTAGATTTTGCTCCAAGCATACAATTGATGTGCGTGTGTGGGTAAACAATTGATTAGTGCAATAATAATTCATGATGCACAGATATACTTTTGGCTTGCACAGATAATTATGTAGCATCTAAGGATTTTTCATTCACTAATGAGAAAAGTGCACAGATATGTTGTTGCACAAATTGCACAGATATGCTTGTAGCATTGTTGCACGGTCATAATATATGTGTTGCACAAAATGCATAGATAATTAAGTTGCACAGTTGTAATTTGTTGTTGCACAGATATGTTTGTTGTTTTAATTATTAAAGCTCTTCTTTAACTGAAACAACGTTTTCGTAAACATGGCCATACAACAGATATATGAATCGCGTAAAGCAAGCAATTGGTTTTGAAATTGCATGAGTCAGTGTATTGTGTTGCATAGGTGAAAATATAAATGCATAGATATGCTTTTAGAGTTACATAGCATAAGAGTTGATAGTGCTTTTGTTGTTGCACAGTTCAATATGCCTCATATAAAGCAAGCATATGCTAAAATGGTTAATCGAGGGCGTCCAGATTGCATTTTCTGATGTATTTAGTTGCACACATGGAGGTTTTTGTGAAAGTAAAATTCTTGTTGCATTTCTGGTGCTTACAACTTGCACGAAATTTTGTGTGTTGAGTTGTTGATAGAAATTATTTATTAGTTGCACAGTTGAAGCTAATTTTGTTGACTATATATAACCGTCTTATAAACATGGCCTAAAAGCAGATATATTCCTCGCGTGAAACAAGCTGCTGCACAATTGGACAATCGAGGACGCAAGAGATGAAGTTATTGGAGAAGAAGGTATAAAATGTAAATAAACTGTTATCTACCGTTTTATTATGTTTGGCCAATTAATATTATATGCTTTATGTGGTACAGTTAATACGACGAAAATAATGTTTGTCAACATTTCTATAATGTTTGTGCAATTAATATTATATGTTTTTAAGTCGTTTCCTCCTCCAAAAATATAGAATTACAGGCAATTCTTCTAGAAGATCTGAGTCAACAATGCTATAATTTATGGTGAATAAAGGTGTTAGAGCAACGATTACCAGTGAGGGAGATGTTCGTTCAAAGCTTTCCAGTGTATATCGGGGTTCAAATGACGATTTTCAAGATGTGTTACTGATGTGCAATTATAAATTAGAATTGAAAGTTACATTAACTTTATAAGTTAATTTATACATTTTTGAATGAGTCCCAAATGAAGATGCTTTTTTGAAGGAAGTCTATTTTTTTTTTTCATTCTGATTATATTGAACCATCTCCTCGTTTCATCCTGTGCAAATTTTGTTGGACCTACACATATCCTTCTATCTTTATTCTTTTATTTAGCACTTTTAAAAAAAATTGTTCATAAATTAAATACTCAATGTCTTATTGTGTATTAACATTTGTGTGACTGTAAATATTGTTTATTTAGCATTTAAATATGATGTTGAATGCATTATTAAATTTGAATCTGTAAAAATTGAAATAAGAAATATGTTAGTTGCTTGTTCATAGTTGCATTTTGTTTTATTTCAAATTGCACAGAATAATTATTATGAAACCCTAAGTAAAAAATAATGTCTATAAGTATTATGTGCAATTCGATCTTATGGAAAATGCAATAATCAAACCTTACAAAGAAATAAATGAAAACCATAATTAATTTATTCTATGCAACTTGTATTATTATATTATTCTACAAAATAATAAGTGAAACATCAAACTAAATGTATGTGTGCAACTCGTAAATGGTCATTATGCAATTTCCCAAAATGCAATAATCAAACCTTATGTTACTATTCTTATACAGAGAAATAAACAAAAAATCTAATTGATTTATTCTATGCAACTCGTATTACTATGTTCTGCTATAAAGAATATTAAGTAAAGCCGCATACTAAAAGTATGTGTGCAACTCGTAAATGGTCATTATGCAATTTATGTTTTCTCCAAAAAATATTATCTCCGAATCTTTTTATTATTTTTAAATTTTAGTTAATCCATAAAAATTAATGCAATAAAAAAAAACCAAAGTTAATATGTAAAATATTATCTTTGAATCATTTAATTACTTTATAAATTTTAGTTAATCTATAAAAGAAAATGCAATGAAATATAAAAAAAGAACACAAAGTGACTAAATAATAATAAAAAAATTGAATGTTAATAGAATAATGAAAATATTGAAAATAAATCCCATAATTCTTGCCAACTACTATACTTAAAAATAAATAAAATAACGTTACTATCTGTTATAAAATAGAATGTGCAACTATAAATATCATAAAATGCAAATCATTCCTAAAGTTTTTCAAAAAAAATATTAATATTTTTTCCACACTTTATACTATTCATGCAACAACAACCACTAAACTGTGCAACTACATACAGTACATTATGCAACAATGATTAATTTTTTTTTGAAAAAATTTAATACTTTTTCCACTCTTTATATCATTAGTGCGACAATAAACACTAAACTGTGCAACAATAAATATGATCTTGTGCATTAACAAAAGTGTAAAAAATAATGAAGTTCAATATTTTATAAAGGCTCGAAATTCCATATTTTTAAATCTTTAAAAGAATAACGCTATGATTAAAAACACAAAACTTCTAGGAAAGAGTATGGTCAACGTTTAATAATCGTGGGAGACAATAAATCCCTTAAAACTCTCACAATACCATAACTAAAAATAAGTTAAATTACATTAATATCCTTTAAAGAATAAATAAATGAAAAAAACCGATGGTTTCAATAAAAATTGGAAAAAAAACGGTTAAAATTGAAACTTAATCTTAACCACAAGATATTTAACATCAAGGGCCAAGATTAGGTTCCTAGTTCTCATTTTAATAAAGGTTTTTATTAGAACCTCTCCATATATATATATATTGCGGATTATTGGGTGCGACCGTCGCATCCCATGCGACGGGTCGACCCGCGCCCCAAACCATCCCTCCTGACCCGGAACCCTGACCCGCGTGAGTTTGACCCATGTTCCTAATTATTACATTTGTTAATAATAATTGTTACTTTTAATAAACATAATATATACATTTGTACTCATAAATGTATATTTATGTTAATATAAGTAGTTAACATCAATATTGTGAAGAAATATAATATTTTAAAAACATTACCTTTCTTTATAATAATAATAATAATTTTATTATAATAATAATAATTAATTTTTATTACAATAATAATTACAATTAATATAATATTTTTGAAACATTACATTTCTCCATATCAAATATTACTACTTTTTATTATAACAATGATTACTTTTAATAAGCATAAATAATTACATTATTATTTGATCAAATAATTATTATCGTACGAAAAAGTAATTATTGATATGCATAATGTTTTATATTGAATGAAGGTAAATATTTATATTAACATAAGTATACATTTGTGCGACCAAATGTATATCTTATGCTTATTAAAAGTAAATACTCCTATTAGGGTTTAGTGTTCATATTTAGGGTTTAGGTTACAGGGTTTAGGGTTTAGTTTACTGAATTTAGGGTTTAGAAAATGTAATACTTTATATTAAATGAAGGTAAATACTTATATTTATATAAGTATACATTTGTACGAACAAATGTATATGTCATGCTTATTAAAAGTAACAATTATTATAAATAAATGTAATAATTTAGGATTCAGGGTTTCAGGTTTGGGGCGCGGGCCGGGTCGGGGCGGACCCGTCGTACTGGAGTGCGACCGTCGCACCAGAGACCGACCCTATATATATATGTGTGTGTGTGTTATTAAATCGTTACTATGTTGACTTATTTTAATAGGTCAATCCGTAGGCTTGAACGAGACTTTGGAATCATGTATTATTATTGTTGAACTTGTTAGGGTGTCACAAATCGTTACTACATTGACTTACTTGAATAGGTCAATCCGTAGGCTTGAGCGAAATTTTGGAATATGTTTATGGGAGAAGTAGCAAATAGTCCCCTATCATACAACCTCCTAACACGTTTACTTCTCTATCTTTTGATTTTAGGCTGTTAGCCCCTCATCATATATATTATATATAAAGAATGCAAAATGCCCCCTGCTCTTAACGGACATTTAACACCGTTAAGTATTTTTCATTTTTTTAATTTCTTACTAATATTTCTTACTATAAGCATATAATTTTTTTTTGAATTTAAATTTAAATGTTTATAATATTTTTTTAAATAAAATTATTTTTGAATACACACACACATTTTCACTACGTTCTTAATTAATACAAGGTTATCTTTGTCTATCGAATTATTTCTAATTTCATATATCATGTATGCTTTTGGATTTTTAATTAATACAAGGTTATCTTTGTTATGTTTTATTTTTATATACTATATATTAATTGGTACGATTTATTTTTTTTGTTTATAATATATATGTATATTAAATCTCATCTAACTTTAATTGTTACAAGAACGCAGCGAAAGTGTGTGTGTGTATTCAAAAATGATTTTATTTAAAAAATATTACAAACATTTAAATTTAAATTCAAAAAAAAAATTATATGCTTATAGTTAGAAATATTAGTAAGAAATAAGAAAAAAATGAAAAATACTTAACGGTGTTAAGTGTCCATTAAGAGTAGGGGGCATTTTGCACTCTTTATGACATGTTGAGGGGCTAACAGCCCAAAATCAAAAGATAGGGAAGTAAAAGTGTTAGGGAGTTGTATGATAGAGGCTATTTGCTACTTTTCCCATGTTTTATTATTGTCGAACTTGTTAGGGTGTCACCTGGGAATAAAATCTTACGTATTATATCTGAGTTGATAAGGCGGGTCAACAACAAAATTAATAAAAGATAACAAGATATATAAAACTCATTCTTTGAAAATAAAATATGATAAAAGTTAAATCAAGAGATCAAGAGAAATAATTACTAAAGCACAAATATACTTTGAAAGGTGGTGTCTACAGAAAATATGCATAGAATAGGGACTCATGTAAAATGAATTCATGCATGCTGTTGCTGTAGAAAAACCGTTGGAGTCAGTTTGTTAATTTTCTTCTGAAATTAGTAGAATCATTATTCATTTCTCATTTTTAGAGTGTACATATGCAGTTAAGAAGAGAGAGTGCGCTTAGATATAATTCAAGGAGAGGGAAATGGTTCAAGATATTCGATTTAGCTTGTGTGTGATATTTTCCTTTTCGGTTAATTTTGTAACTTGTATGTGACGGCCCTATCTTTAATTACAACAAAAAATAGCTTCCCGGACACCAAAAAGTTTCCCAATATGTATTCTATTGGAGCACTTTTTATTTTCGAGGCACTTAGTACATGTGCCTCCAAGTATCGTATCAATAGGGTTGGGAACACTTTTTCTGTACCTCGATATCAATAGATTACCCGACAATTTATTAGATTGACTTCTAGAGGCACATAAAAATGCCCTTTTAAATGTTTTGAAATATATTGATAAGTTTATAGGGATATTTATTTATGCCTTCAAATGAAATATCGAGGCACTTATTTGTGTCATTTGCTTAAGTATGGTACAAAAAATGTGTAGCCTTAAAATCCGTTTTATGTCCGCAAATTAATGTAATGAGGCACTTTATTTGTGTCTTTTGCTTAAGTATCTGGGCACAAAATGTGTACCCTCAAAATTCGTTTTATGTCCCTAGCTAGATTAATACTATGGGGCATTTATTTGCGTATTTTGATTAAGTATCGTGACAAAAAATGTGTAGGCTCAAAATTTGTTTTATGTCCCCAGATTAATGTTATGGGACACTTATTTGTGTCTTTTGCTTAAGTATCTGGACACAAATTATGTAACCTCAAAATTCATTTTATGTCTCGATATTAATATTGTGGGACACTTATGTGTCTTAAGATGAATACATGAGACACTTATTTTGACATTCAAAAGAAGTTAGAGAAATTAGTATATAAAGGCACTTATTGTCCAAATACAATCATATCAAAAATTTTGATACATCAATAAATAGTATTATCAAGATTTCAATAACTAAACAATCCAAATGACAACTCGATATAAATGAAAAAAGTCTTATCATTCATGTCCAACATCCACAAGAAAAATTAAATAATCACGAAGTTTATTATCTTCTTAAACTAATACGAAATGCAAAAATAACACCTTCATGAAGGTCCTCTAATCTTGTTTCTGCATCAATTTTGATCTTCATCCAAGACCATTTGTATAGAGAAAACATAATATGTTACAACCAGATATTACTCATTGAAAAAGATATATACAATATTAATAGTATTAGAACAAAGTCTAAATAAACCTATAAAAAAGAATTAACTCATGCATATACTTTAGTTAATTAAAGCTACTTAGGTAGTTGGCAGTTGGAAAATTACAGACCGTATTATCAATAAAGACTTTAGCCATCAATCCAACTCAACACCCCCTCCCAAGAAAAAGAACCCTAACACATTTCTACATTCACATCTCTCGAAAATCACACACAAAAATGAATTAAGTAAAAACAAATATGCATAGACACTACAACAAAAAATGGTTTTCCGGACACCAAAAAGTGCCCCAATATATGCTCTATTGGGGCACTTCTTATTTTCGGGGCACTTAATACATGTGCCTCCAAGTATCGTGTCCCAATAGGGTTGGGGGCACTTTTTATGTGCCTCGATATCAATAGATTACCCGACAATTTAATATGCCCCGAGATTGATTTGTAGAGGCACATAAAAGTGCCCTTTAAAATATTTCGAATCCTATTGTTAAGTTTATAGGGATATTTATTTGTGCCTTCAAAAGAAATATTGGGGCACTTATTTGTATATTGGGGCACTTATTTGTGTCATTTGCCTAAGTATTGGGACACAAATATGTATCTTAAAATTCATTTTATGTCCCAAATTAATGTTATGGGACACTTATTTGTGTCTTTTGCTTAAGTATCTGGACACTTATTTGTAGCCTCATAATTCGTTTTATGTCTCGAAATCAATATTATGGGATACTTATGTGTCTTAAGATGAACACATGAGGCACTTATTTTAACATTAAAAAGAAATTAGAGATACTAAGATTTTATGCCCCAAAATTACTATATAAAGGCACTTACTGTACAAATACAATCATATCGTATTCTTTTGATATATGAATTCAACATTTCAATAACTAAACAATCCAAAAGGCAACTCGATATAAATGAAAAGTCCTATCAAATCTAACACCAATTTTGGAAGAGCCATTATCCTCAAAAGCAACACCTTTCCCCTCTAACCATAGGATGGACCCCTGCAAAAAAATGGAAAAGACATCACACGTTAGAGAACATAATCCTTCCACATCTTCCCTAACTAAACTAATATAATCTTTGGTCTTAATTCAAGAAGCTAATATTAAACAAGCAGAGCATTCTAACCCAAAGATCATAATACGTTATAAAAAACATTTAGTTGCAATAGAGAAGCTTGCTACACAACTATACTAAACAAATTAAAGATAAAACCTACACAAGTACAATAAATTTACCCTGAACATGATCAATCAAATATTTCTTGCGCATCAATTATGCTATGTTGACTGCAAGGGAAGAAAACATGGAAAATTAGTTGATATGCTCACAAATTGACAGAGGAAAGAAGGTTGAAAGCAGGTAAGAAAAGAGAGAGAGGCTTACTAGTCATCCTTAGTGATGCAATAGTACTTTTCAGCAATACTGCCTCTGGCCGATAAGTTGAGCAAACCGCTCATCATGAGTGATGACGATAAGCTGAAAATTCTCTTGGCCTTTCCTATCCTCCATTATTCTGATCAGATTGCAGGAAATCGATGATGCAAATGCAAATGCAAATATAACTACAATGAAAAAAAAGAAAATCATATCATACCTCAAACTATAATTCCTTCCACATCGCCCCTAACTAAACTAATATTTTCAACTATCAGTTTGTTGAAGTGCATTGGCATCTATGCTCAAAATAGGATCTATCAATACAAATTGTCATATGGAATATTGCATTCATCACTATTCATCAGTCTAACAGAGATCACAAAAGAAATTCTATACTTGTTAAGGTTTAGATAGAAAAAGCAAAAGAATCTAAACCAATATGCTTATATAACAGCCACATTGGACTACTGAAACAGTTAAGTTGAGCCTTAGACAACAGCACCACTGAAATTGCTACTTATTTACTACACTAGTTCACTAAATGTATTAATCTAATAAGGGAAGAGTCAATTTTGACATTGCCAACAGTAATGGAATTCCAAAAGTACTAAATAGAATAATAAGAATCACATTGTTGTAACCTACCAATTTTCGCACACAAGTAGCATTTTCAGCACTTAATATATATATACACTATAACTGCAATAACAATTATGAGTCATACTACTACTACTCTTCAAGTCTACAGAGATATGGCAGTCTCATATTTCGGAGTTTTTGTGGCAATTTCGCTGGTTTTGGCAGCAAAAGAAGATAACTATGTTCCTCCTAGTCTAGCTCCCTTTTTTGGTACTAATTAATCCAATCTGGTGTTACTGTTTTATTAAATTCATTCATATATATGTGAGATGCATGATATATAAACTATTACAATGAATTCATATTTACTGTTTTATTCTTACTCTGCCTCAGATAGCTAAACTTGCCTCAGTTACCCCTTTCGAATTCTTCTCAAATGGATTTAGATTAAGAAATGAAGCAAAATGCATTCCATATCACATGAAGAAAACAACTCACAATAAATTTAGGTCATGAAACATTAAAATAATTTCAAAAACCACATCAACAATTTTGTGAAATTTACAGGAACTTCAAACATATAAAATGAGTAAAACTAATTCAGAGTCCAAAGAAAACTTCGAAACTTACCAACAGGAACTTTAGGTTGTTTGACGGCAACTTTGAACAACTCCTGCAGATCCTTCTGTCTTGCTTTCTCTTCCTCCTTCTTTTGTTAATTCAAAAGATTACCAGCAAAACAATTATCAATCATCGATCATCTACAAACACACCGAAACATAACCAAAACAAAAAAGGGCAGAAGAACAATCATCAAACAGAATAACCCACAATAAATTTCCCCAAATGCAAATCAAATCGGGCAGCACAACACCAACTATGCAACGATGAAACCAATGAGATTAATCCTGCTCTCAACCAAAAACCATATTTCGAATTTGCTCATAAAATTCAACCAATATAAAGCCAATGTATGCACCACACTCTATCAATAATAAATTTCAGCATTTATTTAGTATTTAGAATTTCTTCCGCATATTGGTTGAGGCAACCTGCGAATCCACATACCTCTGCTACTTCAATAAAAACCTAGGCCTCTTAAATTGGCATCTTAAATTGGGAGGAGAACAAAGGTTGCTACGCTGCAAGGCGAGGGTGTGAGCAGAAGGCGCAGCGGCGATAGGATGTCGACGACGGCTCGGTGATGACGACGGCGCAGCAGCGGCTCGGCGATGACGACGGCTCAGAGGCGGCAATGGATTTCAGTTTCTGAGTATTTTTGCTGATACGAAATTGGAGATCGATGGACGTTTCACAGAAGAGATGGAAGGAGTGATAGGAAAATTGGAAGAGTTTGAGTGAAATTACGAAAGAGAAGAATGGATGATAGAAAAATTGGAAAAGTATGAGTGAAATTGGGTTGAGGAGTCCGCCCAAAATGTGGAAAAGCGAAGAATCGCGCGTCCCCTAAATTATTTTAATTAATTAGTCAAACTTAAAATATTACTATGTGTCTCCACGTGTAAGTAGTATTTAACAAGTGCCTCAAAAAATAATTTAGAGACACCTACAAATAAATGCCTCTAAATAAGTGTCTCAATATATGTTTTTTGTTGTAGTGAGAATTAACCAGAGATAGATTATTGATATGCATTGTGAGATTACCCTAAGTATACCGAGCACTCGCTGCACTATATTAAATATAGTGGGAATCAAATAACAACACATAAATAACCAATTAAATTAACAAGAAACAAATATTTTCATATTTAAATAGTAGAATGTACCAATGATAAAGGCAAGCGACTTGTGCTCCAATAGAATCTCCAATTGTTTCATGAAGGTCTGTTGAATAAATCAACATTTCTTCATCCTTCAAAATTGATTGAACCACTACCTCGCAAATTCCGGGCCCAAAGTCCCTACCATTCAACAAAACATTTCCTATTGCTTGCACAATGCTAATAACAACAATTTCATTCAAATTAACAAGACTTTTCAGTTTCAGGTAGTCTTCAACCTGAAATTTGTAGCATTTGAATTACATAATTGAAAATATGTATATATGACACTTACGTAATAAATAATACTATTTCTTGTAATTACCCTTATACGAGGTTGACGACCGCTAATACCAGATGAAGTATGATTGTTGTGGGTAGAAACTGGAGCTCTTTCTGTTTGTATTTGTCTATCCGAGTGTGATTTGCTATACACCAAAGCTGTCAACTCTTCAACTTTTTGTTTAAGTGCTCTATTTTCTTCTTTGTCTATCATAGATTTTCTATGAAGTGCATTACGACTTGGTCTCCCACCATAGATATCACTCGGCTTCACTCCCATGCCATACATGCGCAATCGTCCATATTTATCTTTGCCCAATATCTTTGCAAAAGCATCATCAACATCATGCACAACATCACAATCACTTAAATTTCCATCGTCTTGTTTAGATAGCTATTTCATCTTTTTCTATAAAACATGAATTATAAAATATTATTAACAACTACTTAAGATATGAGATTACATTAAAAGAAACTTAGATTATAAAGACGCATGTTAACTTACAATAGTTTCTCGAACGGTCTCACTCGTAGCAGAACCATTAGGAGGATAACAACACTTTTCAAATAACTCTGCTCTCATGGAATGTCTTCCCAATTGTTCATACTACAAGATTTTTTGGTCAATTAATATGGAAATTCAAGCTATTAGAATTCGAAAGTAACATTTCTATAACTTAAATTCTATATATTAAAATAAACGGCTCATATTCATAAGAATTCGAAATCAGGATTCTATTCAAGAAACCAACTTATCTTTGGCATAGAGGGTTACACAAATAATCAAAATATCTAGTGCTTCAAGTAGATTTCAGGTAAGCATTTTTTTTTTATAAAAAAAATTGTGGAATTTTATTCATTAGATTTCAAGTAATCTGATTTCGTTACTATATGTGTATTGTGTTCAGACATATGAACTTTATTACATCACAATATGCAATAAAACTAGAAATTACACAATTACACAAAACAACATAATTGATACATAGTTTTCCGCAAAACAACATAATTAATTAATAGTCGATATCTGGTTTGCTCAATCATTTTGAATACTAGTATATTAATTTTTTTTGGAAAACATGCAATTTGAGATTTTTTTAGCTCAAAAATTGCAATACTTAGGTGGATGGCTTAACTCCATCGGATAGTCAAATCTCGGTGTACATCTGTGATGGAGAATACAGAAAAAACCAAAACTAAATATTGCCACAGTGTCATATTTTATTTTTCTAAAAATATCCTATGTTTGGCATAGAGGTCACACATAGATTCTAGACACACCATTTCAGTTTTCTTTTAAGCCCTATAGTTGAATACACAATAATATTACTGAGTTGGTGAAAGATTTGATATTACCATTATTTCGGCCATAACTGCACAACTTCTCTTTCCCATTCGATGAGGAATCTCCAACTTAGCACGCTCTTCTTTTTTCTTTTCACTAAGGTCCTGAATTAGTCGATAAAAAAAAAGAAATGTCATGAAAAAATTAATGAAAACAAGATTTAAAAATATATATATATATATATATATATGATATGTAAATTATTATTATTATTATTTTTTTTACATGTGCTTTGTCGGTATTTCAATGATCAAGTAATTTCTTATATTCATATGCATTTACCCTTTATGGTACTTTAAACAATTGTTCTTCAATAGATACACTTGGGTCAAATTAAGTTCAAATTCTTCAATTGACACTTCCCATTCTTCCACTTGTGGTTAATTGATTGTAGTATAAAACTGTCACTGCCAGCACGCATAATAAACCTCGACTTCAAAAAAGGAAAGGAAAAATTGAGTTATACTTTAACAAATATAATATACAAACTATTGAAAAATAAATAAGAAACCTTAAATCCAACAACCTTTCACTTCTCTACACATGTCTTCCTTATATCAGTTTAGCTTCAATCTTCAATGAATATAATGTAGTGGGCAGAATGATCCGTTCCTTGCAGTAGTACCTAAAAATGAGCTAGCATGCATGTTTGTTTACTTCTGATCATTAAGTTGGCCAAGATCATTGAAAGAAACATTAAGATTTTATTTAGGCACCAAACTTTTGGCATGCACGTTGGTTCTCTTGCCCTATTTTTCTTATTGCCGTCATCTACGGTAAAAATATGTCATGATCATCGATCATTAAACCTTTAATTAAGTCAATAATATAAATTAATCACTAATATAAACTAATAATTACTGACCTAACTCAACTGTGATATCGCTAGAATTATTTTCGCTTGTTCTGCCACCACGTTCTTGGACATTTTCTGAAATGTTCCTTTAACTATTATGGACGGCACTTAATAAAACCACATAGATGTCATCATTTTCTAGAGAAAAAAAATGTTAAAGGTTTACAATGCTAAGAATATGATGCATTAAAATTTAATAAATAAAAGTATTAATTCAACCTATCTCACGATCGGATGAGTCATTCAATATGATCTAGGCCTACAGACGTCAATGAGATCATATTCTAAACTAGTAAGAAAATACGTTAAATAAAATAAGAAAACATTAATAAATTTAGAAATAAGTTTATCTAATTGAGTATCAGCTAAATCATCAAAGGAATCGAGGTTGTCATTTTGTGCACGCCTTGGTTGTCTTCCACGATTTTCATGAGATTTCGTATTTGGCGCCATAATATGCATGTATCAACATATATTGCAAAAAAAAAAAAACAAAAAAAAACAAACAAATTAACAATTAAATGTAATGTGACTAGACAAATAATAACAATAAACAAAAATAATAACAAAAACGAGGAATAGAAAATCATAGCAGATCCAAATACAATGAAAAAAACTCATATCATAACTCAAACTATAAGTATTTTACTAAAAAAATTTAAGAGATGACAAATATATAGAAAACTCACAATGAAGTTTGGATTGAAGGAAGCTTGAAACTGCAAAAAATAATGCATCAGCTAAAAAACAAAGAAAAAACAGCTTAACAAGTCAACTTACATGTTTTTGCCAAATGCAATTAAATTAATATTTTATTAAAATGTAACTATCATAACTACTGGAGAATTAAAGAAGAATACTAAATGAATTGTACTGGAGCAGTGACAATGAGTACTCAACTGAATAGAGAAAGATCTTTTCAAGAAGAAAAAAGAACAGAATAACCATATGGGGGAAGCTAAATGATCCTTATTTTGAGGGATTATTTTAAGGTAAGTGGTCAAAATCTCATTGTAGGTAGAAATGATGAGATAATTTGAAAACTTTTTTCATCAGCATAAGATCTTCTATGTAAAGTTCAAATTAGGTAAAAAACAAATTAGATTCAGTCAGCAATAGTACTTGGAAATAAAATTGTGGTATACCTGTTGTTGTTGGGTTTAGACAATCAATGATCTAAACATTAATATTTATACTTCCGATTTAATTGACATTGTGGAAGAAATGTTGTATTTTTAATTTCTTTTATATGAAAAAGTGGTTACCAGTAATATCAAAATTTTAAAATATCTCAAGTAATATTGTTACAAATGTATCCGTATTAGTTGTTAATTATATTACATAAGCCTAGTTAGCAGTTAGTTAAAGTTTATGTTACTCTGTTAGTTAAGTGGTTAAAGGAGGTTAGGTAGATAGATATACTATCTGTATCTACAATTGTGAGCTGTATGCTGTATATATAGGTCTAATGTAAATCATTTCGCATTGAATAGAAATATAGAAAATCATATTTTGCTCTCTCTCTCTCAACAGCTTTTCATAGCTTAGCTTATTACCCAACAGGGTTTTTAATTTTTGAATTTGGTTGTGTTTAAGAAAGGTTTATACTAGAAGATTAGATTTGGGTTGGGGTTGGGGACGGGGGAGTGCGGCGGTAGCAAAAGAGAAGGAAGATAGAGTGGAGGGGGGTGGGGGTTGCGGAAATTCAACAATAGTGAGAAAGAAGCGAAGAGGGAATGAATGAGTGGGTGAAGTGATTTGCGGCAGGTTCTTTTATTTTTTTTCACTTTAGCTACTAATTTTATATAAGAGTAAAATTGTGATTTATATCTTAATATTGACTATAATCTAGGGTATCAAACAATTAATTCATGATATTTATAATTTTTTTTGGTACGTCCCACAAGTGTGAGCACTTTCCTTTTTTAAACCCTTTTTTCCACCAATGAAAGTGGGTCGTGATCACTATTTTACTAGTATAAAAACTGCAACTAATGCACTGTAATTGATAGCAAGTAGCAAGCAAAGAACGTATCCACATGGACTGAAAAATCAAAACCCCTATTAATAATCCTAATTGGTGAAGCTCAACATTCAAACCTAGATCTAAACAAGTCGGAAAAGGAGATCGGATCAACCTGTGTAACGATATGAGAGAAGAGCTTGCTTGAAACTTGCAGATGAATTCCTTAAAGTAATTTTGCGTGTCAATTATAATGAGTTACAAGGAGTATTTATAGAGTTACATTAGGGCAAGGGGTAAAAGAGACTTTACGGGTCATTCATGTGCTCCACAGGCGGTGTACGTGAATGATTCTCTAGCTTCTAACAAACTTTCCTAACTACTTTGCAGCTTTATGTTGAACATATGGTCTTTCCGAGCTTTCGGCGTTGGTTACTTTCATTCTTCGTCTGCGCCGACTTCATTGAGGTGAGCCTTCAGCTGTGTCGAAATCGAGACGAACTTTTGTCTACGCTGCCTAAAGCGGGATGGGCCTATGTCGGCACCGTCTTAGATAGGACGGTCCTTCGTCTGCGCCGTCCTTTAAATAGGGCATAATCGGCCCCCCTCATGTATTGCCTTCTAGTCTTGTCTGCGCAGCTCTTCTTATCCTTGCTTTCACTGAAGATGTTTCTTTCTTTGAATCCTTTCCGCGTGTTATCTTGGGACCAAGCTGTCTCTTCTAGTCTGCGCAGACTTGAGTCTGCGCAGTTGACTTGCTTTGACCATCATATGGTGCATCTATGCTCTTTGAATCAAGTACGTTTGAGGCCTAAGTCAGCGCTGCTGATCCTTGTCTAGAATAGGATGGCTGATGAGATCCTTACTCCTCATCAGCTACTCCCCCCTAGTCTACGAAAAGAAAGTTTTGAATTTTCGTAGCTGTACTAGACTTCTGACGCCTTCCCATCAGCGCGGGGTTTTCCTTATCTATGACGTTTCCTCATTTAATGCCTGACACCTTCACTATTCCCCGTACGTGTCCTTTCATAGCCCCTGATTCAATCTGAGCCCTCCGTTCCCAACCGCCATTTTGCGATGTAATATGGACCATTCTTTTTCTGGGCGCGTGTTAACCCTAATGATTTTCCCCTCTCCCGTCTTTTTAAATTCCCTTTCTCTATAAATATTCATCGTCTTCTTCCTTCTTTCTTCTTCTTTTTCCCTCGTATTCTTCTGCATTCCATCTCTGCTCCGGCTTCTTTTTTCTCCTCTGCCGATCGCTCCCCTTCCTTTCTTCGTTTTTCCCGTCGCTAGGTCTGACCAGGTACCCACTCTCTCCCTCCTTTGATTTATCATAGTATACTATTTCTCCTATTAATCTTTTCATTATCCCCCCTTCCCGCTTCGTATTATCTTCATCTTCAATCTCTATATCGTCCATGGCTGCTGCGGGGTCCGAACTTCCCCAGTCTACCCTACCTATTCGGTCTGTAAAGGTGATACGAGATGCTCTTCGTATTGACATCGCCGATCCGGACTTTAAAGTCCGGATCCAAAATTTGGCTAATCCTAACTCTGATATGCCTGATACTCGTCGGGGCATTGACACTGACATCATTCCGGTTTGGGTGCATCAACTCGATGCAGGGTTGCGGATCCCCCCCTCTCCCTTTTTGATTGATGTATGTAACCGGTTTGGGGTTCCTTTTTTTCAGCTTTCTCCCTCTTCTATTCGTCGAGCCCACTTGTTGCATATAGTCCGCGCCGCTAACAATTACCCTTACAGCGCCGCCCTATTCCATAAGACCCATGTCTTGAAACGGACCGGGTCCCATTATAATTTTACCTCCAAGTCTGGGGGCCACATGGCCTTCATGAAAAAATTGACTTCCTTAGACAAAAATTTTCATGACAAATATTTCTTTGTCCAAACCCGCCACGATTCTTGGTCATATATTGTTGGTGCTGATGCCCAGCTTCAATGGCATCATTCCAAACATCTTTCCCCTTCCAGCTCCGAACGTATCACTGATATTGAGGACAGCCTTCTGAATCATTTAGCTGCAGCCCGTAATGCTAATGTTTTGATGGTGAAGGAACTAGTGACTAAGACTTCTGTCCTGGCCGGCGCAGGATTATTCTCCCGCTATCCCTTGTCCCGAGAGGGTATTGAACGTGTTATTGGTTGTTTTAGTATTTGTTCTGTTCTACATCCTTATCTGCTTCCTTTATCTTGTTGATGTTCGTATTATATTTTTTTTTTGAAATATGTTTCTCATTGTTGATTAATCCATGTTAGGTATGGATTCGTGGAAAACACCGGCACACGGTGTCATCCCTAATTTTAACTTTACTCAAACAGTAGCTGGCCAATCGGTCCCAGCTGCGCAGACCGTTGGCAGCGCCGCTCAGGCCATCGCCGAGGGGTCTTCGGCCTCTCGTCGTCCCCAGCTCAGTCCTTTTCGGCTTCGTGATGAGGAACTGGACGATGAAGGTACGGAAGAAAGCAATCCCCTGATTCAGAGGAAGCGAAGGGGTGCTCTGACGAGGCAGCAACCCCAACAAAAGAAGAAAAAGAGGGTAACAACGCCGACGGTGCAGCCGGAAACCACGCAACTGATCTCAGAGGATGCTGACTCTGCTGCTCGGATGCTTGCTTCTCCTCCTCGTCCTCTCGGCTGTGGGACGACCTCTGGGGTGGGCATCGCCCCTCGTGCCCTCGCGGATCTGACCGGTGAGGAGTGTCGGTCTCAGATGATCGCTCAGATCGCTCCCTCTGACCTCCAAGCTTGGGAATCCTGGGGACGCCAGCAGATGGCTGACAACCTTGTGTTGATGATTGAAGCGGTAAAATATTATTATCTGCGCTCTTTATGTTGTATTTAGCGGGTTTCTTTAATTTCTCCCCTTCATTTCCTGCGCAGGCCAGGGTCGAGTGTCTAGCCTACTCCCGAAGCTTTCTCCGCGCAGAGGGTGAGGTTCAGGCCAAAGACAAGAAGTTCTTGGCGGCGCTGGCTCGGTGTACTCTCGCCGAGGAAGAATCCCGCCGTTTGCGAGAGGAGAACGAGAGGTTGAGGACTGAGAGGTTATCCATTGACACGGAGCTGGCCCGGGTTCGGGAGGAGTTGGCACGTGCGCACCAGGAGAAAGGGAAAGAGCTCGCGGCAGTTACTCAAGATTGCTCGGAGAAGTTGGCTGCCCTTAAGAAGGAGATCGTGGCTAAGGAGAACCTGGCCTTCCAGCGTGGCACCGAGCAATATCGGCTGCGCTACTTTCTTTCTTCAGAGGGTCATGCGTTCCTGCGCATCATGCTGATAGAGACCATCACTGCATTCCTTCGTACCCCCGAGTTGCTGAATGCTGCAGCTCCGGCGCTGCAATGGCTCGTTAAAGAGTCAACCCAGATCATCCTTAACTTGATCCAAGCTTCCCCTGAGCAGAGGGCCTTGTGTGAGAATGAGGCGGTGCTGAATGCTATCGACTCGGGTGGTCTTGGGGGAATTCTGGGTATCAATGCTGACTCACGACCAACTCCCGAATGGTGGTTTCTTGTTCTAGACAAGGCTATCAGCTTGTTCGTGACGGGCCGCAGCGCTAACCCCTTTCCTACTGAGCCCTTTGTTAGGACGCCTTATCTGGACGATATTCATTCTCGTATCCGATCAGTTCGGGGTAACTACCCGGGTGGTGGGGTGTTCTATGAGCCAGCTCCCGTAATCGAAGCGGCGCCGACATCTCCAGCACATGAGTCTGCGCAGCGTGACCCTTCCAGTAGGGGTGACAGCAGCAGTGCGGATGAATCTATCCATGTTGAAGATCCTCCTGCCCCGGCCTCTTAATCTTTGGATTTTTGTATGTTTCCTTGTTTAGTTTGTAGGACTTCGAACATTTATCCTAGGTGTTTGGAATTTTCGTAATGACAGATTGGCTTGGCCCGTCTATTATCCTTATTCTGATGGATCTTTCTTATCTTCTTTCTTCGTGATGTCTTTCACTTTTTCCCGTCCCGTATGTCGTTTGTTATCTCCTCACTATTTATTCGCAAATGCTGGTCACTATTTCACATTTTTCCCGTTGTTGTCGCAATCAAACGTGCTGAGATTGGGCTTGATAAAGATGTGGTCGAATTCTTTATTAATGCTTCATGTGCTGGAGCATATTTGTGTTTTCTATTTCGATAACGGGGCTTCGACTGAGCGATTGCTTTGTCATACTAATCGGCGCCGACTTGAAGTTATTATCTGCGTCTTTCATAGATTTAGATCACCATAATTCTTTATTTTCGCAATTAATGCCCTTATTTTGCAATCAATGCCTTCGATTTTGTCATCGATGCCCTCGTTGTTGTGGCTAATATCTTGAATTCTGTGAGTGATGTCTTTAGTGAGAGTGGCAGCAGCGGCGCAGATGAGTTCTTGCAATTAATGCCTACGTTGTGCAGTCTATGCCTTGAATTGTGCAATTAATGCCTTGAACTTGTGCAATTAATGCCCCCGTTGTGCAATTTATGCCTTGAATTGTGCAATTAATGCTCTCGTCGTGCAATTTATGCCTTGAATTGTGCAATTAATGCCATCGTCGTGTAATTTATGCCTTGAATAATGCAATTAATGCCCTCGTCGTGTAATTTATGCCTTGAATAATGCAATTAATGCCTTGAACTTGTGCAATTAATGCCCTCGTCGTGCAATTTATGCCTTGAATAATGCAATTAATGCCTTGAACTTGTGCAATTAATGCCCTCGTCGTGCAATTAATGCCTTGAATAATGCAATTAATGCCTTGAACTTGTGCAATTGATGCCTTGAATAATGCAATTAATGCCTTGAACTTGTGCAATTAATGACCTCGTCGTGCAATTTATGCCTTGAATAATGCAATTAATGCCTTGAACTTGTGCAATTGATGCCTTGAATAATGCAATTAATGCCTTGAACTTATGCAATTAATGCCCTCGTCGTGCAATTTATGCCTTGAATTGTCTGCGCCGTCTCCATGACCTGTGTTGCAAATTATGCTGAAGAAAATATAAGAGGCGAATTTTCCCTAAAACCATAGATCTTTATTGATGATGACCATGGCCCCAGACCTCATTAAAACCCTGTGGGGAAAAAGAGTATCTGGTCTACACAATGACAGAACATGTCTGAGGTTCACACATAGAATTTCTTGAGATAGTTGATGTTCCACGGCCTCGCGAGAGTTCTCCCCTCTTGATCAGACAGATGATAGGCTCCGCCTCCTAAGACTTCAGTGATAATATAAGGTCCTTCCCAAGTAGCTTCAAATTTCCCGGTGGCCCTTAGAGCGTCCGCGCGCTTGAGTACTAAGTCACCTTTCTGGAGTCGGCGCTGCTTGACTTTCCTGTCGTATCCCGCTTTAAAAATACTCTTGTACTTGGTTGCCTTGACCTGGGCTTCTTCTCTTTTAAGGTCTATCAGGTCCAATTCGAGTCAGTGCAGCTCTGCATTCTGCGCTGGATCATATGTACAGATTCGATGCGACTCTAACTTTACTTCTGCAGGTATGACCGCGTTTGAACCATAAACCAAAGTGAACGGGGCTTCACCTGTTGCCGTCTTCGGGCTGGTGCGCAATGCCCACAAAACCGTTCTAGTTCTTCAGCCCACCGTCCTCTGCTTCTTTCTAACCTTTTCTTGATGCCCTCACAAATAGTGCGATTGGCCAGCTCTACTTGACCATTGGCTTGTGGATGAGCCACTGAGACGAATCTTTGCTTGATGTCCATCCTTGAACAAAAATCTTTGATTCTTTGGCTGGTGAACTGGGCTCCATTGTCTGATATTAAAACTCTGGACACTCCGTATCTGCAACAGATGTTTTTCCAGATGAACTTTTCGATAGTGGCCTCGTCCACCCTTGTTACAGCCTCTGCCTCTACCCATTTTGAGAAATAATCCACCGCGACTATCAAGAAATATTTTCCTCCTGGTGCTGTTGGCAGTTTGTCCACAATATCAATTCCCCATTTGTCGAAGGGATGTGCTGAGTACATTATCCCCATTTCCTCCCATAGGGTGTTGATTCTTGGCGCGTGTCTCTGGCAAGATCCACATTTCTTTACATATGCCTTGGTGTCTCTGTTGATGCCGGGCCTATAGAATCCCGCTCTGATTATTTTTCTGGTCAGGTCTTTATATCCCGCGTGGTTCCCGCAGCAACCCTGATGGATTTCTCTTAGAGCAAACTCTGCCTCTTCCGATGATAAACATTTAAGGAACGAATGTGTGAAAGATCTTTTATAAAGCTGGTCGCTGATCAAGCAAAAATTCTCATATTTAGCGTACTTTGCAGTGTCTCCCTCCATTCTTTCCCCTGTTCGTAAAAAATGAATAATTGGAGTTTGCCAATCGTTCCCAACTTCGACTGCGCATACCTGGACTTCTGAACTCTTCTTTGGCTCAAACAGGAGTGTGACTTCATCGTTCCATGATTGCTCGACGGCACTGGCCATCCTCGTCAGAAGATCAGCTTTTCGATTTTCCTCTCGAGGTACTTGTACTATTTCCAGTTCTTCAAATTTTTTCTTGATTTGCTGCATCTGATCATAATAAGCTCTCATTCTGTCGTCGCGGACCTCGCATTCACCCCTCAACTGCTGGGCTACTAGTTGTGAATCGGTCTTGATTATAGCTGTGTCTGCTCTAAGCTCCCTCAAAATGTGGGTGGCCCTTATCACTGCCTCATATTCTGTCTCATTATTCGATAGCTTGTCCTCGAACTTGATGTAGGCTCCATCTTCCGGTGATTCGATATATATTCCGACTCCACACCCTTCCTTGGTGACGGAGCCGTCGACCTGCGCTGTCCATGGTCCCCGCAACGGCCACCTTGTGGTTTCTTAGATGAAATCAGCCAAGGCCTGTGCTTTAATGGTTGTACGAGGTTCGAACTGAAGGAATATTAAATTGAATTAACGTTCCGCTTTGCCCGATGATCGTTTCTTGGTTATTATTGGTTTATCATACAACGATTAATCTTAAACATGCTCCTATGAATTTAACAGCTGCACGTAGGTGTTAGGAATACTTACTTGTAAAGCGGATGCAGAGGTCGTTGATGATCGTATCGAAAGACTCCAGTTCTGATCTTCTCGACAGTATCCCGCTCAGCTTTCACCGTTGGATGGACAACGAGCTATGAAAGTCCCAAGCTGGAAAATCCCACACGTTTCCTGCGCCTACCAGCTCTCTCAAAAACTCTAATTTTATCAGTGTGTATTTCCTGAGAGCGGACAGCTGTATTTAAATAAAAAATACAGAAGGAGGGGGCGCAGGTTTAGGGCTAGGGACGATTTCCAGCTCTTTCTGGGCTAGGAGACTTTGGGCCAGTCCAGGGACCAGATACAAGGAATAAAGATGGGCCTCAAATAAATTAATTTATCTATGGTCAGCCCAGACCATAATTAATTTATAAATATCAGTTCATTCCACTAGAGAACCAATATTGACTTACCCCTTTATTGCCGGTGTTGAGTCGGGGCTTGTATTTAGACTTATTAAATCCTCGTATTTAAAATATCCGACATCCATTAATTAATTATAGCTCTGACAGCCTTAATTAATTAATCTCTTTGTAATCCTTAAGCAGTACCACTCAAAACTTATTATTGCGCCTGAACTTAATCAACCTGCAGGGTTTAACGCAATAAACATTATTGAGCTCCTTAAGGGGATGTCATTATCCTATACGGATACGAGTACTAATACTGATAATCAAATATCATATATTAACCGCTATCACCCAAGATACAGAGTACTCAAGTTACTATATAACTCTCACTCATAGTAAATCAAAGTGATAAACGAATCAACATATATATCTGAAATCTTATTAGTATTAAGATCATATAAGTTACCGAGATCTTGATTCTTCACTTAAGTCAGATAGAAGAATACATCTCACTGTGGTCCTATCAATACGTTATGACGTACCAGTATAGATAAGTAATTAAGACAAACTACTTCCATCTATACCGCAGCCTAAACCAATAACTTGTCCTAGAGTTATTTCGGCTGTGATTATATTATATCTCTTAAGGTTATTCCAATTATACGGTCTTCTGTGATCTACAACACACCATATAATCTACTTATATAGAGATAAAGAACATACATATGCAATCATGAACCCAATCAGATAGGAGATTAAATAGTGAACACAGGAATCATTGTATACAAGCATAAAACGTTCTTGCTTTCAGTATACAAATCCAACAACCTCCCACTTATACTAAAGCAAAACTTTTAGTATACAATGTGTCTAAATACTAGCTATTACAACAAACACTTCACTTCTTCTCCCACTTATACTGAAAGTTTTTTCTCTAAGTGGGTGGCATCTACCGCAATCCCATCCCTCGAGCATGCTTCTCGTAGGCCTTTTGCGGCAAGCTCTTCGTGAAAGGGTCAGCTAAGTTCTCCAATGTATCAATCTTCTCAACTAGCACATCTCCTCTGCTTACGATTTCTCGTATGATGTGGTACTTTCTCTCTATGTGTTTGGTCGCCTTGTGGCTCCTGGGTTCCTTAGAATTTGCCACTGCACCCGAGTTATCACAATAAATTATGATACTCTTAGGCAAATTAGGCACCACTCCTAGATCTAAGAGTTAGTTCCGGAACCATACAGCCTCCTTAGCAGCTTCAGAAGCAGCTACATATTCGGCTTCCATGGTGGAGTCTGCAATACATTTCTGCTTTGCACTCCGCCATGATACGGCTCCACCTCCCAAGGTAAACACATAGCCAGAGGTAGATCTATTCTCATCCCGGTCAGCCTAGAAATCTGAATCGGTGTAACCCAAAGGAGATAGACTGTCTGAGTGGTAAACTAGCCTATAATCTCGAGTCCTCTTCAGGTACTTGAGAATATGCTTTACCGCAGTCCAGTGTCCTGGTCCAGGGTTCGACTGATATCTTGCAACCATGCCAACGACATAGCAAATATCAGGTCTCGTGCAAAGCATTGCATACATGAGGCTACCTACGGCGGAAGCATAATGTATCTTCCTCATTTCCTCAACTTCACTAGGTGTCTTAGGACACATGTCCTTAGACAGAGGAATGCCATGTCTGAAAGGTAGCAAGCCTTTCTTGGCATTTTGCATGCTAAAACGAGCAATCACAATATCAATGTAGGACGCTTGAGATAAGCTCAACATCCTTTTCTGGCGATCACGGACAACCTTGATCCCCAGGATGTACGCTGCATCTCCTAAGTCCTTCATTTGAAACTGTTCGGATAACCACTTCTTTATGTCCGATAATAGCTCAACATTGTTGCCAATGAGGAGGATATCATCTACATAAAGTGCAAGGAAAACCACGTCGCCATTGGCATCTAACCGGTACACGCAACTTTCGTTTTCACAACGAGTAAATCCATAGGATTTAATGACCTCGTCAAAACGTTTGTTCCATGACCTCGAAGCTTGCTTAAGTCCATAAATGGACTTCTTCAGCTTCCATACAAGATGCTCTTTGCCCTTTTTTACAAACCCTTCGGGTTGCTGCATATAGATGTCTCTTCCTTCTTCAAGGTTCATGTGGTTTTCGACAAGAAAAGCAGTTTTGACATCCATTTGCCAAACTTCAAGGTTCATGTGGGCTGCTATGGCAAGGAGTATTCGGATAGACTTAAGCATGGCAACCGGCGAAAGGTTTCATCGTAATCTATACCCTGTTCCTGGGTATAACCTTTTGCCACCAGTCTAGCTTTAAAAGCTGCGACTTCGCCATCCGAATCTCGCTTTCTCTTGTATACCCACCTATTCACTATAGCTTCGAAGCCATCAGGTAGTTCAGTTTTCTCGTATACATCCATAGCAGTCATGGATTCTGTTTCAGAAACCATGGCGTCGTACCAAGAATCTGCATCCAGATCTTTCATCGCTTGTCTATAGTTATCAGGGTCGACATCCTTTTGTTCATCAACAGGAAGAAGATCCGAAGACTCTCCCAAGAACATAAATCGATCGGGTTGAATTATAACCCTCCCACTACGACGAAGCGGTGGTGGTACAGCTGTGACAATGGTTTGTGCAGTATCCTGTGGTGCATTCACTTGCACACTTGGCTGGGGTGATGGAATCGCCTGTCCATTGCCTTCGATTTCTTGAAGGACAATCTCGGACCTTGACTTGTGTTCATTTATATAATTCTGTTCCAAGAATCGTGAGTTGGTGCTAACAACCACTTTCTGATCCTTAGGATTATAAAAATAAGCACCTTTCGTTTCCTTAGGGTATCCTATAAACAACATTAACTCGCATCTAGGCTCCAATTTCTTCGCTTCCTTGTCTAGCACGTATGCAGGACAACCCTATACCTTTATATGGTTCAAGCTGGGCTGACGCCCTGACCATAACTCGATAGGAGTTTTAGGAACCGATTTGGACGGTACCCTATTTAGCAAATAAATAGCTGTTTCCAAGGCATATCCCCAAAACGAAATAGGCAATGATGCATAACTCATCATTGATCGTACCATTTCCATAAGAGTTATGTTTCTTCTCTCTGCTACACCATTCTGTTGGGGAGTACCCGGTGCAGTCAATTGGGATGTAATCCCACATTCTGACAAGTATTGTAAGAACTCGTTTCCGAGGTATTCGCCACCGCGATAAGACCGCAATGACTTGATAGATTTACCCCTTTTCTTCTCCACTTCTGCCTTGAATTTCTCAAAGCATTCAGACTTGCGTTGAAGTAGGTAAATATACCCAAATCTTGAGTAATCGTCAATGAAAGTGACGAAATACTCATACCCTCCACGAGCCTTTGTGGACATCGGTTCACACAAGTCAGAGTGAATCAATTCTAACACATGCGAGGCCCTATTCCCCTTGGCCTTAAAAGGCCTTGCCGTCATCTTTCCTTCTATACAGGATTCGCAGGTTCTAAATGAAACAGCTTGAAAGTCTTTCAAGACTCCATTTGAAACGAGCCTTTGGATCCTATTTAGATTGATGTGGCCTAACCTTAGGTGCCACGCATGCGTATATTGTTAATGAGAATAATACTTCCTCTTATTCGGATTAGGACAGATTTGTGATGTAGATGCAACATGGACATAATTTTTAATTGGACATGTAATAGTATAGAGAGAGTTGTTCAAAATTCCAGAACAAATAGTCATGTTATTTTTCATGATAGAGACGCCTCTATCAAAAGTAACAGAAAATCCATCCAAAAATAATTTTGAAACAGAAATTATGTTCCGCCGAAACTCCGGCACATATAAAATATCTCTCAAAACTAAAATGTCATCACCAAAATATAAAGATAAATCTCCAATAGCAACAGCTGCGACCTTCGACGCATTGCCCATGGAGATGGTGATCTCATCACTTTCCAGCTGCCTTGTCGGCTTGAAGCCCTGCAAGGTGTAACAAACATGATCAGTTGCCCCCGTATCCACTACCCATGAATGAGTAGAAAACGAAGCTAAACATGTCTCAGTTACTAGAACTTGTGACGTACCTTGTCCCTTTGCCTTGAGCATCGGACAATCTTTCTTCCAATGCCCAGTCTTGTCGCACTTGAAGCACTTTCCCTTTCCCGTCGGCTTCTTCACGCCGCCGGTAGGGCCGTCCACTTTGGCTTTGCCACTCCCACTAGCTTCGTTGTCATTCTTGCCCTTTGGACCTTTCCACTTCTTCTTCTTGCCTTTCGACGAAGAAGTAGATCCCTTGGCAGCGACAAGAATTTCTTTCCCTTTTTGCGTGCCCATGACTCCCTCCGCCGTAACTAGAGCATTCAACAACTCATTAAGAGTATAGTTGACCTTGCTCATAACGACATTGAGACGGAAGTTCTCATAAGATTTTGGGAGAGTGTTGAGGATGATATCGACTTTGGCTTCGCCTTCGATACCCCCTCCTAGCAGATCAAGACTGTCAAACAAATTTATCATATGCATGACATGATCGTGCACAGAACTGCCATCGCTCATCTTACATGCTAAGATTTCTCTCATCATGTTAAAGCGGGCAGATCTTTCGGACTCCCCATAAACCTCAGAGAGATTTAACATGATCGTAGTCGCATCGTTCATGCCCTGATGCTGGAGTTGCAAAGTTTGCGACATAGTCATCATAATATAGCACTTGGCCATATTATTCGACTTGTGCCACCTCCTATGCGCCTCACGTTCCGCATCAGTTGACTGATCAGTTAAGGCCGCGGGACGTGGATTGGTAAGCACAAAACTGTGCTCATCAGCGTCAAGAATATACATTATGTGGCGTTTCCATTCGGTATAGTTAGGACCGGTGAGAGGATTGCTAGCTAGAATATTAATTATCGGAGACATAGACATATCTGAAAGTAAACAATTTAAACATGTAAGAACATGAAAGCATATAGTTCGTAACAATAATATTGTAACCTTTTGATAAAACAATATTAATGAAACCTCCAACGGCTCAAAGAATTCCATGTGCAAGCCACGTGGGGTGGACAGTTACACACGAACTCCTCAACCAGACTATTCACATAGTCATTTAATTTCCATGTCAACTTAACCTTTTGACAAAAGAAATTAATAGTTGGCACCTTAACTAGACCATATCATTATCAAGAAGGGACTCATTGGGGAGTTGTACATTGTACTTGATATGATATCTAAGCAATGACCACATTTTAACCTTGAAAATTAAATTCTCGAAATTGACATACTCACTCGGACCATGCCGCTTTCAATTTAATTTTCTTGGTTATCTTATTTAATTCCATTCTCCAAAGTACTTGTGAAAATTACACAAGTAAGCCACGTGGGGTGGACCGTTACTGCATAACTCCCACTACTTTAATGGATTTAAATATTTTTTATAGAAACCTCTTCTGATAAACTTATGAGAAACAAATACGAAGTAAGCCACGTGGGGTGGACCGTTACTCATATTGCTAAACACTTTGTCTAGAGACCGCATGTGGAGGTCTATATAATTTTAAGAATAAAAATTATTTCAAAATAACCACAATCTAACTTTGAAATTAAATTTTCGAATTTGACATACTCACTCGGACCATGCCGCATTCAATTTAATTTCTTAGTTATCTTATTTAATTCCATCCTCTAAAGTACTCGTGAAAATTATACAAGTAAGCCACGTGGGGTGGACCGTTACTGCATAACTCCCACTACTTTAATGGATTTAAATATTTTTATAGAAACCTCATCTGACAAACTTATGAAAGAACAAACATGAAGTAAGCCACGTGGGGTGGACCGTTACTCATATTGCTAATAATTTTGTCTAGAGACCGCTTGTGGAAATCTAAATAATTTTTAATCATCCATAAAAATATTAAGCTTAGTCTTTTTTTTCAAAAGGTTTGTACATGCTCAAGCACATAATCCTAATCATGCTTTTCTAGAACGCAACATGTAAAAGATGCTCACAGAATTCTAAAACATGCTTAAGAAAACGATAAACCTACTATCATGCTTGTCTAAGCGCAGTTAATAAAACACATTAACAAGCATAGACGAACAAAAGCAGGTAAAGAGCATAAGGGATTAACACCACGGCATGCAAAGAACATAAATAAATAATTAAAATTCTTCGTGACCCATTCGTGGAATCCCAACATCTATTCTATTTTAAATAAAAATAAAATAAAAGGAAAAACCAAAAACTAAAACTCGGCCCGAACACTTTAAGCCCGTCTTTGGAAAAACTAGGGTTTGGGCCCCCTAGGGTTTGAGATACGCAGCTAGGGTTTGGAAACCCTAGCTGCCGCCGCCTCCATTGGACAGCCGCCTCTCGGCACGCAGCAGCGGCCCGACGCTGCAGCAACACGGCGCGCAGCGGCCCGGTGCTCGCAGCAGCCCGACGCCTGCAGCAGCCCGCCTTTCGGCCAGCAGCCCACCGGTCGGCAGCCTTCCAGCAGCGTCCAGCAGCAGCAGCAGCAGCACTCCTCGACGCCTCCAGCAGCAGTAGCAGCAGCAGCACTCCTCGACTGCCCCTGCCGGCTGCCTCCTTGCCGTCTCGCCCAGCCCACAGCCCGCAGCAACAAGTCGCGCACGGCAGCCTGACCAGGCGCGCGCGGCACACGGCGCGCAAGCGCTTGTGCGCGCGCTGCCCTTGGCGCCGGCAGCCCTTGCCGCACCGCACCGGCACGCCTCCTCACAACGTTCATCCATCGTTGATTCGTCGTCGTCCTCGTCTTGTTCCTCAGTTTTACATATTACAACGGAAAAACAAATACAATTTGAAATCCTAATCTAACCACGGATTTTCTCGCGGTAAAAACAATTACAACGTCAAACGACGTATTCCATGAATCAACAGACCACGAAGAACAACAGCAGTAAAAACAACGCACATTATTAATCGTACATAAATTAATAATAGAGCCAAGAAATTAATCCTGGGCTTTGATACCAATTGAAGGAATATTAAATTGAATTAACGTTCCGCTTTGCCCGATGATCGTTTCTTGGTTATTATTAATTTATCATACAACGATTAATCTTAAACATGCTCCTATGAATTTAACAGCTGCACGTAGGTGTTAGGAATACTTACTTGTAAAGCGGATGCAGAGGTCGTTGATGATCGTATCGAAAGACTCCAGTTTTGATCTTCTCGACTGTATCCCGCTCAGCTTTCACCGTTGGATGGACAACGAGCTATGAAAGTCCCAAGCTGGAAAATCCCACACGTTTCCTGCGCCTACCAGCTTTCTCAAAAACTCTAATTTTATCAGTGTGTATTTCCTGAGAGCTGACAGCTGTATTTAAATAGAAAATACAGAAGGAGGGGGCGCAGGTTTAGGGCTAGGGACGATTTCCAGCTCTTTCTGGGCTAGGAGACTTTGGGCCAGTCCAGGGACCAGATACAAGGAATAAAGATGGGCCTCAAATAAATTAATTTATCTATGGTCAGCCCAGACCATAATTAATTTATAAATATCAGTTCATTCCACTAGAGAACCAATATTGACTTACCCCTTTATTGCCGGTGTTGAGTCGGAGCTTGTATTTAGACTTATTAAATCCTCGTATTTAAAATATCCGATATCCATTAATTAATTATAGCTCTGACAGCCTTAATTAATTAATCTCTTTGTAATCCTTAAGCAATACCACTCAAAACTTATTATTGCGCCTGAACTTAATCAACCTGCAGGGTTTAACGCAATAAACATTATTGAGCTCCTTAAGGGGATGTCATTATCCTATACGGATACGAGTACTAATACAGATAATCAAATATCATATATTAACCGCTATCATCCAAGATACAGAGTACTCAAGTTACTATATAACTCTCGCTCATAGTAAATCAAAGTGATAAACGAATCAACATATATATCTGAAATCTTATTAGTATTAAGCTCATATAAGTTACCGAGATCTTGATTCTTCAGTTAGGTCAGATAGAAGAATACATCTCACTGTTGTCCTATCAATACATTATGACGTACCAGTATAGATAAGTAATTAAGACAAACTACTTCCATCTATACCGCAGCCTAAACCAATAACTTGTCCTAGAGTTATTTCGGCTGTGATTATATTATATCTCTTAAGGTTATTCCAATTATACGGTCTTCTGTGATCTACAACACACCATATAATCTACTTATATAGAGATAAAGAACATACATATGCAATCATGAACCCAATCAGATAGGAGATTAAATAGTGAACACAGGAATCATTGTATACAAGCATAAAACGTTCTTGCTTTCAGTATACAAATCCAACACGAACATCATATCATATTCACCCAATTCAATGGCCCACTTTACCATTCTCCCTGCAAGGTCTGGCCTCCCCAAAATTTGCTGAAAGGGCAGCGCTGTTCTAACGATAATTTTATGTGATAAAAAGTAAGGGCGCAATTTTATTGTTGTGATCATAATAGCGTAAGCTATTTTTTCCGTTGCGGTGTATCTAATCTCTGCTCCCTGAATGATTTTACTCACAAAGTAAATTGGTTTCCGAGTACCCCCCTCTTCTCGGACTAGCACCGTACTTAACGATTCTACGCCCACTGAAGTGTATAGATACAATGGTTCCCCTGGCACTGGCTTGGTTAATATAGGTAACTCCTTAAGATAGTCCTTGAGGTCCTCAAAGGCTTGCTGGCACTCATTACTCCACTCGAACCGACTTTCTTTTCTTAGAATTTTGAAAAAAGGCAGACTTTTTTCTGCCGACCTTGATATGAACCGACTTAGTGCGGTTATTCTTCCGTTCAGTGTTTGTATTTCTTTAATGTTCTGCGGCGCTGTCATGTTAAGAATAGCTCGAACTTTGTCTGCATTCACCTCTATCCCCTCAGGTGTAACCTTGTATCCCAGAAATTTTCCCGACTGAACCCCGAAAGTGCATTTGGCTGGATTGAGCATGAGCTTGTGTCTTCGCACAACCGAGAAGATTTCCTCCAAGTCATCCGCATGTGTACGTGCTTCAGCGCTGCGCACTAACATGTCGTCTACATAGACCGACACATTCTCTTTTAATTGATCTTTGAAAATTATGTCCATCATCCTCTGGTACGTAGCCCCCGCGTTTTTTAGTCCAAACGGCATACTCACATATGCGAAGATCCCTGCGCAGATTGCGAATGCCGTTTTGATAACATCGTTCCTATACATCTTAACTTGATGGTACCCTTGGTAAGCGTCCATCATCGACAAAAGTTCACATCCTGATGTAGCATCCACTAGTTGATCGATCCGTGGCAATGGGTAACAATCCTTCGGACAGGCCGCATTGAGGTCCCGGTAGTCCACGCACATCCTCCAGGTCTTAGCCTTCTTTTCCACCATAACAGCATTGGACACCCATTCTGGATATTGATCTTCCACAATATGTCCAGCCTCTAGCAATGCTTGTACCTGCTCCCGAATAGCGGCATCTTTTTTCAGCACCGAAGTGCCTCATCTTTTGTCTCACTGGCTTAATTGTGGGGTCTACATTCAATCGATGCTCGGCTAGCTCTCTGTCAATTCCCTTTAGGTCCGCCGTGCTGAACGCGAATACATCAGCGTTTCTGGGCAGGCAGGCTATTACCTTTCTTTGCAGTTCTGGTTCCATATGTGCCCCGATTTTGGTAGTGAATCCCTCCTTATCCATGAAAAGCTCAATAACCATGCACGTATCATTGGTGGTGACGAGGGAGATCTTATCATTTCCCCCCTGCAGCTCTGCTATTTCTTTCCGTTCGGGCTCTGAAGCCGTAATCATTCCAGTTTTCCCCTTCTTGCTTGTCTCTGTTTGGTGTACTGACCTTTTCCTTTTTTGTCCCGGGTATTGAGTTAACACTTGTACGTGATATTTCTTCGACACGGCTTGATCTCCCCAAACCTCTCCAATTTTGCCTCCTTCCAAGGGGAACTTCATTTTCAGGTAGAGAGTAGAAATTATTGCTTTGAAAGAGTTCAGTGCTGGTCTCCCAAAGATCATGTTGTAAGAGGGCTTTGGTGCATTGATGATTAAGAATTTGACCATTCGAGTCTTTTTTCCCTCTGGTTGCCCTATCGTCATTGGCAATTCAATTGTTCCCACTGGTAGGACTGATTCCCCTGAAAACCCATAGAGAGGAGCCACAACGGGCTCTAACTTAGCCTCTAAACCCATTGCCTGTCAGCATTCCAGGTATAAGATGTTGACAGCGCTGCCTGAATCGACAAAGATGCGATGTACCAGCACGTTAGCCACGTTGGCGGAAAATACCAAGGCGTCGTCATGAGGATATAATAGAGGCCTAGCATCTTTTAGTCCAAAAGATATTGTCGGTTCATCGGGCGCGGTGTTGACTGTCATGACAGATTGGTCGTAGTATCCGGATCTGACTGTGCGAGCTAATTGCTTTTTGGCCCTGTTAGATGTTGGTATATTGTTTTCTCCTGTGATCATATGCATTTCTCTGTCATACTGAACATGATTTGCGGGGTTATGTCTATCCTGACTGTCTCGTCTATGATCTCTTCTTTCCCTTCTCTCCTCATGTCTGTCCCTCCTATCCCTGTCATCGTGACCGCGGCGGGCGTCGTCACGTCTGCGCCGTTCATCGTCTCTGTCTCGCCTATGTTCATCATAGCGACGCTCTCTGTATGTGCCCCATGGCCTTTCTATGTATTGGTCCAGGAACCCCTTCCTTACTAAGATTTCTAGCTGATGTTTCAAGTGTCCGCATTCGCGGGTGAGATGGCCATAACGGTTGTGATATTCACATAATAGATTATTCCTGCCTGGGGTTGGTGCTCCTGGTTGGTAATCTTTTGGGGCTCTGAAATAATTCTCTCTCTTAATTTTGTGGAAAATCTCATCTATGTGACGATTCCATTGAGTCGGATTTTGCAGATCATCTCGGTAACTACTGCGCTCCCCTCTCCTCTCTGCCTGCGTCGTGATCAATGGACCAGTTCCGGCCTCAACGGCCATTGTTGGAATTCTTGGAGGTAATCCTCGGTAGGGGTTCCTCGTGATGTATTTTTCCCCAGTGTCTGCGCTGTCTTACTTTTTAGGTTTGAGTTTATCGGCCTCTGCTTTTCTTGCCATTTTCGCATCTTCCAGCTGAAGATACCCTGGTATTATTGTCATGATGTCCTCGAAACTGGTAGGCGGTTTGATCTGAAGTACCTCGAAGAGTGGGCCTTGCTTTAACCCTCTAGCGAAGGCGTACCACTTAATTTGAGATTCTGCTTCTGGTATATCTAACGCGATTGTGTTGAACCATGCCACATATTCGCGAAGCGTTTCCTACGATTCTTGTCTGATGTCCATCAAAGAAATGGGCGTTTTCCCTACCCTCTTTGCGCTACCAAACTGTCTCATGAACATGAGGTGAAGATCACCGTAAGATTGTATAGAGCTGCTTCTCAGGTTGTGGAACCACCGCTGAGCCATTCCTGACAGAGTTGTGGCGAAGATCCTGCATTTTATTCCCTCACCGTACTGGTGCAGCGCAGCTAATCCCTCAAAGCGAGCCATATGCACCTCCGGGTCGGTGGTACCATCGTAGTCCAATGAGATGGGACGGTAATTCGCCGGTAGAGGCTCCAACAATATTTCTTCTGAAAATGGACTCTTGTGGGCAGATATCACTATGGGAGTATCAGAGTTGTGTCCTTCCTTATCTGTTGTGAATATGGTCTGAGTTGGTCTGCGCCGACTTCTTTTGAGCAGCTCCCTCCGGGGCTCTTCAGATCTCGACTCATATTGGTCCGGGGATTTGTTCACCTCCGTGTTACGATCATGCTCTTTGAGTTCTGTTTCCAAGCTTTTCAACTGGTCTCGGAGGAAAGATACTTTCTCCTTAAGCTTATCATTGTCTTTGTGCATTCCTGGGCTGCGCTGCGGAGTAGTCCCGCTAGTTGAATCAGTCACATCTTCGATCTGAACACTATTCGTAATAAACTTTCGCTTGTTTTTTCCCCTTTCATCTTCCCTGTTTACTCCTGTCTGTGCGGCCATCGCTGTTCCTCCCCCCCAGCCTGCGCAGGCGCAGTTACTGCTTTTTGAGTAGTGAGAATTCCCTCTGGTGCAGTGACGGGCTGAGTAATGCCCATTAAGGAGCGCATAGTTGCGTAGTTGAGCATGGCTAACATTTGTTCAGTAATAGGGACATTGGTTGGTCTTGATGCCGGAGCAATAGTGGCAGTGGCGGGCATGACTGTTCCCATATTAGACTGTACAAAACTGGAATCATGTTGTTGATCGTAGTGAAACCTGGTGGAGTTAGTCCAGTCAAATCAATTCCCTTAGTCGATATGTCGTCAGTAGGCTTGGTGCCTGTGTTCCCCCCGGCAGCTTCGAAATCCTTGCTTAGATCCTTGCAGTGTTCATGAGTTGCCATTGCAAAGTACCTGTTCACTGTGTAACGATATGAGAGAAGAGCTTGCTTGAAACTTGCAGATGAATTCCTTAAAGTAATTTTGCGTGTCAATTATAATGAGTTACAAGGAGTAATTATAGAGTTACATTAGGGCAAGGGGTAAAAGAGACTTTACGGGTCATTCACGTGCTCCACAGGCGGTGTACGTGAATGATTCTCTAGCTTCTAACAAACTTTCCTAACTACTTTGCAGCTTTATGTTGAACATATGGTCTTTCCGAGCTTTCGGCGTTGGTTGCTTTCATTCTTTGTCTGCGCCGACTTCATTGAGGTGAGCCTTCAGCTGTGTCGACTTGATCGAGACGAACTTTTGTCTACGCCGCCTAAAGCGGGATGGGCCTATGTCGGCACCGTCTTAGATAGGACGGTCCTTCGTCTGCGCCGTCCTTTAAATAGGGCATAATCGGCCCCCCTCATGTATTGCCTTCTAGTCTTGTCTGCGCAGCTCTTCTTATCCTTGCTTTTACTGAAGATGTTTCTTTCTTTGAATCTTTTCCGCGTGTTATCTTGGGACCAAGCTGTCTCTTCTAGTCTGCGCAGACTTGAATCTGCTCAGCTGACTTGCTTTGACCATCATATGGTGCATCTATGCCTCTTTGAATCAAGTACGTTTGAGGCCTAAGTCAGCGCTGCTGATCCTTGTCTAGAATAGGATGGCTGATGAGATCCTTACTCCTCATCACTAATACATACCAAATCAATATCCAGGCAAACTAAACAGAAATATAATAGTGAACTAAAACTAGACTCAAGTCTAAACAAATAACTCCAAGAAATAAAATCAAATGATAAAAACATTGATCATATGTATTGACACTAATTAAACCTATGCATTAAACTTATTGTCTCAACTATCAATTTATTCCAGCCCTAATGAAAAATCATAACTCTATTCATAATCTTCTCTAACGAACAACTATGAAAGTTGATTAATAAATTCTCTATCACATTCAAGTCTCAAGAGAATAAATTAACTCACAATAGCTCACTAAGAATAGCTTCATAAAGCCCACATATCACATTAAAGTCTCAAGGTAAAACTATATAGGAATGAATCGGTTGAACAATTATCACATTCAAGTCTCAAACAGAAACAACTACACATGCAAATTATTGATAAGGTAATTCACAAGAAATCAAGCACCAAGAATCATGAATCAGGAATTGGAGAACAAATTGATATCAATATATTAAACACAAATTCAATCAACTATATATAAACTCTAAAATCATATATAAAAGAAACTAGCTAGACATAATAAAATAAATCAAAGACATAATTAAAAGAAAAAGGCAATTGAAAAGACTGAATGAATTCAAGATGAACACCTGAAATCTTCAATTTTGCAGAAAATAAATATAAGCTATGAAAATTATGAAAATAATAAATTCTAAATCAAAAAATTGATATCACGAGAACATAAAAAATCATAGAAAAGTGAGTTTTATCAGGTTGCTTCTTCAACTAATAACGCACTCATCTAATATTTATTAAAATTCGTGCCACCAACAATCATGCACACTTTAATGGGGGACACACACACACACACGCAGAGTATTATATATGTCGATCTTGAAATATCACTTATATATTTATACTTGTATTTGTTTGTTACAAAAATAAAATTGTCAAGAGATAAAATATATTAGTTAACTTTTTTATAATTTTTTCGAGCCCAACTAGCATGATGGACTGGCACGAAATCTGATGCCCGAAAAAATTTCAATTCCAATAGCCGGAAATCCGCTGGGGCTGGCCCGAAACCCAGTGAGTTGGCGCAATCGACATCCGTAGGAGTAAGGGTCTCACTTTAAATGTGAGTAAAATTATGTAGACCCTAATGCTATAAATAAAAGTGAAATTTTTTTGTGAACGGACCCAAAATATATATATATAACAATTTTTTCATAGACGGAGAAAGTACTATTTATAGGACATATACATGAATTCGTACTCTATGGGTTCGTTTGGTACGCGGTATAGGATAAGGTGTGATATGCTTGACTGAGATATTTTTCACTATATGTCATATTAATATCATGTTTGGTACAATGCATAAAAATATCTGTAAAATATAATATGTCGTTTGGTACGATGTTTTAAGATTATATAAAGTTAATATTATTTATAATAAAAATTTATATTATGCATACCTCCTACGGAGGTGGTATACGAAATTCCTCAAATCAGTATAATATTTTCGAGCTTTTAATTTATGAAAGGTCGTGTATTTTGTATTATTTTTTACTAAACAAAATATTAGAGTGTCATAGATATATCATACACTCTAATTATTCGTACCTGACGAGTCTAATATATATAAGTGGATGATATTGGTTTTTCTTTGTTTTTTTATTGATGAAGAAATATTTGGATCATATAAATTTTTTGGTGTAATATAGTAGCTGTATTTATAAATGTTGGTGGGGGTTAAAGTCGAGGTTTAGATCGACATATCAATCAAGTTGAAAAAGGGTATTTTGTAAATCCTCCTAAAAGAAGTGTTTCGTAAAGGTGGGCTACAGCTTTTCCAAACTTTTTAAGTACTAGATAATTAAATCTTTAGGGCTTTTTCTGGTTCACTTTTAAGTAGGTAGGTGCACGTTATTATAATTCATGTCATTAACATTGAGTTTGCTTGAATCCACCACTGCTTATGTGTGATCATATATAGATATGGTTCATACTAACATTGAATTTAACGATGATTTGAATAAGGGGGTGTGACTTAGGAGCTAAATAAAAATTAATTTATTGAAAATATTGAAATATTAATACTTTTAATACATTTAAATGAGTTTTATACAAAATATATATCATAAATTAGATTAAATTGATCATTTATTTAGTTCGTGGATCCTCAAAGCGCGTGTGTATATATATATATAGGGAGAGGTTCAGGAAAGAACCATAAATAAAACAAGAACGGAGAACCATTTTTAGCCATTCGATCATCAAGATCTACGGTGGATGCACCATATTGTTGGATGAATGCAGATCCTGGGTTCGAATTTTGAAGGGAGCAATTTTTTTTATTTTTTTGAGTGCATTAATTTTTACAGTGAATGCATTAGATTTGATAGTTCTCACGTTCTCACAAGTAATGTAGTTCTCTCTACAACCACACCCTATATATATATATATATATATATATATATATATATATATATATATATATATATATATAGGGGCGCGCTCCAGTGAGACCCCCTATTTTTCGTGTAACATGAGTACAATGAATAAAACATATAATACTAATGAACAAAACGTATATCTAATGAACAAGATGTATATACTGATGAAAAATAAAATTTAAAAAATTCGTAATGAATAAGACATATATATATATATATATATATATAGAGAGAGAGAGAGAGAGTTTTGATATGCTGGGCGAATATGGTAAGCGACTCCGTGAGCGCTGATCCTAATCAACCTTTTTTATTATTTTTTTCCATTCTCTTATCTTTCTCCTCTCTCTCACTCTTTCTTTTTTTTTTTAATTATTATTTTTTTCCATTCTCATATCTTTCTCATCTCTCTCTCCTTTTCCTTTCTCTCCAACTTACCCACTTGTTTTTCCCAACTCTCTCGCGTCTATTATTCTTTCTCCATGTCTTTGCAAATCTCTTTTTTTTTTTTCTTGATTTTTGTTTCCTTGCTCCCATTGTCTCTCCATCGGACCTCTATACATGAATTCAGATCATTCCATTTTCTACGTGGATGTCAAATTAAACATGAATTAACATCAACGAAAATTAATAATGAGATGATTGAATTCTTTGTGTGCTCTCTTCTTTCATACTTTCGAAGCAGTTGAAATTATCCAAATTTGCAAAGTAAGAGAATCAAGCAACCATTTTTGTTTTCTTTATGCACCAATTTAACACCAAAAAATAGATGATTTTTTTATGTCATTTTATCCATCATTTTTGCTTGTAAACCAAAGGAGTACGGGTTCTTAAATCTTGAATCGTTAATATTCTGTAAGACAAAAAAAAATTAATTTTATAAATTAGTATGAATTTTGAGATCTCCATTTTGATATGGTGGAACTCGACAATTGGGTAAGTTGCAGGAAAGGAGGGAGAGAGAGAGATAAGAGAATAAAAAATATATTAATAAAAAAAGGGTGATTAGGATTAGCGCTCAGAGGCGCTCACTTTATTCGCCTAGCATATCAAAACTCTATATATATATATATATAGAGACGCTACAGTGAGACCCTCTATTTTTCGTGAGACACTGAGTACAATGAATAAGACATATATACTGATGAACAAGGACCATAAGGCAGTATATACTGATGAATAAAGAAATTTAAAAAATTGGTAATGAATAAGACATATAAACTGATGAACAAGGCAGTATATACCGATGAACAATGCAATATATACTGATGAATAACGGAATTTAAAATATTTTGCTCCCTCCAAGATTCGAACCCTGAGAAAAAAAAAATTCTCCATAGAATTGATGAAATAAACGCACGAAATCGTGTCTCAGGTCTCACTAAAAATAGGGGGTCTCATTGGAGCAGTGCTATATATATATATATATATATATAATATTTTTGGGGGTTTTGGGTTTCGACCCCCCATATGTTCAACGAAAAAATCCGTTGAACATGGCGTGAACAAATCATGTCCGTTAGATTAGATAAGATCAACGGATGAGATTATTTCTCTCTTCTTTCTTACATTTAGGCCTTCTTCATTGAACATATATATATATATATATATATATATATATGGTGTGGTTCTAGAGAGAACTACATTATTTGTGAGAACGGGAGAACCATCAAATCTAATGCATCCACTGTAAAAATTAATGCATTCGCTGTTAAAATTAATGCACTAAAAAAATTTAAAAAAATGCTCCCTTCAGGATTCGAACCCAGGATCTGTATTCATCCAACAAGATGATGCATCCACCGTAGATCTTGATGATCGAATGGCTGAAAATGGTTCTCCGGTCTTCTTTTATTTATGGTTCTTTCCTGAACCTCTCCCTATATATATATATATATATATATATATATATATATATATATATATATATTATTAGTGTGTGTGAATCGGGTATATGTGTTTTCAGAAACCATTTTGAAGCTTTAGTGGAACACAGCGCACTTATCACAAATTTCAGTACTTGTTTCATTTTCATTTTTCCTTTTTCTTTCTTTTTTTGAGGATGGTATTAATTGACATGAAATATTCTTAGACCTATTTAAAAGTGATACAATAAAGGGTTTCTCTTAAAAGAGTTTTGGGAAGCTGTCGCTCATCAATTAAAATAAATACGGTCAAACAATTTGCAGTTTTGATTCGACAAAACAAAAATTATTTGGTGAGATTTGGTCAAATAAACAAAACAATTAAATTCAACTTTGATCATATTTGTGCCGTTAGTTTAACTCACTTCTCAGGAGAAAACAATGCTCCCTCGTCCCATTATTTAAGACATATGACTTTTGGGCACGAAAATTAAGAAGAGGTAGATTAGTTGTTAAAGTGTTGTGGCCCACCACTATTAGTGTAGGTAATTAATTTTGGAATCTTTCTATTTAATGCTTTACTTCAATTTTGAATTTAATTTCCAAAAAATTTGAAAAATTTAATTCATTTAATTTAATTAAATTTTTTTTTCATAGTTTTAATCATAGACTCTTAGCATTTTAGGGGAAAAAAAATGAGCAGCAACTTCATCATCTCAGCATTCAGTCCATCTACCACAATCGCACTCATGGAAACAACACAGAGGGTGGTCACACCCCTCATACCAACAACGCATATACGATCACAAATATCGCAACAAAAAAGAAAGATCTCACCCTTTCAATCCCGGAAACATGGTATAGACCATCCTTCGCAACAAGGGGGAGCACCGGAGCCACCAGTCGCCGCTGACGACCTCTTCCCGCTCGCGCACGACGTCATCCCAACTCTCCGTGCATAGGAGAGCGTCTAGATCCGAATCTTGCGCCTTCATCGCGGTAGAGGGGCGGCGATAGATGGGCCGCCGGATCGGACTCCTTGGAACCCTCGAATCCTCCATCAAAGCACCACCGGCGGACTCCTCAGAACCCTGGACTCCGCCGCTCCCATCATAGAAAAAACCAGACGGCGGTGACGGCAACGGAGGTATATTAGCAAAGAATTCTTCGTCCTCCGAATCGGGGACGAATTCAGAGTTCAAATATGCCAACCAACTGCTATTCTCGGCCATAAACGCGTAGATCTAGGGTTCCAGAGAGAGGCGGAGAGGCCGATTGGGGTTTTGGAGGAGGGCGGCGCAGATGGAGGCTGAGGACGGAGGCCGATTAGGGTTTCGGAGGAGGGCGGCGCGGATAGAGAGTGAGGACGGCGGAATCGCGAGTTTCGGAAGAGGGCGGCGCGGATGGAGGATGAGGACGGAGGAATCCTAGGGTTTCAGAGAGTGAGAGAGGCGGAGAGGCCGAGAGAACTTGAGAGAGAGAGAAAGAGAGAGAGAGACGGATAGGCCGAGAGAGTAGGATATAGGGTTTTTTTATTGTTTCTTATTTATAGTGTAATTAAGGTTAAATTAATTAGTGTATTTTAAAGGCTAATTCTTTCCTTATTTGGAAATGAGTCTTTATTATTGGGACACCCCAATAAGGAAAGTAGGTCTTCAATAATGGGACGGAGGGAGTAGATTTTAATTAAGGGTAAAATTGGTCTAAAATTAAAGTAATAAATTATAGAGGTGGTTTTCGGTACACTCGGGTGTACCGTACATTTGGATTGATCTGTATCCAAATCCTGACCCGTATCCTATTCTAAATCCGTATCCCGACTCAAATTGTGTAAATGATACTATTGGGTTATACAAATGACATTGCATGTAATTGACACTATTTATTATATAAATGACATTATAAGATTGTAAATGACATTGTGTATAATTGACACTATTGAGAAATATAAATGAGAGTTTCTGTAATTGACACTATAAGATTTTAAATGACACTATAATATTTTAAATAGCATTATAAGATTGAAAATGACACTATAACATTTTAAAATGTTATGGTGTCATTTATATAATTGAATAATGTTATTTACACGATTTGAATCGGGATGCGAGTTTGAATTAACATGTGGGTCAGGATCTGAGTACGGGTCAATTTGGGTGTATGGTACACCCGAGTATTCAGGAGATTTTATGTAAATTATAATATTTTAGTTTTAGATCAAATTTATCTTGTTAAATATGTCATATATATCATGTGTGTGTTGGTCAAACAGTAGCTAGTCAATGTCTAAGGTAATCTCATCCGTTGATCTTATCTAATCTAACGGTCAACATTTATTCACTCCATGTTCAACAGATTTTTACGTTGAACATATAGGGGGTCGAACCCCAGAACCCCCAAAAATGTTGTATATGTTCAATATATTTTGATGCATGTTCAACGAAATTACTGATATGTTTAATATATTTTGTTGAACATGGCATGTTCGTCTTCTCAACTAAATGCGACCCTATATATATACTATGAAAATAATTTTAAGTGTATAAAATAGGAATAAATCATGTCCATTCAAGTGAATTAATGGCCCAAATCAAATTATATGGAGATCCGAAATTCGTAACTGTTTCCCTTGCAATTCATACGGTTTTCTTATTACGAATTGAAAGTACTTTTGTTACAAATTATATTCTATGCACGAATTTGAAGTTTTTTTTTATTACGAATTGAAAGTATTTTTGTTACGAATTATATTCTATGCACGAATTTGAAGTTCTTTTGTTACGAATTATGTTCTGATTAGGCAAATTTCAAGCCACAAGATCAATCAAGAGATAATGGACATGATTTATTCCTATTTTATACACTTAAAAGTGTTCTTATTTTCACCCATATATATATATATATATATATATATATATATATATATATATATATATATACTACCGTGAGAACACATCTTAAAATAAGAAATAAGAGTAATTTTCAATGTATGAATTTTATGTGGAACACGTATGAATTCGATTTATAAAAGTATGAATTGTGAAAAATAATTTTTTGCTACCTTTGGGATTCGAACTTAGGACCATAAATCCATCCAACAGTGTTACGAATCAATCGTAGATCTTGATGATCTAAGCACTGAAAATGATTCTTATTAAGTGTACTTATTTTAGCCCTCCATATATATATATATATATATATTTATAGGGAAGGGCTAAAATAAGTGCATTTCTTAAGATATAAAATAAGAATCATTTTCAGCCCTTAGATCATCAAGATCTACGGTTGATTCGTAATCCTGTTGGATGGATTTATGGTCCTGAGTTCGAATCCCAAAGGTAGAAAAAAATTATTTTTCACAATTCATATCTTTATACGGTGAATTCATACGTGTTCTACATAAAATTCATACATTAAAAATTGCTCTTATTTCTTATTTTAATATGTGCTCTCACGGTAGCCCACCCCTATATATATATATATATATATATATATATATATATATATATATATATATATATAAATTAAAAATACATACATATATTTACATATTCGCTTCCCCTGTGGCACGAATTAACGTGAGCATGAGAATAAAAAAATTGTATACAAAAAAAATATTATTTTTTATTTTTTATAATAATTAAATTAACAATTAAACAAGAAAAAATTTAAAAATCATTCTACGATGAACTCAACCACGAGACCTTTGACTTTAGGCATTCCAACACACACATGTTATTTATGTAGGAAATGGTTCCAATGAGATACTCATATATGGTGAGATGTTAGATTGATTTGTCGGAGTTAACTTAATGTATTCTAGGACATATATTTATTGGGAGAGGGAAATATTTTACATAGGTTTGAATTCTGGGGGAAGCGAAAGTTTACTAATTTTTGAATATTGTTATTCAACATTATATACTCCCTCCGTCCCACTAGACTTGGCACTTTTGAGTTGGGCACAGAGATTAAGAATAAAGGGTTAAGAGTGTAAAGTAGGTAAGGTCCACTTATTTTATGTAAGTAGAGAAAGTAGGGACCACATACTATTTTAGGAAAGTGCCAATTCTAGTGGGACAAACAAAAAAGGCAAGTGTGCCAAGTCTAGTGGGACGGAGGGAGTACTACCTTATTCATCTTCTTCTTCAATAGTGTTTGGAAGGTGAGGTGTGATTCTGCTTCTTCTTCGGTTTGGTTGGGTCTAAGAGATGAGGTTAGTGCTCTGGTTGATAATTCTTATTGCTATGTTGGTGATGGGACTACCACGAACTTCTGGTGCGACGATTGGTTGGGTTATAAAATTATTGAAAAATGTAGGGTTCCTCATTTTGTTGCGAATCTTCTCAGCCATTCGGTGGGTGACTATTTTTATGATGGAATTTGGCATTTTACTCAAGAGTTTATTAATAATTATCCGGAAATTGTCGCCGACATCTTGATTCTCCATCTCGGCAATCATAAGGACACTTAGTTTTGGAAACCTTCCCTGCATGGTGCTGTTACTGCTGCTCTCGCTTTTTCTAATAATTGCCATAGGTTTCCTAAGGTAAGCTGGGGCTCTTGGATTTGGAAGCCTTATATTCCGGTGCGTCGTTCTTTAATCTGTTGGAGAATCCTTCATGGACGTCTTCCGACTTATGATCGTCTGATCAGACACGGAATGATTATGCCCAATCATTGTGTCTTTTGTCTCGCTGCGGAGGAGACCATTGATCACATTTTGTGGTCTTGCAGCCAAGTTCGTACTATTTGGCTTGAGTTTTTAACCTGGTTTCAATTCACTGAAGCTATTGTGGCTCCAGATATTCATAGTTTCCTTGTTCGTGCTTGGGGCCATAAGCTGAGTTCTCAGTTGGACTGTTATTGGAGAGCGGGTATCATCGGTATTTTATGGGCTATCTGGTCTCTAAGGAATTCTTGCATCTTTGATAATGCAAAGTTTGATCATAGACAAATCATTCGGCTCGTAAAGGTGTCTTACAAAGAAATGGAGAATAACTTTAAGCTCGGGCATATGAATAATTCTTGGAAAGAATATTCGATCCTTCGGGCAATTGGGGTCGGTTCGCGCGCTGCACCTCCGATGGAGTTTATAACGGTGCATTGGTGGCCCCCGGCATCGCCTTGGATCAAGGTTAACACAGATGGATCGGCGATGGGCTCCCCTGGAAACATAGCAGCGGGTGGTGTTTTCCGAGACAACTTCAGTTGGGTCCGCGGCTGTTTTCATTATAAGGAGGGGGGTGGGGTTTGCTTTTGAAGCTGAACTCCTTGCTGTCATTAAAGCCATTTTGATAGCTCATGACCGGGGCTAGCATCATCTTTGGGTAGAGTCGGACTCAACGTATATTGTTCATTTGCTTTCAGAGCGTTCTACGGCTGTACCTTGGCGGTTCGTGGCTTCTTGGAACAAAGTTTTGAGCATTCTTTCTAGTTTTCAACTTCAAGTGTCTCATATCTATAGAGAAGAAAATAAACCAGCTGACATTATGGCGAACTTTTCGAGAGAGGAAGGGTGGTGACCATATGCCATTGAGGAAATTCAGGTTGCGGTAAATCTGGATATGGCCACTCATAGCCACATCCGGTCGAGATGATTGTTCAAATGGTACGTTTTCTGTTGAGTTGTCTTGCTGGTTAGGGTGCGATCAGACTGCTTGGTTTGGAGGTTGGGTTGTTTTCTTGGGTTCTTCTGATCTGCTCTGGTTGCTGGGTTATGTTTCTGGTTCAGCGTCGGAATTCTTCTGCTCGGAATTGGAGGATCTGCATCGCGCTGAAGTCGGCTGTTCTTCTTGTTGGCGAAATTTCGGATGGTCTCAGGAGGTGGCAGTCTTCGGCTGAGATGGTTTCTGATTTTGCTGGTGCTCGACGGCTGTGGAGTTCGGGAACGTCGAGGTCTGCTGCGTTCCTTAGCACCAGGCCTGTTTCTGATGATTGGGGTCGGCTCGGGAATTTTTTGTTTTGGCTTAGACGTTTGGCTGCATTTTTGTTAGGCAACAATGGTGTTCGTTTTCTTTCGTCCTCGACTGTGTGTTTTCCTGTTTTTCTCTCTTCTAGTTGTTGGTTTGTTTTTGTTTTTGGTCTGCGGTTTTGCGTTTTGGTGAGCCAGGATTATTTAGGGGCGATGGTTCGGCCGGAGCTTCTGAAATTTTCCTACTCCAGCTCCCAACGCTTTTCCTTTTACGAGTACTCTTTTTCCTCGCTTTGAGGTTTTAACGAGGCTCGACCCTTAGTTTGCTCTCTTGTGCACTCAAGGGTTTTTTTTTTCTCTTTTCTCTTTCTTTTAATAAAATCCCTAATTTAATTAATACTACCTTATTCATCACTATATAATGGCCTAGGTTCTATAGGATACATTAAATCAACACCTACAAATCAATCTAAGATCTGATTAATCCTTTGTTGGATGAATTCATGGTCTCGAGTTCGAATCTCATAGGTAGAAAAAAAAATATTTTTCGCAATCCTTGCATTTACACAGCAAATTCATACATGTTCTACACAGAATTCATACATTTTAGGTAGTTCGTATTTTATATGTTAAGAAGTGTTTATACTGTAGCCCTCCCATATATATATGAGAGCGTTCCAATGAGATCCTATATATGTGGTGAGATCTTAGATTGATTTGTAAGTGTTGATTTAATGTATCCTATGACTAATATTTATGTGGAAGGAGAATTTTTTTTTCCTAGGTTGGAATTCTGAAGGGAGCGGAAACTTTATTATTATTTTTTATATCGTTATTCAACACTATATATTATCTTATTTACTAGTCTCACGATCTCGCGAAAAATAGCAACCTCACTAGACCTACATATATATATATATATATATATATATATATATATATATATATATATATATATATATATATATACAGAGAAAAGTTCTATTGAGAAAGACAAATACTCCCTCCGTCCCGCCCAAGATGCTACATATTCCTTTTCGGGCCGTCCCAACGAAGATGCTACATTTCTATATTTGGCAAAAATAAGGAATTTTAAACACTTAATTAACACTAATTAAGTAATTCTTTATTACCTTCTCTCTCATACCTTATCACTTTATTACCTTCTCTTTCTTACTTTATCACTTTATTACTTTCTCTCTCTTACTTTATCACTTTATTATTACACACTTAAAACATTAATCTACAACTCCTTAAATCTCGTGCCGAAAAGTAAATGTAGCGACTTGGCCGGGACGGGGGGAGTATTTAAAGAAGTGAGAAACAATCTCATTCATTGACCATGATCCGTCAAATGGTTTAAAATTAAGAATAAATTTCGTGTCCAGATTTTGATGAACATATCAATAATTGTGATGAACATGTCAGTAATTTTTTATGAACGGACGTATTTTTTGAAAAGAAGTATTTGTTTAAAATTTCGCACTCCGAGAATCGATCCCCAAACGTTCAATAAAATTATTGTTATGTTCATAAAAAAATTATTGACATGTTTAATGTTCCTAACTTTAAAAAAAAATTATAATTTCTCTATAAAACCTAATCTGTATACACACGCATGGGATTGCTAGAGTATAAACATTTCGTAACATTTATATGAAATAATGATATCAGGTATTGTGGCCCATAAGAATTACGAAAGAAAAAAAATAAAAGGAAGAAGAATTAATTAGCCAATAGACTAGCTCCCGGTGATGATGTGATTATTTTCTCTCTCTTAAAAGACTTATAAAAAGGGAATCAAAGAACATTAGAAAAAGTTAGATAAACTTTAAACAAGGATTAGTCTTGCAATACCTTTTTATCAAACTGTAATTGGTTGGGTTTATATAATTCATATACACAAGAATTGAAGAGCATCTTGTCTTACCCACTACAAATTGCATCGAAGTCTAGTCAGCAATCATAAAGCAATGTATCTGATCCCAATCTCATCTCATCTCGAGTACTATCCACTAAAAAAATAATGCTCCATCCGTCCCAGCTTTTAGTATTCAACTTTCCTTTTTTGGCCGTCCCACATTTTAGTATCAATTTCTATTTTTGGTAAAAGTAGGTGGGGCCCTTACTCTACTTTAATTATTTTAACTCTCACATAAAATGTGGGACCCTTATTCCACTCACAACACATCAATCACTTTATTAAAATCTGTGCCATTCTCAACTAGATACCAAAAGCCGGGACGGAGGGAGTAGAAATTTATTGAATAATTAACCATGTGATGCATTGGTAAAAATATTTAACATAAAATAATACATTATCCGTCTCACAAAAACATAAATATTTAAAAGTGACACGAATTTTAAGAATTATTAGATAAAAGCGTATTGTGGATAGAAAATGAATTTCACTTTATAAAAAATAAAGATAAAAAGTAAAATGATTGTGGTGGGGTAATGTACAAAAATGAAAATGTTCATATTTTTGTGAGATGATCCAAAATGACAAAATGTTCGTATTTTTATGAGACGAAGGGAGTAGTATATTGTTAAAATACTAAAAATTAATAATAAAACCTTAATTTAACAGAGGTTTGATTTATTGTGTCTAAAAAATTGGTAATTCTATGGGCTGGTATATTAATTAAAAGCAAAAAATCATCCAGAAAGAGATTGGTGGTTCATAATCTGATCGTATAATAGATCAGGTTTGTCATATTTTAATTTTATGGTCTATTTATATTAATTAGCAACCACAGCTTTCATGATGATACTTTATTAATGGGTTAATAAGATAGAGAACACGATCGAGAAACAGTGGAATCGTACATAGTGGTACTTTTTTTTTTTTTGCAATAAGTAGCAATAACATGGAGGCCATTAAATTTAACTCTGCCTAATTGAGGAAAACATTCGTATTGATAGGTAATTAACATAATTAATTATCACTATTAAGTTGTTCCACATTCCCTATTCTTTGCAATATTCATATATTTCTCAGCTTCAATATTTTTTATTTTTTGAAAAAAGCTCAGATATTTATTCGGTACAATCGTTTTAAATAACTTGGGTAAAGGAAAACCATGGAATTTTAAACCGTAAGACAATTAGCGCATGTTTGCTAGATAGATTACGTTAAATTAGCTTTGAAAGTTAAAGGGGTGTTTGTTTTCATGACTTTGAGTTTGATAGTCAATGTATATACACAAGATTACACTTTATATTTATTTGGTAGTGCCTATTAAAATCTAGACTAAACAACGATATTACAATTATACCCCTTTAATTTTAATTTTATTAATATGTCCAAAATGTCCATATTTTTAGCGCCATTTCTATAAGCACAAAAAAAACCGACTTTTTCAGAAACTACTTCTTTCGCGCCCACTAGAAGGTTTGCAGAACCAATCTGTGCTTTGTGATTGAACTCACCACATCAGCATCATGAGTTCCGCACAAAAAGGTGAGTTTCCCATCTGTAATCACATTCGTTGCTCTAAAATTGGGCGTGCTTTAATGTGGAAAAAAAAAGTGTCTAGAGTTTCTGAATTGGGCATGTTTTGGATTGAAATTGGGCATGCTTGCTTTAATATTGTTCTCGTGCAAATGTAGAAAAACTAACCCACAATTTGTGGAAAATTTGCTAGGGTTTTGAGGAGTATTTGTTGTGTTCTGCATAGGGTTGTAAATAAATCGAATATTTTTACTCGATTCGAGATTCGATTCGAAAGTGCCCGATTCGTATTCGAAATTATTCGATAACAAATATTCGATTCGATTCGATTATTATTCAAATACGTATATGAAATTTTGATATTCGATTCGATATATATATATATATATATATATATATATATATATAATATTTTAATTATAATTTTATAATATTTAATTCTGACCCTAATTGTATATATACACTATATATATAGAATATTAACATTTGAATTTTAATTTTTGTAATATCTAATTTTTTAACCATCTTTTTAAAAGAAATAGTAAAAAAAATAACTCTAGCCCTAATTGATTTCTAGCGCGCCTCCATTTCCAAATTCCAATTCCATCTTCTTCCCCTTCAGCGGCCTGCCCTCTTCTTCCCCACGCACGCCGCGTCGCTCGCTGCTCGCCCAGTCGCTCGTCGCCGCGCTGCCAGCACCCCGTCGCGACTCAGCCTCTCCGTCTGCTGTTGTTGTCTCCATCTCCATCAGTCGTCGCCTGCATCGCTCGCCGCGCCGCCCAGTCGCTCGTCGCTTGCATCACTCGTCGCCCGCCGCCAGCACCCCGCCCCGGACTGTGACGAACACAAGTGAAGAAATTCAAGTGCAGAAATAAAGAGTAATTAATAGGCTGAAACGGATACAAGAGGGAAGCACTGGATTTCTGCTGATTTAAAGAGGCTTGAGCAAGAAACTCGATTCTTGGTTTTAGTATTATTTATACACACCCTTGTGTTTAATCATGTTCGTATTGTTTTGTTTTGTTGTTATCTGGGATATTTACTTTTCAGGTTTCTTGTTTTAGTTTTGATGCATTTTATCATTTCATAATTGTAGCACACTGCAACTTTGCTAGAGAAGTGAATAATTGGGGGATAACATTTGTGTCGTAAATTTTATGTAATGATACATAATTTACAGTATGATCTTCAACAAGTAGATGATTTTAAGTATTGAGTGTTGAAATAAGTGAATTTCATGTAACTTAGTTTGCTGGATTTAGATTCTTATAATTTAATCACTGTCCAATTCATGATTTTTTTGCCTGTGAGCATAAGATATTATGAAGATATTGTTTCTTGAGCTTTTATGTTTGTTTGGGCAGAATGCAGTCAATGGACAACTCAAATTTAATAGACAACACTCCTCAAGTAGATGAGATTATGGTGGAAGAGAATGAGGTGGAGAAAGAAGTTGTGGATATAAATGATGATAAAGATGATAATATAATAGGAGATGATGGGGAGAAAGATATTGTTTATTTTACAAAATTTTGAATTTGTGGCTTATATTGAATATATACCTATATTATTTAATATTTTTTTCCTTCAGAATTTCGAATCGAATAATATAGAATACAAGTCGAATACTCGAATCGAATATTCGAATCGAGTATTCGAAAAAAAAGGTAATTTTATAAGACGAATCGAATACTCGAATCGAATCGAATAATTCGAAAATATCAACGAATCGAATACATAATCGAATTTAATATTCGAAATCGAATCGAATCACGAATCGAATATTAGTCTCATTTCACGAATACGAATCGAATATGTTGATATTAGCTTCGATTCGATTCGATTACAACTCTAGAGGGGATATGAATTGTGATTGTGAATTTTGAATTGTGATTGTGAATTTTGCCTTATGGATAAGATTTGAGGATTGCATATGGAATTGGGTGTAACAACCCGCTCTTTTATTATATTTAAATCCAGGAATGCGATAATTATTATTTCATCTTTCAGTAAATCAAACCCAGTAATTATTTATGATTTAAATTCAGCTTATGACACTGGATTATATTCAATTAAGCAGGATTATTATGTTATTACCAAGTCAGTAGCTTCGCGTAAATAAAACCGCGATGAGAATTATTGAGTAAGCCAATAATTATTTATTTCAGATTCATAACTGACTTAGTAAAGTCATGTTAATTATTAATCACAATAGAATTAATTTTCTATTTTTTTTTATTTCTTGAGTCGTGAATTTATTCCGGCTTGTGAAGAATTAAATCTACGATATTAATTTAGATATTATTTCGTGTATTAAATCTAGCACGCTATGCTCCCTCAGCCACTCTATTCTCACCCGTGCTTAGTTTTTTTTTTTTTTCCATCCTACACAGTCAGAAAGATTTCAACAAAGCAAATCTCAGTTTTCAACAGCAAATCTCATTTTTTTTCAAAGATACAGATACAGCCGCAACAAATCTTATTTGTTCAGGCGCAGCCGATTTTCACTCACAAAAATTTCACATTCATAAATTCCATTGTCGCAGCAATTCGCCTATAAATTAACTCAAACGAATCAGTTTTAAAACCACAACCTTCAATTGCTAATTCTAAAATACAGAGTGTTCGTTTTGAGTTCCAAACTTCAGCAGAACAAGGTATATATTAATCTCAAAGTTCTTCAACTTCATTCCTTATACAAGTGTTTATGTTCAATAGAATTCATTAGCAAGCAATATATCATTTTACAGTTTACAGTATTTGCATACGCATCAAACCTTTGCAAGAAATCAGAAATAGAACCTCTATATAACTAAACTAGAGTACAGAAAAATCAAGTTTTGATTCCATAATCAAATCTTTACACAAACTTGAGTTTTATGTAAAACTTTTTCAAATCTACAAACCTATCGAAGAGAGATAAAACGAGAGGGAGGCAATGACGAACTGCCGAGACCTTCGCTACGACGAACGGCAACTCCGGGAGTCGGCTTTGGGCGAGGCAGCGGCAGCCGATGGCGGCGGCACCAAACGGCGAGATGGCCTCTGTCGGCGGCAGCAGCTGTTCTGCCATCTCTCGCCGACTCGACGAACAGCAGCAGTCGGCGGACTCCGGGCGAGCAGCAGCAGTTCCAGGCGGCTGAGCGGGACGGCGCGGCCAAAGGCCAAGCGCCGCTGGTCGCGGCCCAGAGCAGAACAGCAACAGTCAGCGGCAGCAGCTCCACGCGGCGAACCTCGCCGGCGACTGGAAGGGCCAAGACGCGGACGGCGATGTCTTGATTTGAGAAAGAGAGCCGAGCGACTGTTGAGCGAGAGAGAGAGATGAGCAACGTTCGGTCTTGATATTGTGAGAAAGAGAGAGATGATGCTGCAAATTTTTCTTCTTGATTGAGAGAGAGCCGAGTGCGTTTATAATAAAGGGAGAGAGAATGGGTTTGATGATTAAAAAAAAAAAAAAAAAAAAAAAAAAAGAGAAGGAATATAGCTTTAATAAAGATATAGATAGAGAGATATACTTAAATGTGTGTGTGCGTGTCTTTTGTTAAAAAGTGTGTGCATGTGTTTTGTTTAGAGATGATAGAGAGAGAACCGAGAGTGAGGATTTTGGGCCGGGTTTGGGCCGGGTTTGGACCGAATTTTTGGGCTTTCTCAATTGGGCCTAGTTCATTTAATTGATGTTGGGTTTAATGTTATTTATGCATTGGGCTTTGAATTTATTCATTTGGGCTCAAATTAAATTCCTATTGGGCCTTGATTATTTTATTTAAGCCTTCATATTATTCTATTAAGTTTAATTAGAGAAGATTTTAAGACTTACTAATTATTAATTAGTAAGTGAATTAGATTATTTTAAGATGAGTAGATTATTAAAGATTAATAATCCGACCTCATAAGACGAGCTTTAATTCCTTAAATAGGGTTAACATCTCATAATTTAATTAAAGGAATATGAGTCATGCATAATCATTTCACGCATCCTCATTTATTGAGATTTTTCGAGAATTAGAATCTTATTTTATTTTCTCGGATTAAAGGTCAAGCACCAGAGTTAGAGCTAAATCGTGAGTCTGCTATTCAGGTAGGCTTTCTATGTATAAACTAAAATTATATATTAGAATTGTTAAGACTGTATGCTTATGAATTTAAATGATATTGTCAATGCCTAAATGCTTTATGTTTTATTATTAATTGCCTATCTGATGTTAATCGAATTCGGATTCTGGATGGGACCGCAAATCCCTTCGGAGTTAGTGTACACCTTGTGATCGTGAGTCATCTAGCGGGTTGGCCGATCATAGTGTCCGTAGAGGGAGGCCTCCCTCTCGGCACGAGTTACTGATATGGTGATTAATGATATAAAATACCTGCGCGGGTTATTGATGAAAGAAATGATATTATGTTTGGTAAATACGAGTCTTTAAAGGAAAACCCTCGTATTTTACTACTGTTGAAAGGCTTGACAATAAAATATTATGCATGTATGTAAATTTCGGCAAGTGTCCACTAAGTACTTTTGTACTTAGCCTTGCATGTATTTTTAAATGTGCAGGTTGAGCTGTGATCGAGGATGTAGTGTGCAAGCGGAGCTTTTGTCAATTTAGGACGAGAACCTCAGAGTGGAGTATATGTCTTCATACATATACTCAAGTTATTGTTATTCCGCTGCAAACACTGATTACGTTAAGATATTATGTCATTTGTCAAACAATATGTATTATTTAATAATGTACTAAAACCCATTGAGTACCCCGTTTTGGGATATTATTATGTACGGTCCCTTCCTTCGTTGATATCTAGATATTTCGATTGATTTCCTTATACAAGTCAAGTCATCAAGAAACCGAATATGCCCCTTTCTAAATCCCGCTCCTAAATCCCCTCCCTTAGTCGCGGTTTCCCCGAATTTGCTATCCTTAGCAAGTGCGGTCGTGACAGAATGGTATCAGAGCATTTCTTTTGCTCTGAGTACTACTCATTCCTTCTAAGTTGAGTCTAGATTAAGTAAGTAAATACACTTTGAACTAGTTGACAAAAGCTTGGCACTACATCTCGTCACGCTCAACGGAGGTTATGGTAAGTACTTTCAAGTTTTAATTAAGTTAATTTCTTGAAATGTATGAAGCATGAATAAGTATGACTATGGTATGAATCACAAGAACTTAGAACTGTTAAGTTATATATGCTCACTCTCACGACGGAACATAGAAGAGAACTTAGGGAGATGCCTTAATTTTTTTTCTTCATGTTACGATGACATCGACAATGATGGTCGAAATAGAGAAAGAAGAATTACACGAAGGGTCGCATGATGAAACCACGAGCATGAAGATTGAGCAACGTAACGAACGCCAATAGTACGTTGATGGCATGGGCATAACTTAAATATTCGAGTGTTTTTCTACGATGAGATCTCGAATTAGCTTGGCCTTTTGAACTTATTTTGTTGAAACTTTTAGTGCTCGTTGCTAGATTTAAGAAAATATCATCATCACATAACAAGCCCTAAGTTCGGAAAACAACGACACTAGAACTATATGATAGTCGAATTGGTAATCTGTGATTAAGTATTAAGAACCTGTATGGCTTGTGTAAATGCTAGATTTAGATGATGAGGTGTTTTTGCACGTTATGGTTATTGAACCGAACTTGTTTTCCGATTTTAGATATTTAGAACCTTATCGCCTTAAGTTACTTGTCGTGTGCTACTTTTGACGATAGAATTTCCTTTGTTAGATGGCGAGGACTGTTTTCACCCGACGACGACCACTGCCCCCATGGGCTAGTCCAGAGGAGGTCGAGCGGTCCTACCGCACCTATGCTCCATGTCACGGGGATAACCTCGGACAGTTCCTCGCAGGTTTTCACAGACACTGGGTCGAGGCAAGTGCACATGGAGTATCAGGGTATGACGGTATCCAGAGGTTGATCTTACTGTTACCTTCCGAGTGGCAGGGATGGGCTAGGCAGATCTCTGCCCACTACATCTTTCGCCGAGAAGATTACCACGACCTCATGGGAGACTTCCCTAGCTTTATTGCGGAGCTTCAGATCTGTTTCACTTTGTGGGGCCGCGCCCCTCTAGGGCCCTACATCCTTCCGGGAGACTACGTACAAGTGGGGACGCCTTTGCCAGCGGAGACACCCGCTACTGCCCCTGAGTCTCCGATGGCCTTGCCACGAGATTCTCCACCACGTGCTTCAGTTCTAGGGCGCCGTGGTAGGCACGATGACGAGACAGGCCCTTCTCGTCCACGGGCTCGTAGGGATTTCCCATCGCCTCCTAACTCAGCGATCCGAGCTACTGCTACTCCACCACCACTGATACCTACGATAGACGCAAGGTTTGAGGCTGCCATGGCAGATGTCGACAGGGTCATGGCCAACATGAGGGAGTTTCTAGATAGGGGCAAATACCCTATGCAGGAGGATGACGATACAGCACAGTATGGTACGATGAGAATTACTCGTCCCGAGCCCGTGCCAACTCCAGCTCCGATCAAGCCTCGTGCCACGGCCAGGATCAGCACCAGAGACGATCCGATCCGTGAGATTGTGGACGATATCTTCCGCTCAGCCCAGATCATGCAGGAGACAGGCGAGGGCCAGGGAGAGACTCCGTTGCCCAGCTGGGAGCCGGGCGAGGATGAGGAGAAGGACCCCGAGGAGGATGAGGAGGAGGACCCCGAGGAGGATCCAGAAGAGGACCCCCTGGCGTCACCGAGGAACAGTCGTACCGCGACTCAGAGTTCACAGATTTGATAGTTTTTAGCTTGTGGATGTACTCCGGAAACGATGATTCGTTCCAATGACTATGATTTTATTTATGTCGTTTCTAGCTAGCATTAGTACGGAAATGTTGGTCTCTAGGACGTTCCGTGAATAAAAACCCTTTTGTGATTGCTTAACTAGTAAGCCGGTACATCATAGGGAGTACTGGATAGACTTTACTTACATTTTGGGTTGACAACGTAAAAGCCCTCGATGAGACAATTTTCCATGAGATATAAATGACCCTAGCATGGGTTTTCTACGACGATCTCGTGTATGTTTTATGTTTCTCTACGGGTTTTATTCTTCACGAGTCAGTTAAGAATGTGGTAACTTTGAATAATGTGACTTGTGCATGCAACGGTTCCTGTTATATTTTAGTTTTGGAGTTATGATAAGTTAAATTTGACAAACAGTTCTTTATTAATTGCCTTAGAGACTCCTGTATAGAATGCGTTAAAATGGGTGTTTGTATTGTACAGAATGCCGCCTAAACGAGGTCGCCCCTCTAGGAGAAACGTTAACAATGATGGAAATCGCGATGAAATACCTGAAGGACAGCGAAACGACAGGGAACCTACCCCACCCCCTCCACCCCCTGCTAGAAGGACTGAAGAACTTTTCCTTCGACAGAATCCACCCACGTTCACTGGGACAGGCGACCCAGCCGAGGCCGAAGCTTGGATACGCACCTTGGAGCGTATCTTCACTTTCCTACACTGCACAGAAGAGGAGCGACTCTCGTGTATGTCTTTCCAACTAGCCGGATCGGCTGACTTTTGGTGGGAAGCCCGCCAAAAGACTCTGACTCCCGAACAATGGGCAGCATACACTTGGGAAGACTTTAAGACGGGATTATATGATAAGTATATTCCCAAGAGCTACAGAAAGAAGAAGGAGGCTGAGTTCTATAGCCTGAAACAAGGGAAGAAGACGGTGACAGAGTATGACAGAGAGTTCTGCGATCTATCGCGATATGCTCCGCAACAGGTGGATACTGATGAGAAAATGGCGGAGAAATTTTGTGCTGGTCTGAGGCACGAGAGTCGGATGACTCTAGCTAGTCATGGTGGACTCTCATACACCGAGTCTTTGAACAGGGCACTGGACATCGAAGCTGCGATGCCAGTAGAAAGGTTGGCTCCGCCACAGACCTCAGCGCCAGCCAACCCACCTGTACGCCCTCAGAACTTTAAAGGGAAGCGCAACTGGAACGACCATGGGGGAAATGAAAATCAGACTCACAAGAGGCCATGGCAAGGAAATGCGCCGTTGGGACAATATCAGCAACAAGGACAAGGGAAGCAACAGGGTTCTGCCCCGGCTGGAGGCAACCAAAGACAAAATGAAGTTCCCCTTTGTCCAAAATGCCACAAACCACATCGTGGTGTCTGTAGGGCTGGAACTGACAGTTGCTACACGTGTGGCCAGAAGGGCCACTACTCCTCACAATGCCCCAACAAACAGCAGGGCGCGGCAATCAGGGCCACTTATGCCCAGCCCCTGCAAGCAGTTCAAGGGCAACACCAGCCCCGCCAACAACAGCCATACCAGCAGCAATACCAACACCAGCCCCGCCAACAACAGCCATACCAGCAGCAATACCAACACCAGCACCAACAGCGCCAACAGCAACAGAGGCGGCCGCAACCATTGCCGCAGCAGGCGAGAGCCTTTGCTCTCACCCAAAACCAACCCGAGAAAAACCAGGGAAACCTGGCAGGTATGGGCAAACTTAAAGGTTTTTCCATTATAATTCTGTTCGATACTGGTGCCTCGCATTCTTTTATATCTGCCCCTTGCGTAGATACCTTAGAAATCGAATCAGAACGAGCTAAGTGTGCCTTAAGAATCACTACACCCTCAGGAGGAAGATCTACCACCACACATGTTTGCTCGAACGTAGAATTTGAAATAGGAGAACTTAAGATGGTAGCGAACAATCTTAATATTCTGCTCATGTGGGACGTAGATATGATCTTAGGAATGGACTGGCTAGCTGAGAATCACGCCACCATCCTTTGTAGTGAACGAAAAATTTCTCTTCGACCACCTGGAAAGGAACCGACGGAATTTCACGGCATAGGTATGAAGAAAAGAGTACCAGTGATATCCGCATTACAAGCCAGAAAAGAGATGATGAAGGAAGGAAGCACAGCTTATCTCGTCTACCTAAACGGGGAAGCTAGTGAAGACAAGAAGGTGGAAGATGTGGCAATAGTACGAGACTTTCCAGAAGTTTTTCCTGAAATATTGCCAGGACTACCTCCAGACAGGCAACTAGATTTCACCATTGATCTAGAACCTGGATCTGCCCCAGTATCAAAGGCACCATACAGGATGGCCCCAAAGGAACTACAAGAATTGAAGGTGCAACTACAGGAACTCTTGGACTTGGGTTTCATCAGGCCCAGTGTCTCGCCTTGGGGAGCGCCTGTACTCTTTGTCAAGAAGAAAGATGGAACCATGAGGATGTGCATTGATTATCGAGAGTTGAACAAACTGACGCTTAAAAACAAATACCCTCTCCCAAGGATAGATGATTTGTTCGATCAACTCAAAGGAGCCAGTGTATTCTCAAAAATAGATTTAAGGTCTGGGTATCATCAACTGAAGATCAGACCAGAGGATATATCTAAGACCGCTTTCCGCACAAGATATGGTCACTATGAATTCATTGTCATGCCATTTGGTCTAACCAATGCACCGGCAGTATTCATGGACCTCATGAATCGAGTTTTCCATCCATACTTAGACAAATTTGTCTTAGTGTTTATAGATGATATCCTCATCTATTCTAAGAATGACCAAGAGCATGAAAATCATTTAAGAATCATCCTGGAGACATTAAAGACGGAGAAGTTGTTCGCCAAATTCAGCAAGTGCGAATTTTGGTTGAAAGAAGTAATGTTTCTAGGGCACATCGTATCAGCAGATGGAATCAAGGTGGACCCCGCCAAGGTGCAAGCCGTGCGCGAGTGGAAATCACCAACCACACCTAATGAAATCCGGAGTTTCTTAGGTTTGGCAGGATACTACCGGAGATTCATCGAAGGATTCTCTAAAATAGCGAGACCAATGACGCAATTACTTCGCAAAGGAATCAAGTATAAGTGGAACGAAGAGTGTGAAGCCAGCTTCCAAGAGCTGAAGAAGAAATTGACAACTGCACCAGTGCTAGCAGTTCCAGCAGCCGATAAAGAATACGTGATCTTCACGGACGCGTCCAAAAATGGGCTAGGTTGTGTGTTGATGCAAGAAGGAAAGGTCATTGCCTACGCCTCGCGACAACTAAGGCCACATGAATTGAACTACCCCACTCACGATCTGGAACTGGCAGCAATTGTGCATGCTTTGAAAATTTGGAGACACCATCTATACGGAGTTAGATGTGAAATCTTCACTGATCACAAAAGTCTTAAGTATTTTTTTCGAACAGAAAGACTTGAACATGAGACAGAGAAGATGGCTCGAGCTCGTGAAGGATTACGATTGCGGTATCAACTACCACCCGGGAAAAGCTAATGTAGTAGCTGATGCTTTAAGTCGTAAAACTCAATCCGAGTTAGGACTTCTTCTCACTCAAGAGGACACGCTTGTAAGGGATTTTGACAAATTGAAGATAGAAGTGGTTCAGCCACCGGCAACGACAAGAGCAATTATTGCAACTCTGGTAGCCGTCCCAGACCTCAGAGAAAGGATCGTCAGTGCCCAGAGAGCGGATGAGAGCTTGGAAAAAGTTCGTCTCAAGATCCGAACAGGCACGCCAGGAGGCTACCAAGAGGCAACGGATAACGCAGTTCTTTTTGAAGGAAGATTGTGTGTTCCCCATAACGAGGAACTCAGAAACGAGATCATGAGTGAAGCTCATGACACGCCCTATACCGCTCATCCCGGGAGTACCAAAATGTACCAAGATCTAAAACAGAAGTTTTGGTGGGACGGGATGAAACGAGATATAGCCTCGTTTGTAGAGCGTTGCCTTGCATGCCAGCAAGTGAAAGCTTTACATCAACGACCATATGGGAAATTACAGCCATTGGAAATCCCAGAATGGAAGTGGGAGCACATAGCGATGGATTTCGTGACGGGTTTACCCAAGACAAATAGGGGCAACACAGCTATTTGGGTAATAGTAGACCGTCTCACGAAGAGCGCTCATTTTATACCGATTCCAATTACCCATGGATCGGAGAAACTAGCCCAACTGTACATTCGTGAGATTGTACGGCTACATGGAATACCAATATCCATTACTTCAGATAGAGATTCAAAATTTACTTCTAGATTTTGGATCAGTTTGCAGAAAGAGTTGGGAACGAGATTAAACTTTAGCACCGCCTTTCACCCTCAAACAGATGGACAATCAGAAAGGACAATTCAGACCCTTGAAGATATGTTGAGGACAGTGGTGCTAGACCGAGGAGGAAGTTGGGAATCAGTGCTGCCATTGATCGAATTCGCCTACAACAATAGTTACCAGGCAACCATTGATATGGCACCTTATGAGGCGCTGTATGGAAGGAAGTGTAGATCACCACTTTACTGGGATGAAGTGGGTGAAAGAAAAATCCTTGGGCCAGATGCAGTAAGCGAGATGATTGAGACCATCCGCCAGATTAGAGCAAGAATTAAAGAGGCCCAGGACAGACAGAAGTCTTATGCTGATACCCGACGAACTGAACTACAATTTCAGATTGGAGACAAGGTTTTCCTTAAAATATCACCCTCGAAAGGGATCGTTAGATTCGGTGTTAAGGGTAAGTTGAGACCCCGTTTTGTAGGACCTTATGAGATCCTTGAAAGAATAGGTCCCGTAGCGTATAGGTTGGCACTGCCACCTAGCTTTGGAAACGTCCACAATGTGTTCCACGTGTCACAACTGAGACGGTACGTGTTTGACCCCAAACACGTGATTCACCAAGATGAAATGATTCTTAACCCAGACTTGACGTACGAGGAAAAACCTGAAGCCATTTTGGACCGAAAGGTGCAAGAGTTAAGGAATAAATCGATCGCGTCAGTCAAAATACTGTGGAGACACCATGGACCGGAAGAAGCAACGTGGGAACTTGAGGACCAGATGAAAGAAAAATACCCAGAACTTTTCACATAGGTATGCAAATTTCGGGACGAAATTTTTGTTAAGAGGGGTAGTATGTAACAACCCGCTCTTTTATTATATTTAAATCCAGGAATACGATAATTATTATTTCATCTTTCAGTAAATCAAACCCAGTAATTATTTATGATTTAAATTCAGCTTATGACACTGGATTATATTCAATTAAGCAGGATTATTATGTTATTACCAAGTCAGTAGCTTCGCGTAAATAAAACTGCGATGAGAATTATTGAGTAAGCCAATAATTATTTATTTCAGATTCATAACTGACTTAGTAAAGTCATGTTAATTATTAATCACAATAGAATTAATTTTCTATTTTTTTTTATTTCTTGAGTCGTGAATTTATTCCGGCTTGTGAAGAATTAAATCTACGATATTAATTTAGATATTATTCCGTGTATTAAATCTAGCACGCTATGCTCCCTCAGCCACTCTATTCTCACCCGTGCTTAGTTTTTTTTTTCCATCCTACACAGTCAGAAAGATTTCAACAAAGCAAATCTCAGTTTTCAACAGCAAATCTCATTTTTTTTCAAAGATACAGATACAGCCGCAGCAAATCTTATTTGTTCAGGCGCAGCCGATTTTCACTCACAAAAATTTCACATTCATAAATTCCATTGTCGCAGCAATTCGCCTATAAATTAACTCAAACGAATCAGTTTTAAAACCACAACCTTCAATTGCTAATTCTAAAATACAGAGTGTTCGTTTTGAGTTCCAAACTTCAGCAGAACAAGGTATATATTAATCTCAAAGTTCTTCAACTTCATTCCTTATACAAGTGTTTATGTTCAATAGAATTCATTAGCAAGCAATATATCATTTTACAGTTTACAGTATTTGCATACGCATCAAACCTTTGCAAGAAATCAGAAATAGAACCTCTATATAACTAAACTAGAGTACAGAAAAATCAAGTTTTGATTCCATAATCAAATCTTTACACAAACTTGAGTTTTATGTAAAACTTTTTCAAATCTACAAACCTATCGAAGAGAGATAAAACGAGAGGGAGGCAATGACGAACTGCCGAGACCTTCGCTACGACGAACGGCAACTCCGGGAGTCGGCTTTGGGCGAGGCAGCGGCAGCCGATGGCGGCGGCACCAAACGGCGAGATGGCCTCTGTCGGCGGCAGCAGCTGTTCTGCCATCTCTCGCCGACTCGACGAACAGCAGCAGTCGGCGGACTCCGGGCGAGCAGCAGCAGTTCCAGGCGGCTGAGCGGGACGGCGCGGCCAAAGGCCAAGCGCCGCTGGTCGCGGCCCAGAGCAGAACAGCAGCAGTCAGCGGCAGCAGCTCTACGCGGCGAACCTCGCCGGCGACTGGAAGGGCCAAGACGCGGACGGCGATGTCTTGATTTGAGAAAGAGAGCCGAGCGGCTGTTGAGCGAGAGAGAGAGATGAGCAACGTTCGGTCTTGATATTGTGAGAAAGAGAGAGATGATGCTGCAAATTTTTCTTCTTGATTGAGAGAGAGCCGAGTGCGTTTATAATAAAGGGAGAGAGAATGGGTTTGATGATTAAAAAAAAAAAAAGAGAGAAGGAATATAGCTTTAATAAAGATATAGATAGAGAGATATACTTAAATGTGTGTGTGCGTGTCTTTTGTTAAAAAGTGTGTGCATGTGTTTTGTTTAGAGATGATAGAGAGAGAACCGAGAGTGAGGATTTTGGGCCGGGTTTGGGCCGAAATTTTGGACCGGGTTTGGACCGAATTTTTGGGCTTTCTCAATTGGGCCTAGTTCATTTAATTGATGTTGGGTTTAATGTTATTTATGCATTGGGCTTTGAATTTATTCATTTGGGCTCAAATTAAATTCCTATTGGGCCTTGATTATTTTATTTAAGCCTTCATATTATTCTATTAAGTTTAATTAGAGAAGATTTTAAGACTTACTAATTATTAATTAGTAAGTGAATTAGATTATTTTAAGATGAGTAGATTATTAAAGATTAATAATCCGACCTCATAAGACGAGCTTTAATTCCTTAAATAGGGTTAACATCTCATAATTTAATTAAAGGAATATGAGTCATGCATAATCATTTCACGCATCCTCATTTATTGAGATTTTTCGAGAATTAGAATCTTATTTTATTTTCTCGGATTAAAGGTCAAGCACCAGAGTTAGAGCTAAATCGTGAGTCTGCTATTCAGGTAGGCTTTCTACGTATAAACTAAAATTATATATTAGAATTGTTAAGACTGTATGCTTATGAATTTAAATGATATTGTCAATGCCTAAATGCTTTATGTTTTATTATTAATTGCCTATCTGATGTTAATCGAATTCGGATTCTGGATGGGACCGCAAATCCCTTCGGAGTTAGTGTACACCTTGTGATCGTGAGTCATCTAGCGGGTTGGCCGATCATAGTGTCCGTAGAGGGAGGCTTACTGATATGGTGATTAATGATATAAAATACCTGCGCGGGTTATTGATGAAAGAAATGATATTATGTTTGGTAAATACGAGTCTTTAAAGGAAAACCCTCGTATTTTACTACTGTTGAAAGGCTTGACAATAAAATATTATGCATGTATGTAAATTTCGGCAAGTGTCCACTAAGTACTTTTGTACTTAGCCCTGCATGTATTTTTAAATGTGCAGGTTGAGCTGTGATCGAGGATGTAGTGTGCAAGCGGAGCTTTTGTCAATTTAGGACGAGAACCTCAGAGTGGAGTATATGTCTTCATACATATACTCAAGTTATTGTTATTCCGCTGCAAACACTGATTACGTTAAGATATTATGTCATTTGTCAAACAATATGTATTATTTAATAATGTACTAAAACCCATTGAGTACCCCGTTTTGGGATATTATTATGTACGGTCCCTTCCTTCGTTGATATCTAGATATTTCGATTGATTTCCTTATACAAGTCAAGTCATCAAGAAACCGAATATGCCCCTTTCTAAATCCCGCTCCTAAATCCCCTCCCTTAGTCGCGGTTTCCCCGAATTTGCTATCCTTAGCAAGTGCGGTCGTGACATTGGGTGCTGTGATTTTTCATGTCATAAATTGATGTAGCTCAATTGCGGCTAAATTAGTTTTGCGATGTTGTTTGATGTTGCCTGTGATGTAAATTGGGAATATTACAGTATATTCGTGGATTTTTGGAGTTTTCCGCTTCTCAACGTAGAATTGTGTGTTTGGTTGTGATTTTTATGTGTGAGTTTCCACATTTCAAACTATATAAATGTGCATCACTACAATTCACTCTTTTTTCATACATTACGAGGGAATAAAACAGGGAGTAACGATATTGGTCAAGTGCGTGTAAACAAAACAAACAAAACTAGACGTAGTTGGAAATCTAAGGAGGAGTAAGTTCTTCTAGAATCGCTGATGGAGCTGGTGGCACAAGGGTGGAAAGCTAACAATTGCTTCAGGGCTGGCTACCTAAACAAACTCGAAGATGCAATAAGAAAATAATTTCCAACTACGGACCTAGAGGGGATGCCTCATATAAACTCAAATATTTGTGTTGCGTAGAACGTAGTACGCGATCTGTAATGTCTTACTCGTGACTATGTCTTTCTTATTTTTTTTGTAGTGTAATGGAAACGCAAAGCTGACGCGGTACAAGTTCGGGCCTATGTTTGACGATTGGAAAGAAGTCATCGAAAATGATCGAGCAACTGGAGAGAATGTTGAGGATCTCATTGATGTCGTTAATGAGATGGTTCACGATGACAATGTGGTTCAAGTAGAAGATAATTATCACGTTCATCTCGATGGAGGCAATGAATACGATGGGGCAGATGATAGTGAATGTTAAAGCCAGAAATGGAATGCACAAGTGCGAGAGATAGGTAAGAATGAAAGGCTGCAGATGGACTTGATGGTGTATACGAACTCCTCGGTGAAATTAATCGTACCACGGACAAGAGACTTAAGAACCTTGCCAATCGAATTGGCTACAAATTTGATTTAGCTCAAGCAAGAAAGGGAGCTTTTGAGCAGTTGAACAATATGCTGGGACTATCGATGAACTATAAGTTTGATGCTTGTGAGCTCCTTTGTTAGGTCCGGAGGGTCTCGAATAGGTGTATGGGGGGGGGGGGGGGAATACACCTATGGGCTATTTTTATTTCCTCTAAAAACAGAGGGATCTCAGGATAGAGATCAAAATGAAACTTTACATGCAAACTATGACACCTGTTGACTGAAAAGAGTTTTGACCAAACAGGGTTGACGACTGATACTGAAAGCTCTTCAGTAAGGAGTTATCAGTTAAGTTACTGGAACTTAACTGATGCACGTAGAGGCTTCAGTCGAGTTTTCTAAAACAGAGATGATATAAATCTTCCTGACTATCAGAGGATAGATCAGTCAGACTGATATCATACGCAGCGGAAATAACTTTGTTTCGTAATAGCCTCGGTTGAGCACGTTGTTAGTCTTAGGTTTCTCTTTGAGTTATTCAATATTCAGTTTATCAAAAGTAAGAACACAATTAAGAATGTAAAGACTGAAAGCTGTAAATAACACAGAGACTTTTACGTGGTTCAGAAAACACTTTCCTACATCCACGGTCGGTTGATCAGACCAACAATCCACTCTGCAAGTGCTTAACTGGTGCACTGCAAACCGAACCGTGTGCTTGCCGGGTGCACACAACCGTTTCACTGAAGAGTCCACTCTTCAATACCCACACTTCACTCATGTCGGATTTCTCACTCTCAGCACAACCCGTGCTAAGAACTCTCAGAGTCAGAGTACCTTCCTGAACTCCGAATCACTCAAACACTCGACTTCTTTCTTTTCGAAAGGAGGTTTGAACAACTTGCCAACTGTACTTCAAAGAACAAGTTCTTTGGAGCAAGTTTGACCTAGGCTTCTGGGTAAACAGAGGATTGCCTAAGGTCTAAGAGAATGTGTGTAATCAGCAGTGACTGATTTTTGGCTTTGGAGTTCTCTTCTTCGATTCAAGCTTTGGGGAGGTTAAGCTTTGGGCTGAGTAGCAATTTTGGCAGAGCTTCAGCTTATGTCGTTGAATCGGTGAAGATTGAAGTGATCCTCGAACGCTATTTATAAGAGAAGTCTTGAATAGATCCGTTGGCGGATAACGTTTTCAAGATTTCTTCCGTTGGAGAGCATTTCAAATTTGGGCTGAGGCTTCAATCTTCGAGGTTCCTTGTTTGGTGGGAACGACTATCTTGAAGAGCAGGAGATATGACGTCTCTGATAAAGTAGCCACCAAATAGGAATGACTTCTGCAGAGAGGGACGATCCTGAGATCTCTGCATTTAATACGGCTGTACTATGTGAGCACGTGGCTTCCTTTGAACGTTGGAAGTTCAGTCCGAGGAAGAATGTTTAACTGATACTTGACTTTAGTATCAGTCCGCTGAGTCCACGGAGCACGCATTAAGTAATCAGTTCCGAACTGATTCTTCAACTGATACTTCAGTTGGTAACTTTAGTCTTCAGTCTTTAGTCCTTCGTTCTTCAGTCTTCAGTCTTCAGAACCGCAAACTAAACTAGAAACGAACTCTAACACTTGAGTTCAAAATTGTTCTAGTATATTACATATTAAACCTAAGGATTTTGGTATCATCAAAACAAGACATGATATTCCAAAGGGTTCCCAACATCCTTGCATTCAAAGTCGAGCGTCTCGAAATCTTCATAAGTCTGCCCAAAAATGCTAGGGCACGGTACATGGTGCATATTCTGCAGGCTAAGGGGAATTGAGATGGTGTGGTTGGAATCCTTTTTTGCGTAATTAAAAAAACTGCTAAACCTCTGGGTTTTTTTTTATGCCATGAATTAAAACATTGCAGTCACGGTTGTTTGGTGTAAAATTGTATATGCAGCCACTGGAAGAATGTACTTTTTTGTTTGTTTGTAAAACTCTACTTTTAATAGATGTGGTATAAATCAAGCAATATATTTTTCATGAATGCATTTTTTTTATAAATTACATAACTAAATAAAGAAATTTATTGACTGTATCATAGTGAACTCGAACCCACGATCTCAGGCCTTGGGCATTAATTACCTACCGTTAGGCCAACACACACACACATATAATGCATTTCTGATAATGCATATGATTGTGCATATGCAAAAATTACACTTATATAATTGAGCAATACTTGTTGGCCTTGTATTGAATACAAGTAATGCATTTTTTATAATAGTCTTTTTAAAAAAAAAAAACTTGAATTATGTATATTTTGAAATATATGAAATATTTTAGATACACATCAATAATGAAAATGCGGTACTTGTTTATTTCATTAGTTCCAACAATATATATAGAAAATTTTATGATTTTACAATTAAGGAATGAAAACGGGGGGGGGGGGGGGGGGGGTTATGGCTCCCAATTGGGTGGACTTTGCAAAGACTTGAATAATTTTATAATGTTTATAATTATATACAAAATTGATTGAGTGGACTTTATAAAGCATATGAATATAATTTGGTAGATTTAGGTCATATCTACATTATCAATTTCTCTACGTATTCGTTTTTGCGTAGTTATGCTCATATCAATAGTTATGATTTTTATTTTCTTTTAATTGCGTATAAATAGGATTAGTTGGGATTTGAGAAGTAAGTTTGATGATAGATTCCATCAAGGATTGATGAGAAATCATTGGTTAGGATCATGTGTTGAACAAGAGCATGTTAGAAACTCACGTAGCCAAAACAAACTTGATATTTTCGAAACTAGCTTGTTGTCAGTTTTGGTAGCTGTCAGTAAAGTGTTAATAACCTGAGACTCGTTACTCGGAATCGAGATTCTTTTTTTTTAAATGAAAATAGATTTGTATAGCTTTCTAACAATATAAGATACGACTCTTAATTCCAACCGAGCAGAAATGGCGAGCAGGCAAACTGGACTATCACGCACAGTGAATCTGCCCAAAGATGTAAATTTCGCAAATCAACTTAAAACACCAATAAGCTTCGAGTTGAGCGAACCTAGGCTCATCTCTAAATCTGAACTATATCAATCCAAGAAGAATGGAACTAAAACAATCATTAAGATATGATTATGCAAATTTAAAACTTAAGATAATGAAATGCAAAACCCTAAACCCCCTTAAAACACAACGCATCCTATAAAACCCCGATTTTCCTTCTAAGTCTTATTGAATCCTCTTTCGATGAAGGTCGTGCACGTTAATCGGAGGACAAGCTAGGAGGTGATGAGTACCTATTTTTAAGAAGACGTGAATAGGTGGGCTTCTACCAATAAACTAAAATAATATTATATAATTGCTAAGCCTTTATGCTTTATAAAATGAATTTAAATGATCGCCAATGTCTAAGACTTTATTGTTAATCACCTATCTAATGTTATTAGAATTCAGATTCTGAATGAGACCGTAAATTTCGTCGAAAATAGTGTACACCTTCGTGATCATGAGTCATCTAATGGGTTGGCCGATCACAGTGTCCGTAGAGGGGGACCTCCCTCTCGAAACGAGTTACCGATACGGTTGTCAACAATATAAAATTCTTGTGCGGGCTATATATGAAAAATGATAATTATTTAGCAAATACAGACCTTTGAAAGAAAATCTCCGTATCTTACTACATGAAAGGCTTGACAATAAAATAATATGCATGTATGTAAATTTTGGCAAATGCCCACTAAGTACTTCAGTACTTAGCCGTGCATATATTTATAAATCTGCAGGTTAAGCCGTAATTGGAGATGGAGTGTACAGACGGAACTTTTGTCAACCTAAAGTCTTAATCTCATAGTAGAGTATATGTCTTCACACATATACTCGAGTTAATTTATTATGCTCCGAACACTGATTAAGTTTAAGGATATTTATTGTTTCTATATCAACCTCTGTTATGTATTGTTAACACTTTACTCGAACTCGTCGAGTATCTTTCGGATAATTATGCATGGCCCTCTCGTGGTCTTCTTTGAGATTTAGTTAAATATAATTACCTTCTTATAATATCGAGATACCAAAGAGCTAAATATGCCCCTTTTCTATTCCCGCTTCTAAATCTCATTCCCTAGTCACGGTTTCCCACATTAGCTATCCTTAGCAAAATGCTATCATGATAGATTTGTTGCACGACGGGGCTGAGATGAGAGAGATGGTGCTGCTAGTCTAGAAAAGAGAGAGAGAGAGAGAGAGAGAGAGAGAGAGAGAGACAAAATGGGTTAGGGTTCACATGAAAAAGGTTTTTATATATATGTAGACCAGGTCTTATCCGGGTTGTGCAGCGGGTCGGGTCGAGCGAGATCTGCGCTCATATGTGAGCGCACAGCTTGTGTGGCGCTCACAAGAGATTTTGTGAATTAAGATTACCAATTATATTGTCGAGAACACCAATGGTAGTCGTCGTCTATCACCAAATTTTCTAAAGATTAAGTTTGATGTAGCCAACACGCCTTAAATTGGAGAGATTGATTAAAAACTAAGAAAAACAAGTAAAATAGCAAATACGAGATAAATCAAGAATAAAACAACCTCGGTTCGAATAAATCCACACTAGTCACTACTATGATCATAGACGCAAAGATAAATTAATTCTCATGGAACAACCAGTTATATGATACCGAGAATGCAACAGTCGTACCCCAATTATCACTTACTTTAATGATAGTTAGCTGTAGACGTCAGACTTAACTATTTCCCTTATTAAAACATAATTTAGCTATAGAGGCCAGACCTAAATTTAATGTTTCAATAACATTAAGATGAAAGAACCCAATTTAAATAAATAACCCAATAAACGCAAGTGATAATTCGTCTACCAATTTATTCCGTACTATCGATACGATAGCTTTGTCACTAATTAGTCCGATTCTAACAATTACATATTGGGGGAACTAATTGACACTAATATGAACTAACCTAAGGTGATTAGGCTTAAGATAACAAGATTAAAACTCTCTTCTCAGAGAACAAATCAAAATCCAATTGAATCAATTAAACACACAATTGTGTCTCATAGATTTTAGACCAGTGCTTCATTATTCTCACCGAATCAAGAAATTAGCTACTCATACTACTGAAATAAAATACAATAAAAAAATGAGAAATCATAATTAATAATGTAATAAACTGAAGGGTTATTAGCCTATAAATACATGAACTTTTTATATTTTCTGAAATTTAACATGACTTTTATTTTTAGCCCACAAATACACGAACTTAGCATTTTTTCTGATTTTTGACATCGACATGAAAAAACTCTATTTATTGTTGAGATGGAGGCCGAAATACATGACGTGGACTACGAAATATGCACTTGAATAGAGTAATTTGATTCATTATTTTGATTAGAGAGTGAATAACATGGTATACCGGCCTTCACGTTAATAGTAAATTAGAATTGTTTCTTGTCAATGTCAAAAATCAGAAAAAATGCTAAGTTCATGTATTTGTGGGCTAAAAATAAAAGTCATGTTAAATTTTAGAAAATGTAAAAAGTTCGTATATTTACATGCTAATAACCCTAAACTGAAATAAATAAATTAGAATAATATAACCAGAAATAATAAATTCAAGTTACGGAAAGACGAAAAAGTAAACTATCGAAGAGTTTTTCTAACTACTCGAAAATTCCTCAATTTCAACAGCCAATCTCTTGCTCTCGTTCAGCCGCCAGAAATCTGCTCTGCAAAGGTTGGTGTATTGCCGTCAATTCCCTCATATCCAAACGTCAGCCTCCAAAGCCTTTTTTTTTCTCTACTCTAATCTATAAACTTCTCATATAATACTTAGCATCCACTTCCGAGAATTTGTAAAAAAGGAAACAAAGATATCTCAAGGCCCACTAATTTCAATATGGGCTTATAATAAAACTAATAAAATAAGGATAAACAAATTCTAATATTTTTAAGTTTCTTCTTTTGCACTTCTGCGCCTTCATATTGCCTCAAAATTCTTCCTTTTCCTTTTCAATCACCTCGACTCCATCGATTACGATTTATATGATTCCTGCATCAAAATCACCTAATTGTATACATTAAATTCATTAAAGTCGATGTTGTGAAAATCTTAAGATGGGATTGAGGTGTTTTGCCTTGTCGAGGCGAGGCGGTTTGAAGCTTAAGCCTCAACCGAGGAAAAAAAAACTCATATCCATTTTAAACAACAAATAACACTATTTAGAAATATAAAAATATATAAATTATGGGTTTAAGAGTCTTAAAATTATTAAACTAAAAGCTGCAAATATATCAAAAAAGCGCTAAATTCTCTGGTTTGTAAAATTATTAAAATTTTAATCATCCCAATCATCATGATCCTCATCCTCATCATTATTCCCATCCAAATTTGTTGGATAAATCTCAAAATCATTATTCTCATCTTCATCCTCATCATCTTCCTCGCTCTCGTCCTAATCAATTAAATGCATGACTCTCGTATTTTTTTGGTGGACGTCGTATACCACCAAATAATTCCTGCAAATTCTACCAAGAATTAAATGAATATAGCAATAAGTAGGGTCGAACTACAGTGAACGGGTAAAAGCATTCAAATTCCTAAAGATTAAATTGGTGTAGCCACCACGCCTTAAATTGGGAGAAAATATTAATTAACTAAAGAAGCAATAAATCAACGAAAATCACACTAGAAATAAATCAATGTAAGGTAACTCGGCTCGAATAAATCCATATTAATTTAATAACTCTGTTCATCGACTCAAAGACGAATTAATCCTTATCTACCAACCAGTTATAGGATACCGTGAACGCAACGGACATACCCCAATTCCTACTTACTGTGTTGATAGACAGCTGGAGACGTCAGACCTGCCTATTTTCCTTATTAAAATATAACCTAGCTGGAGATGTCAGACCTAGATTTAATATTCTAATAGCATTAAGATGAAGGAACCCGATTTAGACAAATTACCCAAGAACGTAAGTAATAATTTGTCTACCAATTTATTCCTACTACGAACATGGTAGCTTTATCACTAATCAGTCATATTCCAACAATTACGGATTTGAGGAACCAATTAACTTTAATTCAATTAAACCTAAGTTGGTCAGACTTAAATAAAATTAGAATTGTCGTTAAACACAAAGAATAAATCGAAATCAATAAGAACCAATTATATGAACAATTAGATCTCACAAATATTAAATCAGTATTTCATTATTCTCGTCAAATTAAAAAATTAACTATTCATAATTAAACTAGAAACAATCAAATAAATAAAAACAAACATAAAATCAAGCAAATAAATTGCAATTGAAATAGAAATCACTACAATGGAAAACCAAGGAAAAATAGTCTGCTACAATTCTCGAGTCCAGCCGCCAACTCCCAAAAGCAAGAAACAAATTAAAAATCTTAACCTAGGAAAGAACATGTCTTCCAACTAACTAAACCCCTAATAAATATCCCCTAAGTTAGCGGCTGGAAGAAAACAAATAACTAAGGGAATTAATTCCCTAAACACAATTCAGCGGCCTAACTCCAAACGGTGGGCTGCCTAACTAGAACAAGAGGGCCCAAATAAATACTCCCTCCGTCCATCAAAAGTGAACTACTTTGGCTGAACACGAGATTTAATAAAATTGATGATAATTTTGATGTAGTGGAGAAAGGGTCCCACCACTTTATGAGATGTGTGATTGAGATTGAATTTGGGGTGGTTTTTTTGTAAATAAAGAGTGTTTATAAGGATAAAAGATTAAAGTGGATAGTGGAACCATTTCTATAAAAGGAAAGTGGTATACTCTTTGCGGACGCCCGATATAGTAAAAGTGGTTCACTTTTGACGGACGGAGGGAGTAATTAACAAAAGCTCGAAGCTTAATTAAATTTAAAACAAATAAATCCAAGCCCATCTTCTCAAATCAACGATTACTTCATTGAATTCACGCCTTTCTTCAGCTCTTAGCATCCACTAGCTTCTATTCACCATTCATGCAAATCCTGCACCAAAATCCCAACGAACTTGTGCAATATTAATTAAATCTCACGGTAAACAACATAAATCTAAACAACTAAATCACACACATCATTTTTCCTAAGTTACATTCATGTAACAGCCCGTATTTTAGCATTATTATTATTCTATTACTATTCTGAAAATTTGTGTTAAGAAATGCATTAAGGTTTTGCAAACTCGATCTTTTTCTAATATTTGAATGAAAGATTATAACGGATAAGATGGAGTTTTCTTAGTAGATTAAGATACGAGTATTTTAGAAGCTCAACGATGGAGCTATTGAGTGAATTGTATTGATAAGATGAGTTTAGATAGAGATGTTGATTGAATTGAGAAGAGATTATAGTTTCTGTTTCCGATTGAGGAAGCATAATTATTTTTGTGATGATTTATTTTATTAAGTTTTAGGAGGATACCCAGCTAGAAATAGAGTCGATGTGAGTGAGTAAGAATCATTATAGAGAATAGTCGGATTCATGAGACGATTGATTTATTGTTAGATTTTGATTGTAACACCCCGTACTTTTCCTTATGTTGGGAGATAGTGTTTTAACACTATTGAGAATACTGAGATGTCGAGATGCGAGATTTTTTTTTATGACCAGATAAGACAGATTTTCTTTTAAATAGAGTTATGAGTGGACAAACCAATGATGGAGTTAGAGTGATGAGATTTGAGAAACGAGTCGAGTTAGAGATGCTGATTGAATTGAGTTGAGATTTTATTTTACTTCCGACTACCGGGAATAGAATTTACCGGATACCGAATTATCCGAGATTGACTGTCCTATTAAGAAAATAGGAATAATGAGTTTGACATAGAGTCGAGGAAGAGAGAGAGAGAGAGAACCCTTGATGATGTAACACCCCGTATTTTGGTTACCTTGCAATAGCATCGAAATACTATTGAGAACCTTGAGAGTTAAAGACTAGCTTGCAAAAATCGAGAGGAAGTTATCGATGGATGGTAATATGAGTAAAATAGAGATGTTGATAGAATTGAGAATGATGTTAGAATTGAGATAGAGATGTTAATTGATTTTTGAGTTGAGATGAAAGACGAGAGATAGAGTCGAGGTAGTGATTGAGAGTCACTATAAAGAGGATTAAGCTAGAGTGACGATTAGATTAATGACGAGTGATGATCTGTTAATTAACGTGACAGCTTTGTGAGCTATTTGATTGACGTTATGTGATTTACCTGATACGTGTGCACTTATAATTGAGTAATTGTGATAGTACATGATTTAATTTCCACCACACATTCCTACACTCACACTTTTTTTTTAATCTTCCTCACATGTGGGATTAGACAAGTGGCCAAGTGGGGAGACAAAGTACTACTTGGGTATTAAATGCGTTTAGCTTAGAGAGTAAGATTGGTGATTAAAACAAAAGACATTTTCTCTCTCTTTCCGTCACTCTCATTTTCGGCCCTTCACCTTCTTCTCTCTCCCTCACGCCATTCTCTCTCTCCTCCATTGGAGACTAAGCTCAAGCTTCTCAAGTCATAACTGTGGTGGAGTCCTGCGCTAAATCTAGCCCTTAAACACTTTCTACTCTTGATTCAAGAAGATTAGTGGAGTTTAAAACTTGAAGAATAGAGAGAAGACTTCCTTTTTCTTGAAACTACTTGAGTAAGTGTTTCAATCTTTTGGATATAGACTTTATTATGAGATATATGTGTATAGAAGGATGATTGAAGCATGAGAAACTCCCCCTCCACCTTTTTCTTCTTCATTTTCGAAAATTAGGGTTCATGCCCTTTAAAAATCTTTCTGGTTCTTTTCTTAAATTGGGGTGAGAAATATGTTATATGTGATGATTTGAGGTGATTAAGGTGTGTTTTGCAAAGCTTAGTCTTGAGACATGATTTTTACAAAATTCAGTTTGATATATATAAATTTGGAAAATCCTTGAGGTTATGTCTTGAATGATGATTTGATGATGAGCATTAATATATGAAAGGATTAACGTGATGTTTGATGAAAGTAGTGTTTAAATGAGTTTTTGAGTTGGCTATGATGTTGAGTGATAGTATTTTTGATGATTGAGAGTGTTTGATGAATTTTGGGAATGAAAAGTTGATGAATTTTCGAGTTTGCTCTTGTCTGCACTGTTCTGTCTTGAGTCTTGAGTCTGACAGAGAGTTCGCCATTCCTCTGCTCTGACAGAGAGTTCGCCATTCCTCTGCTATGACAGAGAGTTCGTCATTCCTCTGCTATGACAGAGAGTTCTCCATTCCTCTGACTATTGATTCCTCTGACGAGTGATTCCTCTGACGATTGATTCCTCTGACTATTGATTCCTCTGACGAGTGATTCCTCTGACTAGTGATTTCTCTACTCTGATATGTTGATTTCTCTGGCTTCCCATTTCTCTGCTCTGACCGAGAATTCATTTCTCTGCTCTGGCGAGAATTTCTCTGCTCTGGTCATCGAGTTTAACTTATGTTTGCTTGCTTGAGAAATGTGAAGTCATTTTGCAACCCTTTTGTACCTACTGTTTGGTGAGTTCTTGTTACCCAAACATCATGAAAATTTTATGAGAAGTATACAGAAGAGTCTTGAGCACATTGGTAACTTTCCAAGCCTTTTCGGCAATGGTTACTATTTTTCAAAATTTCGCAACTTTCAACTGCTCAAAACTGCCAATATGGTAGGCTGTAGGAGAACAGTCATATCTCCTAAATTACTTGGAGTTTGTCATCCTACTTCTTTTTGAATAAAACTAGACTCAAAGAGGTTTCAAATGGTATAGACTCCGACCCCAGTAGAGCTCTGTACTGAGTCTGGTGAGGTTTTGAAGTCGAGTCAGTGCAGAATGGAGTTTGTTTGTGATTTGTGTATGTGTGAGTTGTATGCTTATATGTTTGTACATGCCTATGTGCTTGTTTGCTTTGAGTATGGTCCGAGTTGAGAGTTAAATCGAGAGTAGGATGTGTGAATCCTTAGAAGTTGAGTATACCTAGGGATTTAGTTTTATTGGGTAAATAGACGTTGAGTGAGAAGTTATTGTTGAGACGAGATTGGATTTTAGTAATGAGTTCTAACTAAGGTTTGTTTTATCACATGAACTTTCGTGATGATGTTGATGATTTATGAAGACCTGAGCGAGACGAAGAAGTAAGTCACCTATTCCTATCCGAGCTTAAGCGAAGGACTACAGGTGGGCAATATTTTGAGTATAAGTATATTATACGAGCATTCTAAAATGATTTAATGATGTTATGAGTTGATCAAATGCTTTGAGTTAAATGATGTTTAAGAACTGTTTGACTTGCCAATTTTTGATGTTGAGCTTGTATGTTACCCTCTACTGATGAGACGAATTCGGTCCTGCCACAAGCGGGATTTTGTGCACAGAGGTGACTGTGAGCCGTCTTCAGGTCGGCCGGTCACGGTACTTGAGAGGGAGGCCTACTTCTCAGTACCTTTGATAATGATGAGTTGTAGATGTGGTACATACATGTTATAACCTTTGACTGCAGTCGTTTCTTTATGATGTTATGATTATTAAAAACTGCATGCACAGATTCATTTACGCTAACTTTATTTCTGTGTATTGCTGAGATGTGGAAAGTTCCAAACATATAGCTCTAAGAGCGCCTTTCATGTTCTTCGGCGTTTGCCCACTGAGTATTATATACTCACGCCCTGCATATATTTCTAAATGTGCAGGCTAAGCAATGGAGCGAGATTGGACTGGTGCTGGTGGAGATTGTTTCATTGATGATGTTCTTTGTTGCTTTCCTTTGATGTTATAGTCTTAAGGATGATATACTTTGCTTTCCTTCTCACATTGATAAAACCTTAGTGAAATGATACTTTATTCCTTCCTAATCAAGTAATATACTCGCGGTTATATGTCTTCATACATATAATTGTTACGCCTTTTGCTGTGATACTCTTGATATTATGCTTCTTTATGAAAAATAAGCTGTACCTACTTTGCTTTTCTTCTTGAAATTTCTGATATTCAAGAAGTTATAACGATGTTGACGTATATACCCTTGAGCCGAATTATAATGCTTTGCCTTAGTATGTTTTGATGTGAGCTTCCGCCCGATGTTCAGTTTAGTTTTATTGTTCTTTATTCATTTATATTCATTTTTTAACCGAACAGGCGGTTAAAAAACAGATTGTTGTTCCGGTTATTGAGAAAGAGGCTGTTGAGACGCGAAACGCTTTTCAGGCTCTTGACTTGGAGAATAATGCGGAGACTGTTTTGGATATGGGTGTTGATCCTATTTCTGGAACGTCTTTCGAGGTTCATTTATTTGGGCCGAATTTGTTGGAAAAAATCTTGGTTCCGGTTCAGGGGGATAAAGATGTGATTATTAAAGATAGTGACTTGGTCATTAACGAGGAGGACTCGGATGTGGAGGAAACTTTGGAGATGGAGGCTCCGGATGGCCCGGATTTGAACAGCCCGATTATTGACGACACAGTTGTTGCTCTCGAACGTGACCCAACTTTGGACAAAAGAGAGGGTGTTTCGCATGAAGGTAACAAGGAATTGTCCGCTCTTGGCCCGGACAATATTGCTAGTCGCATTAGTCAGTTAGAAGAGCAGGTTAGTCAGGGGATGAAAATGCTCTCGGACAAGACGACCAAGCGGGGACGTGGCCGCCCAAAGGGCACGGGAAAGGGCATGGGAAGTGAGCCGATGAAAGCGGTTCCGGAAGGTAGCATAAAAGGTCGTCTCAGGAATGCAGGGGAAATGGGCTACAAGCCGAGGGACTTTGTAGTTGATTGTAGCAATAGTGATAGCATGAGGGCAATGAATAATATAGTACATAGACGTTGGTCAGATGAGATGGACGACTATCCTGATTTATGGGATTGCTAGTGTCTTCAGGTATCTTAGCTTAACGATCTCTTTTTGAGTTTCGTGCCCTTAGTCAGCGTTTTGTGCTCTCAAGGGATTTTTATCTTTTTCTTTTATAATAAACCTCATTTTAATAATATTAGTCGTATCGATACTCATACCCCGCTATCACTAGCGTTGGGAATCGGGCTGCGACATTGATTGACTAAGATGACATGTTTGAGCTAAGAATATTTGATTGTCCTTTATGTGACCTACTTGATGAATGTAATTGAGATTGTGAAATTTATGTTTTCTTGGATTTAGTATCAAACGAGATTAATTTTAAATTGGTGAATAGTGATATTACTATTCATATTATAATTTTTCCTGACGAAATTTCTCGGAATTTATTTTTATGAGCTAGATGTGATGTGAATTATGTGTGCACTAATTATTATAATTATTTATGGTCACACAATTACATGATGATTGATTTATGATTGAATTAGTTAGTGATTTTCCAGAAACAACTTTTTCATTTCAACCCATATGGATATGGAATTAGGCGGAAGACTTGTGAACCAGGAATTCACCTCTGCCGTCTGAGTGAAAGGAAATGCAGCTAGCTTAAACTGTTCCTCGGAGACCCCCGTTGGTCGTTTCTTCACCTTGCATATCTTAAAAAACTTACTCAGAAAGTTGTATGGATCATTTCGTTTTTTGCCATAAAACTTGGGAAGAACATTGAGAAATCCAAGCTTTATCTCAATTGATGTGTTAGCCTATGGCATCATTATCGACATAGGAGGATCATCCTCCTCAAGACAAGAAAGGTCACACAATCTGGATTATTAGCAGCCATGTCCTCGTCAGTGATCGCGATGAAAGTAGATTCAACTTCTTGGTCAATGTCTATTTCTGTTTCAACAAAAGGGTCCGTTTGGGCAAACGGGGTAACCTTCAGTTTCTGAGACAGCACTATCAGAATCGTGATTATGTTGTATGTAGTCAAACAGAGGAGTCTGCAATTTCAACAAATTCTGCTGCTTTCTTTCCTTCATCTTCTTCCTCAACCTTTTTGTAGTCTTCTCGATTTCATAATCGTAAAGAAGAATTGGCTTAGAAGGCCTGCTAATAAACAACCGAAAAATAAAAAAAAATCAAGGAAAGAGAAAAATAATTAACATCGCTCCCCGGCAACGACGCCAATTTGGTGGTCGTCGTCTACCACCAAATAATTCCTGTAATCCTACAAAAAATTAAATTAATATAGCAATAAGCAGAGTCGAACCACAAAGAACGGGTAAATGCACTAATTTTTCTAAAGATCATGTTTAGTGTAGCCACCACGCTTTAAATTGGAGAGATTGCTTAAAAAATTAAGAAAAACAAGTAAAATAGCAAATACGAGATAAATCAAGAGTAAAATAGACTCGGTTCGAATAAATCCACATTAATCACTACTCTGAGCATAGACGCGAAGATAAATTAATTCTCATGGACCAACCAGTTATAGGATACCGTGAATGCAACGATCCTACCCCAATTCCCACTTGTTTTATCGATAGTTAGGTGTAGACGCCAGACCTAACTGTTTTCCTTACTAAAATACAACCTAGCTGTGGACGTCAGACCTATATTTAACGTTTCAATAACATTAAGATGAAGGAACCCACACTACAAAAAACCGTCATATTACCGACGGCATTTTGCCGTCGGTAATCGGACACGGCCGCCGGTGATAAATTTTAATGACGGCACCGCCGCCGGCAATTTGCCGTTGCTAATCGGCTCGTCGGTAACGGCATTAACGACGCCGACCGCGCGCCGCTGGAAATTAACGACGGCGATGCCGCCGCCATCCCTCGTCGGAGAACGGCGGAGCTGTGCCGGAGATTTACCGGCGGTAACCGCCGTCGCTAATTACAGACGGCGGTTACCGCCGGTAAATTCGCTGGATGGTGGCCGAGAAGTCGCCGAAAACTAACGTGGATACCGACGGCAATCGACGGTACAGTTGCCGTCGGTAATTTTTTTATTTTTATTTTTTATTTATTTTATTTATTTATTTATTAATTCTATTTATTTATATATTGTATTTCTATAAATTTTTTTCGTATTTATACTGTATTGCATAAGTTAGCCGAACTTCCGAGTCAGTCACCCAACTTCCCAGTGGGTCACCAATCTTGCTTGTGCTCTGTGTCAAGCACGCTTAACTTTGAAATTCTTTTCGAGTGGTCACCAGTACAGAACACTTGTATTATTGATATATCTACACCTATTAATTCATTTAAATGCTATATACTCACTCATATATTTATAATCTTTGAATATGTGGAGATAATACCTGAAAGATATTGTTAATTACTGATCGAGTTCGTTTTCGTCCTTATTTTTATCGTCGGTAAAATATTTAATTATTAATTAAATAATTTTTTTTAAACATTAATACACCAAAAGTGTTTTAATTTGGTTATTGTAATGTGATTTGAATTTATTTGTTTACGTTAAATGCAATCATCATCATCATTGCCATAAATATATAAAACATATATAGTTTTAATAAAACACTTGAAATATATAGTTCAATAAAACATAAATTTGAAAATAAAGTGCAACTGTAATTTTGTTTGAAAACATAAATATGAAAGTCTAGCATCATCATCATCAGGAAGAGACCTAAGCATCATCATCATCATCAGGTGATGGAGCTCGCTGACCACCATACATCCTCATAAACTGCTCCATTTGGGCAAAGCGCTCCATCATGGCTTGCCGTTCTGCTTGCTCTGCAGCCAATCGTGCCTCTATTGCAGCCCTTGCAGCCCTCTCTGCAACCCGCTCCTCCAGCGTGGAGATCCGTGTCTCATAAAGCTGCTGAGACACCGCAGAAGTGCTCGTGCTGCGGATAGACCCCCTACTAGCCTAGCTCTGCCCGACACTCCCGACGCCGTAGATCCGTGACCTATCTGGCTGTACCACCTCCAAATACACCTCATCTAGCCGGTGCTCTCGTCCTGTGGCAACGGCAAGTCGATGAACCTCGTGCTAATTCATACATATATAACAATGCATAATCATCACTATCGTCAGATAACAACGGGGGATCCTCGTCTTCTGGTTAATCGTCATCTTCAATCTCAACGATTCCACCGAGGGGATGAAGAAGAAGTGGTTGGTCAATGCCTACATTTGTGTGAGTAGACATAATAGTAACCACTTCTTCTTGAAATGGTTTATCTAATGTTGATGTAGATGTTGCGGTAGACTTCAACCTTTGATCTTGCGTTGACTTTGCATGTTGACCACCAATTTTTCTTTCATTGGTTCGTACTGGGATAGGGGCAGTAAAACATTTGACTCGCCAAAACAAAAGGATCATACTTCTTATATCTTCTTGTGTGGTTCACTGAAACTAACTTGAAGTCTGTATCAATAGAAGTTCCCTGAGCCGACAAGTCAAACCATTCACATTTGAACAAGACTGTCTTCTTAATTAGATAATCCGAATACTCCAGCACACAAACCTCTTGCAGACGCCCATAAAAGTCTAGCACATCTCTATCACTACCGTAGACCGAGCCTTTTATGCAAACGCCACTGTTCACAGTCACACTCTCCCTATCATGATCAGTAGTGTGAAATCGATAGCCATTCACGAAATAGCCGGAGTATGTTTCAATCTCCCTTAATGGTCCAGCTGCAACCGACCTAATACACGGGTTCAACTCGGGGCGTCAAGGGAAAATAGTGCATCTATTTGGCGGGCACCTGTTTTTTTCGGCGGCTTCCAGATGCACGCAAGTTTTCCTTATATCGTGATTGGTCACAGAACATACAACTATGTAGCTCACTAGTTTCCCCCCAATACAACATGTAGTTATTAACACATCAATCAATCTTCTCTACTGGCAAACCCAAACCACGCAGATTTCTTTTAGTACTATAGAAGTCTTCTGGACAGTTGTTATCCTGCGGTAAAGCAGCTTTCATCATCGAAGACATCTGATTGTAAGTCCTCTCTGACATGTGGTTTTCAGCCTTTATGCTCATGAATTGAGTCATCCAACTTAATTGTGTGTACGTGTCACATCATGCGTACAATGGAGTATCCGCTGCATCCAACATGTTATAAATCTGCTTAGCGTCATTATTGGGCGGCTGCTCCAGATTTGGAGCATCTTGGTAATTACTAGGTCCAGCATGGTCATGCACCATCCTTTCGTAGTTATTGTATGATCCATCATCCTTATCCATTATAATATGTTCTGTCGGCATATACAGCGGTACTTCCCCGTGAGAAACCCAATTTGTGTAATCCAGGACAATCCACGCCTACTAACATGTTTTCTGACCGTAGGTACATCTAAATACGCTTGATTCTTGCACTTCTTACACGGGCACCTAATGTTACCTTCTCCATCTGTGTACGCCGTTTGATTTCTCGCCCACTCAAAGAAAGTCTCAAGTCTCATTTCAAATGCAGTACGATCATTGTATCTCGCGTACATCCACATACGATTATCATTCATTCTTGCAAATTCTAATTGAAAAAATAAAATAAAATATAATAAATTACTTGAAATCTAACAAAATTTCGACAGCATAACCCCATTATCCTAACTACAAAGTGCTCGACTCTACCAGCAGCTATAGTGACCATAGTGGTCCTAATTTACTAAGCATATACTAGGTCTACCCGGTCCCCCAATGTCGAAGCAATAATACAATACAAATAAAAGCAATAAAAACCAGGGTAATTAAATTAAAAACAATCATTTGTTGGGAGAAGATCCTTAAGAAATAATCAATTTCTATCCCAAAGGGAGAAGATCCCTAAGAAATTGATTAAATCTATCCCACAATATATAATAACATAACATTTCATAAACACATAGCACATAGCACATAACATTTAATTAACAAAATTATCCAACATAAATTATTCTAACAAACAACTTAAACTAACAACTTAAACTAATTGATTAAACTAATTACACATTTCATTATATATAAACTAACAACTTAAACTAATTGATTAAAATTAATCACGCTTAATATAATTTAAAATTAATCATGCTTCATATAATTTATTTATAAACTAAGCCAATTAAAAATTAATTCTTTATAATTAATTAACTAGATCTAACAAATAAATCTATTTAATTAACATAAATACATAAATAAATTCATAAATAATTAAATAAACAAATAAGAGAAACAAAAGACGTACGGTGTTGGTTTCCGGCGGGGTGTCGTGAAGAAGGCGGCGAAATGGGGTCGTCGAACCACAAGGAAAATAAGTGAAAATTAAATAATTATATATATAATTAAAATGAGAGAGATCTAGAGAGAGAGAGAGAGTTACCTGGGCACGGCAGCGGCGGGTGGCGACCAGAGAAGGAGAAGCAGCAGCAGGGAGGGGGGGGGGAAGGGTGTGCGGCACAAAAGTGGGAAAAGAAGGTCTCCGCGAGCCCTAATATTATTTAATTACCGACGGCATCGGTATTCATATAAAATTAAATATATACTGTCAATAATATAATTACCGACGGCGTCTAGTGACGGCGGTTTTGCCGTCATTAATTGGTCGGTGATTGAGAAAGGGCGGGTCGCCTTGCCGCCGGTAATTACCGACGGCCTCTCCACCGTCGCTATTTTTCGTCGCTATTTACGCATTTTTTTGTAGTGCCAATTTAAACAACTTACCCAAGAAATGCAAGTAATAATTTGTCTACCAATTTATTCCATACTACCTATACGATAACTTTGTCACTAATCGGCCCGATTCTAACAATTACATATTGGGGGAACTAATTGACACTAATATGAATTAACCTAAAGTGATTAGGCTTAAGATAACCAAATCAAAACTCTCTACTCAGAGAACAAATCAAAATTCAATTGAATAAATTAAACACATGGTCTGATAGATTCTAGACTAGTATTCATTATTCGCACCGAATCAAGAAATTAGCTACTTATAGTATCTTTATCTTTATCTTTATATATATAAAAAGCAAAGTAAATGTAAATAAAATCAATTAGAAGGATATAATTGGAATTTGTGGAAAATTTTGTAAAACTCTTCGGCAGTTTTTAATGTATGCAAGATGCAACTATGCATTCCAATTTCCCACTATCAAAATCTTTCCTTAAAATGAGGAACGTATTTTAACTTTTATAATTTTCTTTTTTGTTATTAATATTTAATTTTAAATTATGTAGTTATGTTTATTTTACATTAAAAATAAATTATTAATATTACATTATGTCATTGTTTGTTATAAAATGATATCATATTATATATTATAATTTATATTAAGAAACACTAATTCAATAATCTCATCCAACTAATTGAATATTAATTTATTTTTAAAATAAATTACAATTCATGTACATGTACTTTCTCAAATTCTTATCCAATTAATTGGTTCTTATAAATTTTTCTTAAAATTATATAAGAAAATGTATGAACACATACCTTTTTATTACTCTCATCCAAGTACTCCCTCCGTCCACGAAATGAGTACCCATTTGTGGACGGCACGGGTTTTAAGAAATGTATGGAGTGTAGTGTGAATAGTTTAAGGGTCCCACTTTTTGAGTGTATTAATTAAAGAGATGTGTGGGGTACACTTGCCAAAAAGGGAAATGAGTACTTATTTCGTGGACGGACGAAAAAGGAAATATGGGTACTCATTTCGTGGACGGAGGGAGTAATTGATTTTTTAAATTTTACTACACATAAAAATACAAAAGTTAATTATTTTGTTTTTAAAACATAACATGGATGATATAGTAAATATCTACTAATACTCCCTACGTCCCTGAAATAAGTTTCTCTTTTTCCTTTTAGGGACGTCCCCCAAATAAGTTTCTCTTTCTTTCTTTTTATTTTTGAACAACTACCCCACCACTAATAATACTTTATTTATTCTTACTTTTCACTTTTTCACTACTCTCAATACTAATTATAACACTTTTTCACCATTCCCAATACTAATTATAATACATTTTTCTCTACTATCAATACACTTTACCACTTTTCCTTAAAACCCGTACCGTCCTCAAAGAGAAACTTATTTTATGGACGGATGAAGTATATATTATTTAAAAAAATATATACTGCCAATTATTACGTAATATGGGTAGATGTATTTTGAAAAAGACGAAGAGTGTGTAATATTTTAATTTCTATCATAGTATTTATTTCTTACACAAAAAATAACTTTATTATTTCTATGTGGTTTCATCTTAAATAAAAGATAATGGAACGTCATTTAATTTGGTATATGATGAATTTGAAATAAATAAATAGCTTATATTTATTATTTATTTAAACCAATATTTTTTTAAGAAAATTATATATATATATATATATATACTCCCTCCGTCCCTGAAATAAGTTCCTCTTTTTCCATTTTGGGACGTCCCCCAAATAAGTTCCTCTTTCTTTCTTTCTATTTTTGGACAACTACCCCACCACTAATAATACTTTATTTATTCTTACTTTTCACTTTTTCACCACTCCCAATACTAATTATAACACTTTTTCACCTTTTCACCACTCTCAATACTAATTATAACATATTTTTCTTCATTATCAATACACTTTACCATTTTCCTTAAAACCCGTGCCGTCCCCAAAGAGGAACTTATTTTGGGGACGGAGGGAGTATATATTAAAGATCAAACATGTTTAAACTTTTCTTTAATTTTACTTCTTATTTTCTCCTTTTTTTCTTTTTCTTTTTTATTTATGATATTTTGATTTTTATATTATGCATTTCTATATATTTTATGTATAAAAATAACTAATAGAATAAAATAACATTACTATCAAAAGACATCAAACTATATATTATAGTTTATTTTATGATGGAAATTACAAAATGGCTTTAATAATAATAATAATAATAATAATAATAATAATAATAATAATAATAATAATAATAATAATAATAATAATAATAATAATAATAATAGTGTATCTATTTTTATTGAATTCATTAATTATTTTTTTAAATTAAATAATATTAAAATAATTATAAATTAAAATCTAGCAACAAAAAAAATTCTTGTAGTTAACTAACCAAAATAGGCAAGGTTAGTGATTAATTATTATGCAGTTAAAATTTTTAAATACATTGAAACTAAATTTAATTAAAAGTCAGATAGGGAATATTATGCATAAATGCAATGAAAAAAAATTCAAATTTTTGGTGGAGCTCGACATGTCTCTTCCTTTCAGGGAGGGATTGAGGATGGATGAAGGGGATAGTGCTTTTCATGTAGAATTCTACTATGAAAATCTCCCCCTATTTTGCTCGCGTTGTAAGATCACAGGACACTCCACAGATAAATGCCGGAAAACAAGGAATGCGAATCAGGATAAGGGGAAGGCGGTGGTGGAGGGCATTAGCTCTGGCAATAAGGTGAAGGAGCCTAACAAACATGTTAAGGAGTGGCAGTCGAAGCCACACCAGGAAGCTTCAGGTAATATCGAACAGTTGCATGAAGTTACTGTTGTCAACAGATTCGAGATTCTGGAAAATGTCAATGAAGCTGTGAATGAGGAGAGCTCTGGGCCGGATCTCCTGGAAAATCAAGCTCAGGAGTCGACGTTGGAGGGAAATCATACTGTTTTGGTTCCAGAGAAGGAACAGATGGCTGACGGGAACGCCCTTATTGAATTTTCCACCTCCAAGGATGCTCAGGAAGTTAACCCCACGAATGACAAAGATGAGAAGACTCAGGCAGCGGAGTCTAGTTTTAATGATAAGGAGAGAGATACTTCGGATTTGAAAGCGTTAACTTTGGAAAACTCTTTGAAAATCCAACAGCTGGAGTCGATCATTGTCAGACTCTCGGCGGAGGAAGCTCAAACTATTAAACGAGGGCGTGGGAGGCCGCCAAAAGACGCAGGACACGGAGGTCGTTCGGGAGTTATTCCTGTTACTACGAATGCGGGGGATTCGATCAAAAATAGGCTAAGAAAGGCTATAGAGATGGGACACAGTCCGAAGGACTTTATCATAGAGCAACCAGCTAGGACAAGTATCAGTACTATGCATAATTTAACTGCTCAGAGCTGGGCCGATCAAGTGGAGATGGAGGAAACTCCATCGCATAATCTCTAATCCTTGTTATGAATATGCTTGTTTGGAATGTCCGGGGTCTTACGGACGAATCTAAATAGCTGTTAAGGGAGCATTGCCGCTCCTATTCACCTATCATTTTGGGGATTATTGAACCAAAATCCAACTTTCATAAGACGCAGCCGGGTTTCTGGCATTCTCTTAATCTCTTTCCTCGTCACCAAAATAGTCGGTTATCTCGACGCTCGAATATTTGGTTTTTTGCTCAACCTTCTATTGTTACTACTATTTGCTTTTCTTCGGAACAGGTGATTGTTGCGGAGTGCTCCTGGCAGAATATTTTGTTTCGGGTGGCTATCATCCACGGTGCCAACGACCCGATCCTCAGAAGAGATCTTTGGAGAGATCTTTTGCAGTTCATTGATGGTAATACGGTGTTTATGGGAGACTTCAATGCCATCAAGGGCGCTCATGAGCGTCTAAGCGCCGTTACGCCTGCTAGCGGACCTTGTTTGGAGTTCTGTGATTTTATCAATTCTACGGGTTTCATCGAGCCGACTTCCTCTGGGCTGTTTTACACTTGGGCTGGGCGTCGGTTTCTTCCAGAACATGTTGAGTCCTTGCTTGATAGAGCCCTGGTCTCGAATTCCTTTTTCGATCTATGGAGTGGCGTCAGCACGCAGGTGCTGCCCAGGGTAACTTCTGATCACTCCCCCGTGGTTTTGATTTGCCGGCCGAGAGCAGCTCAAAGAAAGAGGTCTTTCCGTTTTCTCAATATGTGGATCGATCACCCGGATTTCTTGACGGTGGTGCGTGATTCTTGGGAAGAGGCGGTGCCCACGCCGTGTCCGATTCTCAAGGTGATGCTTAAACTGAAACGTTTGAAAGGGAAACTTCGGGATTGGAATAGGAATGGGTTTGGTAATATTGATGATCAGCTTGCTACTTTACAGCAGGAGCTTGCTGTTATTCAGGACAATATTGCCGCGAATGGTTATAATGAGGATAATTTTAATGAGGAGGTCTCGAAGCAGGCGGCCATTACAACCATTCTTAATCGCAAAAATACTCATTTACAGCAAATGAGCAGAATTTCTTGGTTGAAAGATGGAGATCGTAATACGAAGTTCTTTCACAGAATGCTACGTTTTAGAAATTCTTGTTCGCCTATTGGGCATCTTAATATTGGAGGGGTTATTTCTTATGATCAGAAAGCCATCGAGCAACACATTATTGAGCATTTCACTACTCTCTTCTCTCAGGATACGAGGCAAAATGTGGAGATTGTGGAGTTGGAAGCTATTATTGATATGCAGGTTACTACTGAGCAGAATAAGGATCTCACGGCGATTCCTTCTGAGCTGGAAATTGCTGCGACGGTCATGGGAATGGAGGCTAATAGTGCGCCCGGTCCAGATGGTTTCTCGGGTATTTTTTATCGACATTGCTGGAACATTGTTAAGCTCGATATCATTAGAGCTGTTCGGGGGTTCTTCCTGAACTCTTATCTCCCCCATGGATGTAATGCCAACACTCTGGTCCTTATTCCTAAAACCGACACGATCTCTTCGGTCTCTGATCTCAGGCCGATTATTCTTTCGAATTTCTTTTTCAAGATTATTTCCAAGATCTTGGCGGTCAGGTTAAATAAAATAGCTGCGGCTACGGTCTCTCATAATCAGTTCGGTTTTATCAGCGGGCGCTCCATTCATGACTGCATTATGCTTGGTTCCGAGGGGTTCAATTGTATGAACCGCACCAATCACGGTTCTAATATGGCCTGCAAAATCGACATCAAGAAAGCCTTTGACACGATGAGTTGGGATTTCATCTTCAAAGTTCTTAGAGTTATGGGTTTTCAGGACACGTTCATCTCTTGGATCTCCCTTATTTTTCATTCCGCCAGGATCTCCATTCTCTACAACGGTAGGCTCAGCGGCTATTTCCCCTGCACCCGTGGGGTAAGGCAAGGAGACCCGCTTTCTCCCATTATTTTTGGCATAGCGGAAGATGTGCTCAGTCATTGAATTATTAACTGCGTTACCTCGAGACATCTCATCCCTATGAGTTTCCGTCGGAGCATGAATTTTCCTACACACTTGCTTTACGCTGATGATGTGTTGCTTTTCTGTAAAGCTTCACGCCGTAATGCGAAGAAGATTAAACATATTCTGGAGTACTATGCTTCGATTTCCGGCCAGGTTTGCAGTTTGGAAAAATCGCGAATTTATTTCTCGAAGGGCGTTACCACTCCTATGAAAAGAGGCATAAGTCAAGTTCTGGGTTTTACGCAGGGTGGAGATAGGGTGCTTTACTTAGGTTCTCCTCTTTTTGTTGGGAGACCGAAGGCGTCTCATTTGATTGACATCAAGGATCGTATTGTGCAGAAGTTCTCTAGATGGGCGGGTCTTAACCTCTCTATGGCTGGTCGCCTCTGCCTTGTTAATTCGGTTATTCAAAGTTCCATCATTCACACCATGATGGTCTTCCGTTGGCCAAAGTCTCTTCTTTATGATTTGGATCGCAGCTGCAGAAATTTTATCTGGACGGGGAAAACGGATTTAAAGCCTTCGTGCGCTGTTAAATGGAGTAGATGTTGCACTATTAAAGAAGAGGGAGGCCTTGGAATTCGCTCGTTTACTATAATGAATAAAAGTTATCTTATGCGGATGGCGTGGAAGCTCATTAAAGGGGAGGAGTTCCCACACCGGTTGATGAGGTCGAGATATCTGGACAAGTTTGGGCACGCCAAAAAACATGTGGCTAATTCTTCGGTCTGGGTTGGCTTGAAACATGAGGTGGATGGTCTGGTGAACCACTCTTTTACGGAGATTGGAGATGGCGTCAATACTTTATTTTGGACGGATGATTGGTTGGGCTACAGGCTGTGTGATCGGCTTTCGGTTCCTTCTTACCTTCATGGGCTTCTTACGTATTCGGTGTCAGATTATTACTTTGATGATTGTTGGCATTTTTCTGAAAATTTTGTGTTGAACTTCCCGAAGATTGTGTGTGATATTCTTATTCTCCCGATGAACTCGGGACCGGATACGAGGTTTTGGAAACTGTCCCTTAGTGGCAATGTTACTTCTGCTCTTTCATTTGCTAATAGTTGTCATAAATTCCCTAAAGTGTCTTGGGGCAAATGGATCTGGGATGCGGCGATTCCTGTGAGAAGATCGTTAGTTTGTTGGCGGATAATTCACGGTCGCATCCCGACCATGGATTGCTTGATTCGTCAAGGCTTGGTGGCACCCAATGTTTGCCCGATTTGTTGGAATGACGCGGAGACTATTTCACACACTTTTTGGGAGTGTAGAGAGGTTCGTCAGATCTGGGAGGTTTTTTTGGGTTGGTTTGGGCAGTCCATGCTGTTAAATTGCTTAGATATCACTAGTTTCCTTGCCATGGCTTGGAATGTTCCTTTCAGTTCGCTGCTTCATCGTCTGTGGAAGGTGGGAATTATAAGTCTGCTTTGGATTATTTGGCAAAGTCGTAACAATGCTATCTTCGATGACAAGCCTTTTTCAAGAATTGGGGTTTTAGCGACGCTCAAAATCTTCTTCAAAGAGACTAATGGGGTTTCGAATCTTGGCAGCATGTCTAATGATTGGACGGATTATCTCACTATTAGAGCGGTTGGGGTCAAATCTAGATGTGCTCCACCCCCGGATTACATCTCGGTGCACTGGTGGCCTCCGGATATTAATTGGATGAAGGTTAACACCGATGGGTCGGCGACGGGGGCGCCGGGTTTAATTGCTGCTGGAGGTGTTTTCCGTGATCATACGGCTACGGTTTGCGGGTGTTTCCACATTAAGGGAGGTTCTGGTTTTGCTCTGGAAGCTGAGCTGTTAGCGGTAGTCACGGCAATCGCCATCGCTCGCTGTCGCGGTTGGAATCGCCTTTGGCTGGAGGCTGATTCCACCTATGTGGTGAATCTGCTCATGCGTCGTTCTTTGGATGTGCCGTGGAGATTTATGGCGTGCTGGAAGGCGACGCTCAAGCGCCTCACGGAGATGGATTTTCGGATTTCCCATATTTACCGGGAGGGGAACGCGGCTGCTGATCTTATGGCGCACCCGTCCCGTACGGAAGGATGGTGGCCTGGGGTGATTGGGGACATTCAAGAGGCTGTGACTAGGGACATGGCTACGCACAGTCACTGGCGTCGTGTTTAGTTGGGACGATGTCAGGGTGGCTGGTGTAATGGGCGAACTGTTTTGGGGCTTGCTGATGTTTGCTGCGGCTGTTATGTCCTTTAGTCGAACACTTGGTGGTCTTTTTGGCTTGTTTTGGGGGGAGTTCCAGCGTTGGTGGTTCAACTGGAAGGCTTTCTCGCTGTCTGGTTTCTTAGTTTTGGGGAGCGCTCTGGCAATGACGTTTTTGTGTCGGGGTGTGTGGAGAGCTTCGGCAAAGGCGATGGTGCTTTTGGTTTGCTCTTCTTCTCCTCGTTTTTCTTGCTTTTGTGTTGGTTCTCACGGCGGCCGCGTGGTTTTTTCTTGCTTTTGTTTATGGTGTTTTTTGGTTGGGCTTGTTGTTGTTTGCGTTGGGGGAGAGCTGGGATTGTTTGGGGACGATGGTTAGGCCGGAGTTCCGGAAACTTTCCCTTCCGCTCTCCTCTCCTTCTTTTGTTTTCGTTTTCTAGACGGGCACTCTTTTTCCTTTTCTCGGTTTTTCCCTTTGGGGTTTTTCGAGAAAAGGTTTTAACGAGGCTCGGCCCTTAGTCAGTTTTTCTGTGCTTTCAAGGGTTGTTTTAGGTTTTTCCCTTACTTCTATAAAATCGCAGTTTATATATATGCATAAATGCAATGAAAAATTTTAAAATTTCAAATTAAAATAAATTGTTGTTTTTGAGTAGGGATTAGAATCAACTGTTCTAAAAACTTTATCTATATACGTACGTGAAATGTAATACCCGGGCTTTTGATGACGTGTTTAATTGCTTAAGTTTGAGTAAGTAGGGTATAAGATCCCTTGTTTGATTACTTTGTATAGAGATGAGGAGTTATATGAAGTTTTGTTGTTATATTTTAAAGATGTTGAGATTTTCTTTTGATGATGTGAGGATGATGTGTGATTTTATATCCGTAATTGAGTTTGAGTATTTGAATAATTCGAGATAATTATTTGAATGAGAACGGTGAACTCGGAAGTGAGATCTGAGTCCGTTAAGACGTTTTTGAAATTTTTGACTTTTTGACGATGAATAGTAAAATACTGCTATTTCGTCTTTTTGTCGACTTTCAAAATCTTACGTGCATGTCGTCGAGAAATATTCTTAATTTTTCGATACGAGTCCAATAATGAAAGTTTTTATTTTTGGACGACGAGTGAATAGTAAATCGGGATTTCTCGATAAACGAACCGAGCTCGTTTATCAGAATTTCGAGAACGAGCTTGCGTTTTCTATATTTATATAGAATTACGAGTGTAATGAAAGTGAGTAGGAGTTAAGAGGGTGAGTAACGAAGAATGTGGGTAATTAGTCGTTAAAACGAGACGAAACGGGATATTTAACGACTAACGGGTTAATATCTTAAATATCTAAGGCTACCCCACCAAAACTGAAAGATATTATGGACTAGATTAGGATATATTTGATATATTCTAATACTAAGTAAGACAGTTCAAGTGTGAATTCCTTAGTCGTAATTGTTGACTCAAGTGTGAATTCCTTAGTCGTAATTGTTGACTAAGGAAGACAAGACAATTTAGAATTGTCTTCTTCGCTTATAAATAAGGGAGCTTGGTCTTACGAATCGATATATGAAAATATACGAAAACATTAGCTTAGAGCTTTTGACTTCCGATTTGAGCACCGAGACGAGCGCCGATCATCTTTTCGATCACGTATCTAAATAGGTAAGATCTCTACCTACGTTTTGATGGTTTTCTTTTCGATTTTCGTCGACGTCGAAAAACGTCGATTCTCGACTTTATTTTGAAACGACGTCGGATCGTCGTGAAATTTTAGTATGTTGTTCTTGGGTAGATGTTGAGCATGTTTAATGAAGGGAGTAAGAACGGAACGAACCGTAGCTATAAAACCCATGAGGGCAGCCCCGTTTTTCACATATTAGCTTGTCTTTCGATTTTTGTTTGATCGTTTTGACTTGATATTTGTGCTTAGGGGTATGCTAGAATCGATATATATTAAATTCGTATTTTTCCAAGCACGAAAATTGTATAAATTTTTAGAGTATGATTATTTAAATTCGTGAAGTTTGAGACGTTGCATAATGAATATTATTGCGTATATGTGTTCTACGATATCACATGAGCATGCTAATTGATTTACAATTTATGGATGATAATTGTTGAACGAGATTAAAACTGGAATTCTGTCAAAATTTTACAGCAGTTTCAAGCTTATGTTTCGATGAGTTTTCATTGCTTGATGGCTCTGAAATTTTAGTATGTTTATCTATGATATGTGTATTTCGTTTCTGCAAAATTTCATGTCTTTTGGATGATGTTTGCTATTTTAAAGATATTTTGAAAAATCCTTGACAGAATCTGTCAACTATTGGTAGACTTCACAAAAACGTTTATATCTATTAATCCATGAAGGATTTTGCATCACCGTTTTTTTTAAACGAATCTAGACTTCAATAATTTTCTAAAAACATAAGATTTCGATTTTTATGACCTCTGAAACAGAGCAGTTTATTATTTCAAAAATGCCCTGTTCTGCTGTCATATTTGTCCAACAGTAAAAGTGTATGAGTTTCATTGTTTATTTGGCAGATCATATGAACGTTTTCTCTTGTGAAAATTTAACCAAATCTTCAAGGATACCTTTAGTTTTGGATGATTAAATTTGATGGAATTTTATTAAGGTTTGCCTTGGTTTCTAATGGCCTAAACAAAATTGGCAGAAACTGTCAATCTTTGACAGCCTGCACTAAAAGAGCAATATCTCCAAAAACCTTTAACCTTTTTGGTTAACTACCATTTTTAGAGTGAACTACACTTCATGAAGTTTTTGAGATCAATTGGTATGAGAGTTTATGATGATTGAGTTGGTTGTTATGAATTTTTAAAGATGACACAAAAACAGCAAAACTTTCTAGAAAATAACTTGATTATATTTGTTTTGATGGATGATACGATATGACTAAATGGTGTGAGTTGTGAGAGTTTTGATTAACGCACATAAATGTTGGTATCTGACACTCGAACAATTGGTGTCGAGTATAAATGATAGTTTACTGATAAAGAGTTTTGATGATTTTGAATTGTTTGGTTTGCGTTGAAAAGATGTCAAGATGTTAAGTTTTGAGTCGAGAGACGAGTTCACGTAGTGAGATTCACGCGTTGAAATCTCGTGGCTGACATTATATATGAATAGGTCATGCCGAAATTTTTAGTGAAATTAGAATTTGAGCATAGTCAATTCTTGTTGACCCGTGACTCAAATACATGCCTAATGGAAAGTTCAACTTTCTAATCGGTTAATTAGACGAGATGAGAGCGAATAGATCTGCTAAGAAAGTGGACTTTTCGATGTGTTAAATATTTCTTTTAATTGAAGCGCTGCTAATTATAACATAAGGATGTTATAATTAATGAGTAATGACGAGAGATAATAATTGTTATATTGATTAACAATCAAGAGAGATGAACATTAGAGATACTAATGTTTCATAAAAGAAATTAGATTATTAATCGAGGTTTCTTTTATAACTTCTCACCAATTCTTCATAACGATGAAGGTCCTTTTGGGAAGTAACGACTTGAGGGAGAGAGTGACGTTACTCATTGATACAGAGACACAACGAGGTGGGCATTACTTTCATATATATCAAATGAGTTTAAATGTTACGTTCAAGCAAGTTATTTCATGACTAAATTAATTGAAGTTATTTCAAATATTGTCTTGCCATAAAATGTTTTAATTTCAGTATGATATCTATCTGATGTGGCTTTTATCATGTAATCGAATTCGGGTCTTGAGCAGTTGATAGCTATCCTGCCAGGGCTAGTGTACACCAGTGACCGTGAGTCATCTAGCGGGTTGGCCGGTCAAGTGACCGTGAGAGGTGGCCACCTCTCCGGCACAAAGTTCCAGATATGATAGATTACAAGAGAACTTAGTCTGCAGACGAACTTTAAGAATCACAAATGAATTTAGTAAGCTTGGGCCTTTTTAGCGAAAAACTCCCTTGCTGTACTGTTTATGATGGCATGACAATTTACAGTTTTGAAGCATGTATTTTTATACCTAGGCATACGTGCCCACTGAGTGCTTTTGTACTCAGCCCTGCATATGTTTTCTAAATGTGCAGGTTGAGCTGATGTGATGATGGTGCTGCAATGAGCGGAGTCTCCAGGGTTGTTAATAAATAGTTAACCTGTCTAGAATATGTCTTCATACATATGTCTAGCTACTTTCCGCTGCAAGATGTTGTTGATGTTATAGTATGTTATGTCATACTTTGAGTCTTAAGAGAATGGTTTCATACGATGTATAACTTGATTAATGATATTAATTAAGTTTTATGCTGTCTTTCATAGACTGTTTTCAATTGAGTATTAATGAATAAAAAAAAAATACGAGTTTTATTAAGATGAGTAAGTTTTACGGCTATAAATGACGCCCCTTTTCTTCCCCTTCTTCTTTAACCCCATCCCTAGTCGTGGATCACTCGGCCTAACTATCCCTAGTTAGGGCGGGCTGTGACATGAAATGAATTCAAATTAAATTCAAGATTAAATATTCCATTTTTATTGAATTAAAAGTTGTAAGAGATAAAGAAAATTATATATGATCGAATTTGTTCAAAACTATTGTTGCTTTCTAAATATAACAATTTTTTATTCTGTATTAATGTATGTTTTTTTTGTATACATACAATTATCTTTGATATGTATTAAATTAAGTTTGGATATCTTTACGTGTATGTCAATATTTAAAAAATATGTGTTGCGATAGGTTTAGGATTTGAATCTCATAATTTGCACAAATTCATTTTTTTTAATTCATTATTTTTCATAACAAATTAATAGACAACTTATTTTATACAATAAATCTGATTTATTTAATTATAGCTACTCCTTATACAAGTGATATTATATCTATATCTAGACATATGTTATATTAAAAAATTAGACCACTTTATAAATAATAAATTTGATATCAAATTTTAATTTTATTAGCTAATTTTAATAATTATAAAACATGTACATAACTTACACGAGTCTAAAATTATAATCCCCGCGCATTGCGCGGGAGATGCACTAGTATATATAAAAAGCAAAGTAAATGTAATTTAATTCAATTGCAAGGATATAATTGAAATTGGAGTGAAAAAATTATAAACCATTCAGCAAAAATCGCGGAATCCATTTCCTATAAAACTACATTAGTGGTTTATTCTTTCTTAATGATATAGTAACTCAATTTCAATCAAATTGTGTAATCTAGAGCCGCCACTTTTTTAAAATACCAAAATTGATTAGTATTATATTTTTAAAGAAACTCAACATAATAATATTAATATAATTGTGTCGCGGCCGCGCCCGCTAGGGATAGCGAACTCGGGGAAATCGCGACGAGGGGAGGGGATTTAGGAGCGGGATTAGAAAGGGGCATATCTAACCTCTTGATGACTCGACGTTTGTATAAGAAAAGCAAATTAAAATAACAGATATTGACGGAGGTCAAAAGGAGACATACATAATATTAACCCAAACGGGTATTTAAGGAGTTTGAGGACATTGTTAAACCATACATATTGTTTTGATAAATGACATGATATCTGGCAAAATCAGTGTTCGCAGCGGAAAAACAACAACTCGAGTATATGTATGAAGACATATACTCAGCTCTGAAACTCTCGGCCTAGATTGACAAAAGCTCCGCTTGCACACCACATCCCCGATCACAACTCAACCTGCACATTTAGAAATACATGCAGGGCTAAGTACGAGAGTACTTAGTGGACACTTGCCGAAAAAAATACATACATGCATAATATTTTATTGTCAAGCCTTTCATCGGTAGTAAGATACGAGGGTTTTCCTTTAAAGACTCGTATTTACTACAAAAATACCATTTCTTTCATAAATAACCCGCGCAGGCATTTTAACATCATTAATCACCATATCAGTAACTCGTGCCGAGAAGTAGGCCTCCCTCTACGGACACTATGATCGGCCAACCCGCTAGATGACTCACGATCACAAGGGTGTACACTAATTCCGAAGGGATTTGCGGTCCCATCCAGAATCCGAATTCGATTAGCATCAGATAGGTAATTAACAACAAAACATAAAGCATTTAGGCATTGACAATATCATTCAAAAATCTTAAGCATAAAATTGTAACAGTTCTATAATATGGTTTTAGTTTATACGTAAGAAAGCCTCACCTGGTAGTGGTGACTCACGACTAAGCCTTAACTCTTGCGTTCAACCTTGATTGAAAAGAATAACGCAAGATCTTACATCGTGGAAAATCTAATCATAAATGAGGATGCGTAATGCAATTATGCATGGCTCATATTCTGTTTATTAGACTAAGGTGATACTAAGGGAAATCTTATCTCTAGTCCTTGTTATTAAAGCAATTAAACCAACTAGGTTTCGTCTCGGGAGATCTAGTAATTACTATATTGATTTGCTCTCTTGAGGGTGTTCTAAATTGCTAATTTAATAATAAACTCCATTCGTGAGTAACGGAAAAGAAATGAAACTCAAACACCCTAAGTCTGCTCAGTCTCATTGTTCTCTGTTCTGAAAATCAGCTCTGGCTTTTAGGTCAGCTCTGGCGATTTAGGTCAGCTCTGGCGAGCTTAGCCCTGGAAAGTCAGCTCTGGCCTCTGAAAGTCAGCTCTGGCGATTTGATCGGGAAAGTCAGCTCTGGCCTCCGAAAGTCAGCTCTGGCGATTTACTCGGAAAGTCAGCTCTGGCCTCCGAAAGTCAGCTCTGGCGATTCCAGCTCTGCTCTGGAATTTCAGCGCTGCTCGGCATTTCAGCTCTGCTCGGCATCTCAGCTCTGCTCGGCATCTCAGCTCTGCTCGGCATCTCAGCTCTGCTCGGCCTTTCAGCTCTGCTCGGCCTTTCAGCTCTGCTTGGCCTTTCAGCTCAGCTCGGCCTTTCAGCTCTGCTCGGCCTTTCAGCTCTGCTCGGCATCTCAGCTCTGCTCGGCCTTTCAGCTCTGCTCGGCCTTTCAGCTCTGCTCGGCCCTTCAGCTCTGCTCGGCCCTTCAGCTCTACTCGGCCCTTCAGCTCAGCTCGGCCTTTCAGCTCAGCTCGGCCTTTCAGCTCTGCTCGGCCTCTCAGCTCTGCTCGGCCTCTCAGCTCTGCTCGGCCTTTCAGCTCTGCTCGGCCGTTCAGCTCTGCTCGGCCTTTCAGCTCTGCTCGGCCCTTCAGCTCAGCTCGGCCTTTCAGCTCTGCTCGGCCCTTCAGCTCAGCTCGGCCCTTCAGCTCTGCTCTGGAATTTCCAGCTCTGCTCTGGAATTTCCAGCTCTGCTCTGGAAACTTCCAGCTCTGCTCTGGAATTTCCAGCTCTGCTCTGGAGTTTCCAGCTCTGCTCTGGAATTTCCAGCTCTGCTCTGGCCATTCCAGCTCTGCTCTGGCATTTTCTGGGCAGAACGACGAGGGTTTCCAATTTCCAAACCAGAGTTCTCCGTCTTTTCTTGCCTCGATTCTCACTCGTACATCGGCCTAAATCTATACCTATGTGAGCATGCTGTGCTTGTTCAAGTTCATCTACGTTTCGAGCTAAAGTTCTCGTCGTTTAATCAATGTTTCAAGCCGTGGGTTCTACCGGAGAAGTGACCTATCATGCTTCTATGAGCGTGTGTTTCATGCTGAAAAGAGTAGTAACAGAGGTCGAGAGTTACCTGTTGTCGCGCGCTTTGGTCGGACAAGCACGATGGTTCCTCGCTTCTTCGATCGTCGAGGTTCAAACTTGTACGTGGGCAGTGCTGACCTTCGCTCTACTCGTCTCCGTGCACGGCGTCGAGAGGGATGAATTTCTTGCTGTTGCTGCTGAAAGCTTGAGTGCTGAAATGAGGAAGGGGGCTCAAGGGTCGAAGGGGGATTTATACTGGGAGCTAGGGCGTAGGGTGGCTGCAAAGACAGCCTAGTCTACTCGGCTGTGGTTGGGCAGCGCTGGCGTGGACTTGGCTGGTTGGGCAGCGCTGGCGTGGAAGTCGAGGGGGCGCTGCTGCTGCTGTGTAGGGCTGCAAGGACAGCCCAGTCTACTCGGCTGTGGTTGGGCAGCGCTGGCGTGGATGGTTGGGCAGCGCTGGCGTTGGAGAGGGGTGCAGCAGGCGGCCCTTCGGCTGCCCAGCCAATGGGCAGGGCTGCCGCTGCCTTGGCCATAGAGAAGGGGTTGCTTTCGCAGCACTCCTTTATCCTTCTTTTGATAAAGTAGTAGGTAGATTGAAAAAGGTGATAGGGTAGGCGTGTGATGTGATCTAATAAAAGATCTAAATAAAATTCTTCAGTTTCGGTCACTCTCAGTATTAAAAATACTGGTTTCGTGCTTGCTAACATCGATAAAGCTAAATTAAATCCGTAGATTCAATCCGTTCGTCATTCTAATACTTAAATTAAATCCGTTGATTTAATTATCCTCAAAGTCGGAAATAAATTCACGACTTGGTAAATCATGCGAAGATAAACTCTATCTTGGTAAATAACACAACTTAGCTAAGTTGGTTATAACTCGAATTAATCATTCGTCAACTCAAAGATTCTCATCGCGGTCTTAAACACGCGAAGATAAATAAAGCATCTTGTAAGCTAAGTGACTTTGTCACCAAGATTCATAAATTCAGAAACATAATAGAAAACATAAAACTTCAATTGCTGGCAGATAGGTAAATAAACACACAATACTGTAATTAAAATACTGATAAAAGAGTGGGTTACTACATCCTACCCCTCTTAACAAAAATTTCATCCCGAAATTTGCATATCTATGCGAAAGGTTCTGGGTTAAGAGTCATCTCTTCTTAGTGGATCACATGCTTTGGATCGTGAACGTACTTCCTGAGTGGTGATACGTGAAAAACGTTGTGGATGTTTCCAAAACTTGGCGGTAACGCCAACTTATAGGCCACTGGACCTATCTTCTCTAGAATCTCATATGATCCTATAAAACGGGGTCTCAACTTACCCTTAACATCGAATCTAACGATCCCTTTCGAGGGTGACACTTTAAGGAAAACCTTGTCTCCAATCTGAAATTGTAGTTCGGTTCTATTTCAGGTGGTCGAAGAGAAATCTTTCGTTCATTACAAAGGATGGTGGCGTAATTCTCGGATAACTAGTCCATTCCTAGGATCATATCTATGTCCCACATGAGCAGAATATTACGATTGTTCGCTACCATCTTAAGTTCTCCCATTTCAGATTCTTCGTTCGAGCAAACATGAGTGGTAGTAGACCTTCCTCCTGAGGGTGTAGTGATTCTTAAGGCACACTTAGCTCGTTCTGATTCGATTTCTAAAGTATCTACGCAAAGGGGCTGAGATAAAAGAATACGAGGCACCAGTATCGAATAGGATCATAATGGAAAAACCTTTAAGCTTGCCCATACCTGCCAGGTTTTCCTGGTTTTCCTCGGGCTGGTTTTGGGTGATAGCAAAGGCTCTTGCCTGCTGCGGCAGTTGTTGCGGCTGTCCCTGTTGCTGTTGGCGCTGTTGGTGCTGGGGTTGGTGTTGCTCTTGAACTGCTCGCAGGGGCTGGGCATAAGTGGCCCTAAATGCCGCGCCCTGCTGTTTGTTGGGACACTGAGAGGAGTAGTGGCCCTTCTGGCCACACGTGTAGCAACTGTCAGTTCCAGCCCTACAGACACTACGATGTGGTTTGTTGCAATTTGGACAAAGAGGAACTTCGTTGTGTCTTTGGTTGCCCTCGGCCGGGGCAGGGCCTTGTTGCTTCCCTTGTCCTTGTTGCTGGTATTGTCCAAACGGTGCACTTCCTTGCCATGGCCTCTTGTTAGTCTGGTTTTCACTCCCTTCCTGGTCGTTCCAGTTGCGCTTCCCTTTAAAGTTCTGAGGGCGTGCAGGTGGGTTGGCTGGTGCTGTGGTCTGTGACAGGGCCAACCTTTCTACTGGCATCGCAGCTTCGATGTCCAGTGCCCTGTTCAAAGACTCAACGTACGAGAGTCCACCATGACTAGCTAGAGTCATCCTAATCTCGTGCCTCAGACCGGCACAAAACTTCTCCGCCATTTTCTCATCAGTATCCACCTGCTGTGGAGCATAACGCGATAGATCGCAGAATTCTCTGTCATACTCTGCCACTGTCTTCTTTCCCTGTTCCAGGCTATAGAACTCAGCCTCCTTCTTCTTCCGGTAACTCTTGGGAATATACTTATCGTATAACCCAGTCTTAAAGCTTTACCATGTGTAGGCTGCCCATTGCTCGGGAGTCAGTGTCTTTCGGCGGGCTTCCCACCAAAAGTCAGCCGATCCCGTTAGTTGGAAAGACACGCACGAGAGTCGCTCCTCTTCCGTGCAGCGAAGAAAAGTGAAGATGCGCTCCAATGCGCGTACCCAAGCCTCAGCTTCGGCTGGGTCGCCTATTCCATTAAATGTGGGCGGATTCTGTCGGAGGAAGAGTTCCTCAATCCTTCTGGCAGGGGGTGGAGGGGGTGGGGTTGGTTCCCTATCGTTTCGTGGTTCCTCAGGTATATCATTTCGATTCCTACCGTTGTTAACATTTCTCCTAGCGGTGCGACCTCGTCTAGGCGGCATTCTGCGAACTACGAACATCCCTTCTTAACACATTTTATATGGGAGTCTCTAAGGCAATTTATAAAGAGCTGCTGGTATGCACGAGTCGCAAAGTCATAGATACTACCTCCTGGATTGACTTGTGAAGAATAAAACTCGTAGGGTAACATAAAACATGTGCGAAATTGTCACCAAAAACCCATACTAGGGTCATCAAAAATCGATTCGAAGATCATACCTCGTAAAATCTAGACATCACAACATCATCTAAATCTAGCTTTCAGGCACTTGTCATAGGGGTGATCTAAATCCAGTTCTCAAAATCATAACTTGTGTTAAAGAGGTCCAGACTTCGACAATCAAAACGTTCTAGTGTTGTCGTCTACTGATCTTAAAGCTTGTCATGCGGTGATGATGTACTCTTCTACGTTTCATCGTGAAGTGAGTATATGTCTAACTTAATAGTTCTAAGTCCTCGTGATTCAAACAACAATCATACTTATTCATGTTTCACGCATTTCAAGAAATTAACTTAATAAAACTTGAAAGCACTTACCATAACCTTCGTTGAGCGTGACGAGATGTAGTGCCAGGCTTTTGTCAACTAGCTCATGAGCATGTTGACTTACTTAATCTAGACTCAACTTAGAAGGAATGATTAGTATTCAGAGCGGAACCTCGCTCTGATACCACTCTGTCGCGGCCGCGCCCGCTAGGGATAGCGAACTCGGGGAAATCGCGACGAGGGGAGGGGATTTAGGAGCGGGATTAGAAAGGGGCATATCTAACCTCTTGATGACTCGATGTTTGTATAAGAAAAGCAAATTAAAATAACAGATATTGACGGAGGTCAAAAGGAGACATACATAATATTAACCCAAACGGGTATTTAAGGAGTTTGAGGACATTGTTAAACCATACATATTGTTTTGATAAATGACATGATATCTGGCAAAATCAGTGTTCGCAGCGGAAAAACAACAACTCGAGTATATGTATGAAGACATATACTCAGCTCTGAAACTCTCGGCCTAGATTGACAAAAGCTCCGCTTGCACACCACATCCCCGATCACAACTCAACCTGCACATTTAGAAATACATGCAGGGCTAAGTACGGGAGTACTTAGTGGACACTTGCCGAAAAAAATACATACATGCATAATATTTTATTGTCAAGCCTTTCATCGGTAGTAAGATACGAGGGTTTTCCTTTAAAGACTCGTATTTACTACAAAAATACCATTTCTTTCATAAATAACCCGCGCAGGCATTTTAACATCATTAATCACCATATCAGTAACTCGTGCCGAGAGGTAGGCCTCCCTCTACGGACACTATGATCGGCCAACCCGCTAGATGACTCACGATCACAAGGGTGTACACTAATTCCGAAGGGATTTGCGGTCCCATCCAGAATCCGAATTCGATTAGCATCAGATAGGTAATTAACAACAAAACATAAAGCATTTAGGCATTGACAATATCATTCAAAAATCTTAAGATAAAATTGTAACGGTTCTATAATATGGTTTTAGTTTATACGTAAGAAAGCCTCACCTGGTAGTGGTGACTCACGACTAAGCCTTAACTCTTGCGTTCAACCTTGATTGAAAAGAATAACGCAAGATCTTAGATCGTGGAAAATCTAATCATAAATGAGGATGCGTAATGCAATTATGCATGGCTCATATTCTGTTTATTAGACTAAGGTGATACTAAGGGAAATCTTATCTCTAGTCCTTGTTATTAAAGCAATTAAACCAACTAGGTTTCGTCTCGTGAGATCTAGTAATTACTATATTGATTTGCTCTCTTTAAGGTGTTCTAAATTGCTAATTTAATAATAAACTCCCTTCGTGGGTAACGGAAAAGAAATGAAACTCAAACACCCTAAGTCTGCTCAGTCTCATTGTTCTCTGTTCTGAAAATCAGCTCTGGCTTTTAGGTCAGCTCTGGCGATTTAGGTCAGCTCTGGCGAGCTTAGCCCTGGAAAGTCAGCTCTGGCCTCTGAAAGTCAGCTCTGGCGATTTGATCGGGAAAGTCAGCTCTGGCCTCCGAAAGTCAGCTCTGGCGATTTACTTGGAAAGTCAGCTCTGGCCTCCGAAAGTCAGCTCTGGCGATTCCAGCTCTGCTCTGGAATTTCAGCTCTGCTCAGCATTTCAGCTCTGCTCGGCATCTCAGCTCTGCTCGGCATCTCAGCTCTGCTCGGCCTTTCAGCTCTGCTCGGCCTTTCAGCTCTGCTCGGCCTTTCAGCTCTGCTTGGCCTTTCAGCTCTGCTCGGCATCTCAGCTCTGCTCGGCCGTTCAGCTCTGCTCGGCCTTTCAGCTCTGCTCGGCCTTCAGCTCAACTCGGCCTTTCAGCTCGGCTCGGCATCTCAGCTCTGCTCGGCCTTTCAGCTCTGCTCGGCCTCTCAGCTCTGCTCGGCCTTTCAGCTCTGCTCGGCCTTTCAGCTCTGCTCGGCCGTTTAGCTCTGCTCGGCCTTTCAGCTCTGCTCGGCCCTTCAGCTCAGCTCGGCCTTTCAGCTCTGCTCGGCCCTTCAGCTCAGCTCGGCCCTTCAGCTCTGCTCTGGAATTTCCAGCTCTGCTCTGGAATTTCCATCTCTGCTCTGGCAATTCCAGCTCTGCTCTGGAATTTCCAACTCTGCTCTGGAAACTTCCAGCTCTGCTCTGGAATTTCCAGCTCTGCTCTGGAGTTTCCAGCTCTGCTCTGGAATTTCCAGCTCTGCTCTGGCCATTCCAGCTCTGCTCTGGCATTTTCTGGGCAGAACGACGAGGGTTTCCAGTTTCCAAACCAGAGTTCTCCGTCCTTTCTTGCCTCGATTCTCACTCGTACATCGGCCTAAATCTATACCTATGTGAGCATGCTGTGCTTGTTCAAGTTCATCTACGTTTCGAGCTAAAGTTCTCGTCGTTTAATCAAAGTTTCAAGCCGTGGGTTCTACCGGAGTAGTGACCTATCATGCTTCTATGAGCGTGTGTTTCATGCTGAAAAGAGTAGTAACAGAGGTCGAGAGTTACCTGTTGTCGCGCGCTTTGGTCGGACAAGCACGATGGTTCCTCGCTTCTTCGATCGTCGAGGTTCAAACTTGTACGTGGGCAGCGCTGACCTTCGCTCTACTCGTCTCCGTGCACGGCGTCGAGAGGGATGAATTTCTTGCTGTTGCTGCTGAAAGCTTGAGTGCTGAAATGAGGAAGGGGGCTCAAGGGTCGAAGGGGGATTTATACTGGGAGCTAGGGCGTAGGGTGGCTGCAAAGACAGCCTAGTCTACTCGGCTGTGGTTGGGCAGCGCTGGCGTGGACTTGGCTGGTTGGGCAGCGCTGGCGTGGAAGTCGAGGGGGCGCTGCTGCTGTTGTGTAGGGCTGCAAGGACAGCCCAGTCTACTCGGCTATGGTTGGGCAGCGCTGGCGTGGATGGTTGGGCAGCGCTGGCGTTGGAGAGGGGTGCAGCAGGCGGCCCTTCGGCTGCCCAGCCAATGGGCAGGGCTGCCGCTGCCTTGGCCATAGAGAAGGGGTTGCTTTCGCAGCACTCCTTGCTCACTCCTTTATCCTTCTTTTGATAAAGTAGTAGGTAGATTGAAAAAGGTGATAGGGTAGGCGTGTGATGTGATCTAATAAAAGATCTAAATAAAATTCTTCAGTGTCGGTCACTCTCAGTATTAAAAATACTGGTTTCGTGCTTGCTAACATCGATAAAGCTAAATTAAATCCGTAGATTCAATCCGTTCGTCATTCTAATACTTAAATTAAATCTGTGGATTTAATTATCCTCAAAGTCGGAAATAAATTCACGACTTGATAAATCATGCGAAGATAAACTCTATCTTGGTAAATAACACAACTTAGCTAAGTTGGTTATAACTCGAATTAATCATTCGTCAACTCAAAGATTCTCATCGCGGTCTTAAACACGCGAAGATAAATAAAGCATCTTGTAAGCTAAGTGACTTTGTCACCAAGATTCATAAATTCAGAAACATAATAGAAAACATAAAACTTCAATTGCTGGCAGATAGGTAAATAAACACACAATACTGTAATTAAAATACTGATAAAAGAGTGGGTTACTACAAATTGACTCTTTTAAAAAATAATGTTAAATAATTGAACTCCTAAAGTGCCTTCAATTATTACCTCTCAAAACAAATTCAATTTTAACATTATAATTCAATTTCTCCCTCCATTTTTTCTTCCATTTTGTCTTTCTTATCCCATCAATTTTTTCACTATTTCTCTCTCTCTCTCTCTCTAATTCTTTTCTAAATATCATCAAATTCTCTCTTTCTCTCTCTCTCTCTCTTTAATTCTTTTCTAAATATCATCAAATTTGATTTATGAAAAAAATATTCAATACGCATCTTAGGTTTAAGTTTATCAAGAAATATCAAATTATATATTATAGTTTATGTTACAAAGGGAATTAGAAAACAACCACATTATAAAGGATGTTGTAAACATTTATGTTGTCTATTAGTATTTTTTTAAATTCATAAATATTAAAAGGTAAATTTTAATATTATTATATTTTAACTCCATAATCTAAGTGTATCGCATAGGTGGTATATTATATACATATATATACACATAGAAGAATATGTAAATAGATTTATTTTTGAAGAAAATAAATTCAACTAGAATTAGACGTTATTGAAGGACATTATTGAAAGTTTACATTTAAACGTATAATTAGACGTTAATAATTAAATTATTTAATCCACAAATAACCAACAATTTTATATAATCACACGCCTAATACAAATACTTTAACTATGCTCAAACTAAATTTATAATTATTTCAAAAAAAAAAGGAAAAAGAATCCAGTCATCCAAATGAACATTAAAGGCACTTTAACATATCATTCTTCTTCTTCTTTTTATTTGCATAGATTATTTTTTTTCTCTGTGTATAAATGAGTTCTAAATCAAATATGCAATATGTCTATTAAATGAAAATTTATGAAAAGAGGTCTAATATATGATATGCATAAATTGAATTTAAAATGAATATGTTATAATAGTTTAAATTTCAGCATATTATTTTACTGAAACAACTATTTTTTTATTTTTTTTATAATTTTCATTTTATATTTTTCAGCATATTATTTTAATGAAACAACTATTTTTTATATTTTTGATAATTTTATTTTTATATTTTTCATATTATATATATTACTAGATTTTATTATTAATTATAATATTTAATTTGAAAGTAGTTATAAATGTCTCATATTTTAAAAATGCTCCCATATTATAATTATAAAAAAATATTATTTTACTCTATATAAAATTAGAACAACGGATAACTTTTTTTAAATAATTAATATTCTAAAATAACTATTAATGCATTACTTACAAATTTCAAGTTCTCAAGAAAAAAAAAAATCAATATTTTTATTACATGTGGATAATTATGTTTCAATTTACAAAGTTTTTCTGTTCATTGCACAATCCTTATTTTTTTTTATTTATATGTAATTTTGTTCGAGATAAAATATGCAATATGTAATTATATATCTTAAATGAAAGATCATGAAAATCCTTTAATTTGATACATGAAATGTATAAATCAATTTAAAATGAGCAAGTTATGACTGCTAATAATCTATATATATACATATATATTAATTTTCTTGAAAGTTGAGACTGCTGCAACACTTAAACTTCTTCTTAACATTTTATTGTTTTTCTCATCGTTGTTTTTATATACTAGTGCCTCCCGCGTTGTGCGCAGTGAATATGATTTTAGATTCGCGCAAAATATGTATATATATATATATATATATATGTTTTATAATATTAATATAAATTAATACAATTAAATTTTGATATCAAATTAATTTTTTGCAAAGTGATCCAATATTTTACTATAACCAATGTAATTCAAATAAAAATATAACATATGTCTATACATAGATATTGTATCACTTATATAAGGAGTTCCATAATTATACAAATTAAATCAAATTTATCGTATAAAACAAGTTGTGTATTAATTTGTATGTAACATTATGAATTTGGTGTGAAAAATAATGAATTAAAAAAATCAACATATGAGATTCAAATTCTGGACCAAAAATTCATTCAGCAAAACTATAATTTCACCAAAGTTCTTCATAATTCAAGGGATTAAAGACATACCATATCTCAACACATATTTTTGAAAAATTAATAAACATGTAAAGATATCCGAGCTTAATTTAATACCTATCAAATATAATTGTATGGATACAAAAAAATATAATACATTAATTAAAAATAAAAAAGTTATCATATTTAGAAAGAAACACTTATTTTAAACAAATTAATTAAAACATATAATCTTTCTTGGTCTCTTATAACTTTTAATTCAATAAAAATTGAATTATTTAATATTGAATTTAATTAAATATTGATTTTATTAAAAGAAAAGAACCAAAAACCCTTGAGAACACAAAGAGCAAACTAAGGGCCGAGCCTCATTAAAACCCTTATAAGGCAAACACGCGAGGGAAAATCCTTAAAAGAGAAAAAGAGTACTCGTCAAAGCGAGAAAGTGCGAGGAAGCGGAGGTGAGACAACTTCAAAGGTTCCAGCCTAACCATCACCCCTAAGTCGCTCGGCTTCCCAACACAGAAAAAGGGGACGAACACAAGACACAAGCTGTGTCACGACCGCACTTGCTAAGGATAGCAAATTCGGGAAAACCGCGACTAGGGGAGGGGATTTAGGAGCGGGATTAGAAAAGGGGCATGTTTAGCTTCTTGATGACTCAACTTGTATAAAGAATTCAATCGAAATATCTAGATATCAACGAAGGCCACAAGGGGACCGTACATAATATTATCCCAAAACGGGGTACTCAATGGTTTTAGTACATTATTAAATAATACATATTGTTTGACAAATGACATAATATCTTAACATAATCAGTGTTCGCAGCGGAATAACAATAACTTGAGTATATGTATGAAGACATATACTCCACTCTGAGGTTCTCGTCCTAAATTGACAAAAGCTCCGCTTGCACACTACATCCTCGATCACAGCTCAACCTGCACATTTAAAAATACATGCAGGGCTAAGTACAAAAGTACTTAGTGGACACTTGCCGAAATTTACATATATGCATAATATTTTATTGTCAAGCCTTTCAACAGTAGTAATATACGAGGGTTTTCCTTTAAAGACTCGTATTTACCAAAATTAATATCATTTCTTTCATCAATAACCCGCGCAGGTATTTTATATCATTAATCACCATATCAGTAACTCGTGCCGAGAGGGAGGCCTCCCTCTACGGACACTATGATCGGCCAACCCGCTAGATGACTCACGATCACAAGGGTGTACACTAATTCCGAAGGGATTTGCGGTCCCATCCAGAATCCGAATTCGATTAACATCAGATAGGCAATTAATAATAAAACATAAAGCATTTAGGCATTGACAATATCATTTAAATTCATAAGCATAAAGTCTTAACAATTCTACTATATGGTTTTAGTTTATACGTAAGAAAGCCCACCTGAATAGCAGACTCACGGTTTAGCTCTAACTCTGGTGCTTGACCTTTAATCCGAGAGAATAAAATAAAATTCTAATTCTCGAAAAATCTCAATAAATGAGGATGCGTGAAATGATTATGCATGACTCATATTCCTTTAATTAAATTATGAGATGCTAATCCTATTTAAGGAATTAAAGCTCGTCTTATGAGGTCGGATTATTAATCTTTAATAATCTACTCATCTTAAAATAATCTAATTCACTTACTAATTAATAATTAGTAAGTCTTAAAATCTTCTCTAATTAAACTTAATAGAATAATTATGAAGGCCCAATTAAAATAAAATAATCAAGGCCCAAAAGGAATTTAATTCGAGCCCAAATGAACGAATTCGAAGCCCAGTGCATTAATAATATTAGGCCCAACATCAATTAAATTCTAGAGCCCAACAAATGAGGCCCAAGATAATAAAATCATGAAGCCCAATAAGTGAGCCCATCATCACCCTTAAAATAATTAGTAAATTTTAATATTAATCACTAATTAAAATAATTAGGATTAATAAAGAGGCCTAAAATAATAATTCTTATTGGGTTAAATAAATAAATTTCATTGGACTTAATCAATTAAATAGTAGGAGTTCAATTAATAAAAATAATAAATTCATTATTAACAATTAATAGAAGCCCAATCAAAATAAATAATAAGAGCCCATTTATAAAAATAATAGAGTCCAAACAATATATATATATTAGCCCAATGGAAATAAAATAAGCAAAGCCCAATTGAATTAATCTCCGGCCCAATAAAATAAACTAGGCCCAAAAGGAATCGGCCCAAACCCGGCCCAACTGAGGAAGGCCCACTCCTCTCTTCCACTATTATCTCTCACGCCTCTCTCTCTCTTTTTCTCTACCAATATTTTCCTCTTTCTCTCACAATTCACTATCATCGGTCCCCCTCTTTTTTTTTTATAACACAAATCACACCACTCAACATCATCTCTCTCCTTATCTTTAATAAAGTAAAATTTCTCCTCTTTATTAACAAAACACACGCTGCACACACATTTTTTTATATCTCTCTTTCTCTCTTTATTAAAGCCAACATTCATTCTCTCAATATAATTATCGAGACTCTCTCTTTTTTTTTTTAAAAGCAGAACCCACCATCTCCCTCATTCTCACAATTAAAAACGCTGCTCAACTCTCTCTCTCAAAATCACGCTGCTCACATCTCTCTTTCTCTCGCTCGATTCCGGCGTCGCGCCGCCGCGCCGCTCCGCCTGCAATCGCCCGCTGAAGTCGTCGTTGGAGTTGCTGCTGCTCGCCCGGAGTCGCGGCTGCTGTTGCAGAGCTCCGAAATCCGGCGAATCAGCCTCTATCGCGCCGAGGTCCGGCGCCTCCTTCTCTCTTCCTCAATCTCGCTCCGCCTTCAATCGCCCACTGAAGTCGCCGCCGTCTGGAGTTGCCGCCACCGTCGCCAACTGGAGCCTCGGCAGCCGCTGCCTCTCCTGGAATTGCTGCCGTTGCTGCTGCTCTGGATTTGGCGAGAGACGGCAGAACAGCCGCTGCCGACAGAGGCCAGCTCGCCGGATGTCTTCCTCCGAAGTTGGCGCCGCTGTCGTTGGGAGATCGGCGAACGCCTGCTGCTTCACCCGCGAGTCGCCAATTGCTCGTCGTTGCTACCGCTGTAGTAGGGAGGTCGACGAACAGCCGGGGTCTCGATCGCTTGTCGCCGCTGACTCGAAGCCGAGTCGAGCAGAGCAGTCAGTTGTTTCCTTGGACTCGACTGAACAGGGCGGTCAGCCATTACTCTTCTAACAAGCTAAGTTATCTACTTTCATTCTTCTTCTACTTCAGTTTCTAGTTGTTAAGTGTGGGGGTTCTCATGATTCGCTGTTCTAAGGTGTAGAGTATAACAATGTATGAATTAAACTATTTCTGTTGAATGCTAATCATGTACGCATATGTGTTTTGCTATGTTTCTCTGTAATAAACTCCATCTTATATTTCTGAATTTCTAAAACATGAAGTGAGGAAAGTGAAATGCATATATGAAGATAGTGAACTGAGATGGCATGAAATACCTTGAATGATGCTTGGTGTTTATGGACTGCTCGTTGGTGTTGAATGAAGCAAGAATTAACTGATACTTGAAAATTTCTTTGGCAGAGAATGATGAAAACGTTTAAGTGTGGAATGGGTATGAGGAGATTATGCTTGGTGATTTCTCGATGGAAGGAGTAGATTTGTTGCTGTGATGAAGAAGGTGAATGAGGATGAATTTATACTGAACTTAAGGAGAGCTGATTAGTGTGAAAGGATGATGAATAGTACGGCTAAATTGTTGAGCGTGGTTGAAGAATTAATGAGATTAGATTTGCTGCTGACAAATTAGATTTGTCTGTTGAATACTTGGGATTTTGCTTGCTGCAAATTTTTTTTTGACTACGTAAGAGTGAAATAAAAACTAAGCACGGGTGAGAATAGAGTGGCTGAGGGAGCATGGCGTGCTAGATTTAATACACGGAATAATATCTAAATTAATATCGTAGATTTAATTCTTCACAAGCCGGAATAAATTCACGACTCAAGAAATAAAAAAAATAGAAAATTAATTCTATTGTGATTAATAATTAACATGACTTAACTAAGTCAGTTATGAATCTGAACTGAATAATTATTGGCTTACTCAATAATTCTCATCGTGGTTTTACTCCCGCGAAGCTAACTGGCTTAGAAATAAAATAATAACCATGCTTCAATTAGAAAATAATTCAGTGTCATAAGCTGAATTTAAATCATAAATAATTACTGAGCTTGATTTACTGAAAGATGAAATAATAATTATCGTATTACTGGATTTAAATATAATAAAAGAGCGGGTTGTTACATACTACCCCTCTTGACAAAAATTTCGTCCCGAAATTTGCATACCTATGTGAAAAGTTCTGGGTATTTTTCTTTCATCTGGTCCTCAAGTTCCCACGTTGCTTCTTCCGGTCCATGGTGTCTCCACAGTATTTTGACTGACGCGATCGATTTATTCCTTAACTCTTGCACCTTTCGGTCCAAAATGGCTTCAGGTTTTTCCTCGTACGTCAAGTCTGGGTTAAGAATCATTTCATCTTGGTGAATCACGTGTTTGGTGTCAAACACGTACCGTCTCAGCTGTGACACGTGGAATACATTGTGGACGTTTCCAAAGCTAGGTGGCAGTGCCAACCTATACGCTACGGGACCTATTCTTTCAAGGATCTCATAAGGTCCTACAAAACGGGGTCTCAACTTACCCTTAACACCGAATCTAACGATCCCTTTTGAGGGTGATATTTTAAGGAAAACCTTGTCTCCAATCTGAAATTGTAGTTCAGTTCGTCGGGTATCAGCATAAGACTTCTGTCTGTCCTGAGCCTCTTTAATTCTTGCTCTAATCTGGCGGATGGTCTCAATCATCTCGCTTACTGCATCTGGCCCAAGGATTTTTCTTTCACCCACCTCATCCCAGTAAAGTGGTGATCTACACTTCCTTCCATACAGCGCCTCATAAGGTGCCATATCAATGGTTGCCTGGTAACTATTGTTGTAGGCGAATTCGATTAACGGCAGCACTGATTCCCAACTTCCTCCTCGGTCTAGCACCACTGTCCTCAACATATCTTCAAGGGTCTGAATTGTCCTTTCTGATTGTCCATCTGTTTGAGGGTGAAAGGCGGTGCTAAAGTTTAATCTCGTTCCCAACTCTTTCTGCAAACTGATCCAAAATCTAGAAGTAAATTTTGAATCTCTATCTGAAGTAATGGATATTGGTATTCCATGTAGCCGTACAATCTCACGAATGTACAGTTGGGCTAGTTTCTCCGATCCATGGGTAATTGGAATCGGTATAAAATGAGCGCTCTTTGTGAGACGGTCTACTATTACCCAAATAGATGTGTTGCCCCTATTTGTCTTGGGTAGACCCGTCACGAAATCCATCGCTATGTGCTCCCACTTCCATTCTGGAATTTCCAATGGCTGTAATTTCCCATATGGTCGTTGATGTAAAGCTTTCACTTGCTGGCATGCAAGGCAACGCTCTACAAACGAGGCTATATCTCGTTTCATCCCGTCCCACCAAAACTTCTGTTTTAGATCTTCGTACATTTTGGTACTTCCGGGATGAGCGGTATAGGGCGTGTCATGAGCTTCACTCATGATCTCGTTTCTGAGTTCCTTGTTATGGGGAACACACAATCTTTCTTCAAAAAGAACTGCGTTATCCGTTGCCTCTTGGTAGCCTCCTGGCGTGCCTGTTCGGATCTTGAGACGAACTTTTTCCAAGCTCTCATCCGCTCTCTGGGCACTGACGATCCTTTCTCTGAGATCTGGGACGGCTACTAGAGTTGCAATAATTGCTCTTGTCGTTGCCGGTGGCTGAACCACTTCTATCTTCAATTTGTCAAAATCCCTTACAAGCGTGTCCTCTTGAGTGAGAAGAAGTCCTAACTCGGATTGAGTTTTACGACTTAAAGCATCAGCTACTACATTAGCTTTTCCCGGGTGGTAGTTGATACCGCAGTCGTAATCCTTCACGAGCTCGAGCCATCTCCTCTGTCTCATATTCAAGTCTTTCTGCTCGAAAAAATACTTAAGGCTTTTGTGATCAGTGAAGATTTCACATCTAACTCCGTATAGATGGTGTCTCCAAATTTTCAAAGCATGCACAATTGCTGCCAGTTCCAGATCATGAGTGGGGTAGTTCAATTCATGTGGCCTTAGTTGTCGCGAGGCGTAGGCAATGACCTTTCCTTCTTGCATCAACACACAACCTAGTCCATTTTTGGACGCGTCCGTGAAGATCACGTATTCTTTATCGGCTGCTGGAACTGCTAGCACTGGTGCAGTTGTCAATTTCTTCTTCAGCTCTTGGAAGCTGGCTTCACACTCTTCGTTCCACTTATACTTGATTCCTTTGTGAAGTAATTGCGTCATTGGTCTCGCTATTTTAGAGAATCCTTCGATGAATCTCCGGTAGTATCCCGCCAAACCTAAGAAACTCCGAATTTCATTAGGTGTGGTTGGTGATTTCCACTCGCGCACTGCTTGCACCTTGGCGGGGTCCACCTTGATTCCATCTGCTGATACGATGTGCCCTAGAAACATTACTTCTTTCAACCAAAATTCGCACTTGCTGAATTTGGCGAACAACTTCTCCGTCTTTAATGTCTCCAGGATGATTCTTAAATGATTTTCATGCTCTTGGTCATTCTTAGAATAGATGAGGATATCATCTATAAACACTAAGACAAATTTGTCTAAGTATGGATGGAAAACTCGATTCATGAGGTCCATGAATACTGCCGGTGCATTGGTTAGACCAAATGGCATGACAATGAATTCATAGTGACCATATCTTGTGCGGAAAGCGGTCTTAGATATATCCTCTGGTCTGATCATCAGTTGATGATAACCAGACCTTAAATCTATTTTTGAGAATACACTGGCTCCTTTTAGTTGATCGAACAAATCATCTATCCTTGGAATAGGGTATTTGTTTTTAAGCGTCAGTTTGTTCAACTCTCGATAATCAATGCACATTCTCATGGTTCCATCTTTCTTCTTGACAAAGAGTACAGGCGCTCCCCAAGGCGAGACACTGGGTCTGATGAAACCCAAGTCCAAGAGTTCCTGTAGTTGCACCTTTAATTCTTGTAGTTCCTTTGGGGCCATCCTGTACGGTGCCTTTGATACTGGGGCAGATCCAGGTTCTAGATCAATGGTGAAATCTAGTTGCCTGTCTGGAGGTAGTCCTGGCAATATTTCAGGAAAAACTTCTGGAAAGTCTCGTACTATTGCCACATCTTCCACCTTCTTGTCTTCACTAGCTTCCCCGTTTAGGTAGACGAGATAAGCTGTGTTTCCTTCCTTCATCATCTCTTTTCTGGCTTGTAATGCGGATATCACTGGTACTCTTTTCTTCATACCTATGCCGTGAAATTCCGTCGGTTCCTTTCCAGGTGGTCGAAGAGAAATTTTTCGTTCACTACAAAGGATGGTGGCGTGATTCTCAGCTAGCCAGTCCATTCCTAAGATCATATCTACGTCCCACATGAGCAGAATATTAAGATTGTTCGCTACCATCTTAAGTTCTCCTATTTCAAATTCTACGTTCGAGCAAACATGTGTGGTGGTAGATCTTTCTCCTGAGGGTGTAGTGATTCTTAAGGCACACTTAGCTCGTTCTGATTCGATTTCTAAGGTATCTACGCAAGGGGCAGATATAAAAGAATGCGAGGCACCAGTATCGAACAGAATCATTATGGAAAAACCTTTAAGCTTGCCCATACCTGCCAGGTTTCCTTGGTTTTTCTCGGGCTGGTTTTGGGTGAGAGCCAAGGCTCTCGCCTGCTGCGGCAATGGTTGTTGCCGCCTCTGTTGCTGTTGGCGCTATTGGTTCTTGTGTTGGTATTGCTGCTGGTATGGCTGTTGTTGGCGGGGCTGGTATTGGTATTGCTGCTGGTATGGCTGTTGTTGGCGGGGCTGGTATTGGTATTGCTGCTGGTATGGCTGTTGTTGGCGGGGCTGGTGTTGCCCTTGAACTGCTTGCAGGGGCTGGGCATAAGTGGCCCTGATTGCCGCGCCCTGCTGTTTGTTGGGGCATTGTGAGGAGTAGTGGCCCTTCTGGCCACACGTGTAGCAACTGTCAGTTCCAGCCTTACAGACACCACGATGTGGTTTGTGGCATTTTGGACAAAGGAGAACTTCATTTTGTCTTTGGCTGCCTCCAGCCGGGGCAGGACCCTGTTGCTTCCCTTGTCCTTGTTGCTGATATTGTCCCAACGGCGCATTTCCTTGCCATGGCCTCTTGTTAGTCTGGTTTTCACTTCCTCTATGGTCGTTCCAGTTGCGCTTCCCTTTAAAGTTCTGAGGGCGTGCAGGTGGGTTGGCTGGCGCTGAGGTCTGTGATGGAGCCAACCTTTCTACTGGCATCGCAGCTTCGATGTCCAGTGCCCTGTTCAAAGACTCAGTGTATGAGAGTCCACCATGACTAGCTAGAGTCATCCGAATCTCGTGCCTCAGACCAGCACAAAATTTCTCCGCCATTTTCTCATCAGTATCCACCTGTTGTGGAGCATAACGCGGTAGATCGCAGAACTCTCTGTCATACTCTGTCACCGTCCTTTTCCCTTGTTTCAGGCTATAGAACTCAGCCTCCTTCTTCTTTCTGTAGCTTTTGGGAATATACTTATCATATAATCCCGTCTTAAAGTCTTCCCAAGTGTATGCTGCCCATTGTTCGGGAGTCAGAGTCTTTCGGCGGGCTTCCCACCAAAAGTCAGCCGATCCGGCTAGTTGGAAAGACATACACGAGAGTCGCTCCTCTTCTGTGCAGTGTAGGAAGGTGAAGATACGTTCCAAGGCGCGTATCCAAGCTTCGGCCTCGGCTGGGTCGCCTGTCCCAGTGAATGTGGGCGGATTCTGTCGAAGAAACAGTTCTTCAGTCCTTCTAGCAGGGGGTGGAGGGGGTGGGGTAGGTTCCCTGTCGTTTCGCCGTCCCTCAGGTATTTCATCACGATTTCCATTGTTGTTAATGTTCCTCCTAGCGGGGCGACCTCGTTTAGGCAGCATTCTGTACAATACAAACACCCATTTTAACGCATTCTATACAGGAGTCTCTAAGGCAATTAATAAAGAATTGTTTGTCAAATTTAACTTATCATAACTCCAAAACTAAAATATAACAGGAACCGTTGCATGCACAAGTCACATTATTCAAAGTTACTACATTCTTAACTGACTCGTGAAGAATAAAATCCGTAGAGAAACATAAAACATACACGAGATCGTCGTAGAAAACCCATGCTAGGGTCATTTATATCTCATGGAAGATTGCCTCATCGAGGGCTTTTACATCGTCAACCCAAAATGTAAGTAAAGTCTATCTAGTACTCCCTATGATGTACCGGCTTACTAGTTAAGCAATCACAAAAGGGTTTTTATTCACGGAACGTCCTAGAGACCAACATTTCCGTACTAATGCTAACTAGAAACAACATAAATAAAATCATAGTCATTGGAACGAATTATCGTTTCCGGAGTATATCCACAAGCTAAAACTATCAAATCTGTGAACTCTGAGTCGCGGTACGACTGTTCCTCGGTGACGCCAGGGGGTCCTCCTCCGGATCCTCCTCGGGGTCCTCCTCCTCATCCTCGCCCGGCTCCCAGCTGGGCATCAGAGTCTCTCCCTGGCCCTCGCCTGTCTCCTGTATGATCTGGGCTGAGCGGAAGATGTCGTCCATAATCTCACGGATCGGATCGTCTCTGGTGCGGATCCTGGCCGTGGTACGAGGCTTGATCGGAGCTGGAGTTGGCACGGGCTCGGGACGAGTAATCCTCATCGTACCATACTGTGCTGTATCGTCATCCTCCTGCACAGGGTATTTGCCCCTATCTAGGAACTCCCTCATGTTGGCCATGACCCTGTCGACATCTGCCATGGCAGCCTCAAACCTTGCGTCTATCGTAGGTATCAGTGGTGGTGGAGGAGTAGTAACTCGGATCACTGAGTCAGGAGGCGATGGGAAATCCCTGCGAACCCGTGGACGAGAAGGGCCTGCCTCGTCATCATGCCTACCACGGCGCCCTAGAACTGAGGTACGTGGTGGAGGGTCTCGTGGCAAGGCCATCGGAGACTCAGGGGCAGTAGCGGGTGTCTCTGCTGGCAAAGGCGTCCCCACCTGTACGTAGTCTCCCAGAAGGATGTAGGGCCCTAGAGGGGCGCGGCCCCACAAAGTGAAACAGATCTGAAGCTCCGCAATAAAGCTAGGGAAGTCTCCCATGAGGTCGTGGTAATCTTCTCGGCGAAAGATGTAGTGGGCAGAGATCTGCCTAGCCCATCCCTGCCACTCGGAAGGTAACAGTAAGATCAACCTCTGGATACCGTCATACCCTGATACTCCATGTGCACTCGCCTCGACCCAGTGTCTGTGAAAACCTGCGAGGAACTGTCCGAGGTTATCCCCGTGACATGGAGCATAGGTGCGGTAGGACCGCTCGACCTCCTCTGGACTAGCCCATGGGGGCAGTGGTCGTCGTCGGGTGAAAACAGTCCTCGCCATCTAACAAAGGAAATTCTATCGTCAAAAGTAGCACACGACAAGTAACTTAAGGCGATAAGGTTCTAAATATCTAAAATCGGAAAACAAGTTCGGTTCAATAACCATAACGTGCAAAAATACCTCATCATCTAAATCTAGCATTTACACAAGCCATACAGGTTCTTAATACTTAATCACAGATTACCAATTCGACTATCATATAGTTCTAGTGTCGTTGTTTACCGAACTTAGGGCTTGTTATGTGATGATGATATTTTCTTAAATCTAGCAACGAGCACTAAAAGTTTCAACAAAATAAGTTCAAAAGGCCAAGCTAATTCAAGATCTCATCGTAGAAAAACACTCGAATATTTAAGCTATGCCCATGCCATCAACGTACTATTGGCGTTCGTTACGCTGCTCAATCTTCATGCTCGTGGTTTCATCATGCGACCCTTCGTGTGATTCTTCTTTCTCTATTTCGACCATCATTGTCGATGTCATCGTAACATGAAGAAAAAGTTAAGGCATCTCCCTAAGTTCTCTTCTATGTTCCGTCGTGAGAGTGAGCATATATAACTTAACAGTTCTAAGTTCTTGTGATTCATACCATAGTCATACTTATTCATGCTTCATACATTTCAAGAAATTAACTTAATTAAAACTTGAAAGTACTTACCATAACCTCCGTTGAGCGTGACGAGATGTAGTGCCAAGCTTTTGTCAACTAGTTCAAAGTGTATTTACTTACTTAATCTAGACTCAACTTAGAAGGAATGAGTAGTACACAGAGCAAAAGAAATGCTCTGATACCATTCTGTCACGACCGCACTTGCTAAGGATAGCAAATTCGGGAAAACCGCGACTAGGGGAGGGGATTTAGGAGCGGGATTAGAAAAGGGGCATGTTTAGCTTCTTGATGACTCGACTTGTATAAAGAATTCAATCGAAATATCTAGATATCAACGAAGGCCACAAGGGGACCGTACATAATATTATCCCAAAACGGGGTACTCAATGGTTTTAGTACATTATTAAATAATACATATTGTTTGACAAATGACATAATATCTTAACATAATCAGTGTTCGCAGCGGAATAACAATAACTTGAGTATATGTATGAAGACATATACTCCACTCTGAGGTTCTCGTCCTAAATTGACAAAAGCTCCGCTTGCACACTACATCCTCGATCACAGCTCAACCTGCACATTTAAAAATACATGCAGGGCTAAGTACAAAAGTACTTAGTGGACACTTGCCGAAATTTACATATATGCATAATATTTTATTGTCAAGCCTTTCAACAGTAGTAATATACGAGGGTTTTCCTTTAAAGACTCGTATTTACCAAAATTAATATCATTTCTTTCATCAATAACCCGCGCAGGTATTTTATATCATTAATCACCATATCAGTAACTCGTGCCGAGAGGGAGGCCTCCCTCTACGGACACTATGATCGGCCAACCCGCTAGATGACTCACGATCACAAGGGTGTACACTAATTCCGAAGGGATTTGCGGTCCCATCCAGAATCCGAATTCGATTAACATCAGATAGGCAATTAATAATAAAACATAAAGCATTTAGGCATTGACAATATCATTTAAATTCATAAGCATAAAGTCTTAACAATTCTACTATATGGTTTTAGTTTATACGTAAGAAAGCCCACCTGAATAGCAGACTCACGGTTTAGCTCTAACTCTGGTGCTTGACCTTTAATCCGAGAGAATAAAATAAGATTCTAATTCTCGAAAAATCTCAATAAATGAGGATGCGTGAAATGATTATGCATGACTCATATTCCTTTAATTAAATTATGAGATGCTAATCCTATTTAAGGAATTAAAGCTCGTCTTATGAGGTCGGATTATTAATCTTTAATAATCTACTCATCTTAAAATAATCTAATTCACTTACTAATTAATAATTAGTAAGTCTTAAAATCTTCTCTAATTAAACTTAATAGAATAATTATGAAGGCCCAATTAAAATAAAATAATCAAGGCCCAAAAGGAATTTAATTCGAGCCCAAATGAACGAATTCGAAGCCCAGTGCATTAATAATATTAGGCCCAACATCAATTAAATTCTAGAGCCCAACAAATGAGGCCCAAGATAATAAAATCATGAAGCCCAATAAGTGAGCCCATCATCACCCTTAAAATAATTAGTAAATTTTAATATTAATCACTAATTAAAATAATTAGGATTAATAAAGAGGCCTAAAATAATAATTCTTATTGGGTTAAATAAATAAATTTCATTGGACTTAATCAATTAAATAGTAGGAGTTCAATTAATAAAAATAATAAATTCATTATTAACAATTAATAGAAGCCCAATCAAAATAAATAATAAGAGCCCATTTATAAAAATAATAGAGTCCAAACAATATATATATATTAGCCCAATGGAAATAAAATAAGCAAAGCCCAATTGAATTAATCTCCGGCCCAATAAAATAAACTAGGCCCAAAAGGAATCGGCCCAAACCCGGCCCAACTGAGGAAGGCCCACTCCTCTCTTCCACTATTATCTCTCACGCCTCTCTCTCTCTTTTTCTCTACCAATATTTTCCTCTTTCTCTCACAATTCACTATCATCGGTCCCCCTCTTTTTTTTTTTTATAACACAAATCACACCACTCAACATCATCTCTCTCCTTATCTTTAATAAAGTAAAATTTCTCCTCTTTATTAACAAAACACACGCTGCACACACATTTTTTTATAACTCTCTTTCTCTCTTTATTAAAGCCAACATTCATTCTCTCAATATAATTATCGAGACTCTCTCTTTTTTTTTTAAAAGCAGAACCCACCATCTCCCTCATTCTCACAATTAAAAACGCTGCTCAACTCTCTCTCTCAAAATCACGCTGCTCACATCTCTCTTTCTCTCGCTCGATTCCGGCGTCGCGCCGCCGCGCCGCTCCGCCTGCAATCGCCCGCTGAAGTCGTCGTTGGAGTTGCTGCTGCTCGCCCGGAGTCGCGGCTGCTGTTGCAGAGCTCCGAAATTCGGCGAATCAGCCTCTATCGCGCCGAGGTCCGGCGCCTCCTTCTCTCTTCCTCAATCTCGCTCCGCCTTCAATCGCCCACTGAAGTCGCCGCCGTCTGGAGTTGCTGCCACCGTCGCCAACTGGAGCCTCGGCAGCCGCTGCCTCTCCTGGAATTGCTGCCGTTGCTGCTGCTCTGGATTTGGCGAGAGACGGCAGAACAGCCGCTGCCGACAGAGGCCAGCTCGCCGGCTGTCTTCCTCCGAAGTTGGCGCCGCTGTCGTTGGGAGATCGGCGAACGCCTGCTGCTTCACCCGCGAGTCGCCAACTGCTCGTCGTTGCTACCGCTGTAGTAGGGAGGTCGACGAACAGCCGGGGTCTCGATCGCTTGTCGCCGCTGACTCGAAGCCGAGTCGAGCAGAGCAGTCAGTTGTTTCCTTGGACTCGACTGAACAGGGCGGTCAGCCATTACTCTTCTAACAAGCTAAGTTATCTACTTTCATTCTTCTTCTACTTCAGTTTCTAGTTGTTAAGCGTGGGGGTTCTCATGATTCGCTGTTCTAAGGTGTAGAGTATAACAATGTATGAATTAAACTATTTCTGTTGAATGCTAATCATGTACGCATATGTGTTTTGCTATGTTTCTCTGTAATAAACTCCATCTTATATTTCTAAATTTCTAAAACATGAAGTGAGGAAAGTGAAATGCATATATGAAGATAGTGAACTGAGATGGCATGAAATACCTTGAATGATGCTTGGTGTTTATGGACTGCTCGTTGGTGTTGAATGAAGCAAGAATTAACTGATACTTGAAAATTTCTTTGGCAGAGAATGATGAAAACGTTTAAGTGTGGAATGGGTATGAGGAGATTATGCTTGGTGATTTCTCGATGGAAGGAGTAGATTTGTTGCTGTGATGAAGAAGGTGAATGAGGATGAATTTATACTGAACTTAAGGAGAGCTGATTAGTGTGAAAGGATGATGAATAGTACGGCTAAATTGTTGAGCGTGGTTGAAGAATTAATGAGATTAGATTTGCTGCTGACAAATTAGATTTGTCTGTTGAATACTTGAGATTTTGCTTGCTGCAATTTTTTTTTTTGACTACGTAAGAGTGAAATAAAAACTAAGCACGGGTGAGAATAGAGTGGCTGAGGGAGCATGGCGTGCTAGATTTAATACACGGAATAATATCTAAATTAATATCGTAGATTTAATTCTTCACAAGCCGGAATAAATTCACAACTCAAGAAATAAAAAAAATAGAAAATTAATTCTATTGTGATTAATAATTAACATGACTTAACTAAGTCAGTTATGAATCTGAACTGAATAATTATTGGCTTACTCAATAATTCTCATCGTGGTTTTACTCCCGCGAAGCTAACTGGCTTAGAAATAAAATAATAACCATGCTTCAATTAGAAAATAATTCAGTGTCATAAGCTGAATTTAAATCATAAATAATTACTGAGCTTGATTTACTGAAAGATGAAATAATAATTATCGTATTACTGGATTTAAATATAATAAAAGAGCGGGTTGTTACAAGCTGAACGCAAAAACAAAACAACAAAACGCGCTCCACAGAATCCAACTCGCACCAGGCAAAGACTGCAAGAAAACCGAAGAAGGAGATAACACTCCGAGATTCGGCACATCAACGACGGAAACCGCTGAATCCCACCAAAATCCGACTCGGAGAAAAAGAGCCGAAATCCAAAGGAGTCCGACCAGCTTCGCCCCCGAGCCGAGCTCACCCGGACACGGAAAGGCTCCGCTGCCACTCCAACCCCAACGACGCCAAAGCACCATCAACCAGCTCCAGTTAGACCCACCAGAACCGGAATTGAAAAGATCCAGCAGCCATGGTCCGGCGTCCTTCCAGCCAACAGCAACGCACAGCTCTGAAAAGAATGTTCCGAAACCAGAACCAACAACGCCAACACCATCACCCGTGCAGCTCCCAGCAGCACCAACCCGCATACCAAGTGTTCGGATAAAAACCCAAACCAAAAAAGACGCACCCCAACTGTTGGCCAAAACAACAGCGTACCGGCCAAACGAGTCCACCAACCAATAATTGGAGAATTAGCGAACCAGACGCAGTTGACTGTGCGAGGCCATATCTAGACGAACCGCAACCTTAATCTCCTCAATTTCGTGCGGCCACCACCCTTCCAAACGCTGTTGATTGGCCATAATATCAGCCGCTTTGTTGCCCTCTCTATATATATGTGTAACCTGCAAAGTGAAGTCCTCTAAAATCTGTAAAATGTTATGCCAAGTCGCCTTAAACCTCCAAGGCACAGCCGAAGATCAAGAATGCAGGAGAGAAACGACATAGGTAGAATCGGCTTCAATCCATAACTTGTGCCACCCACGAGTATAAGCAATTTGAATAGCCGAGATGATAGCCAGAAGCTCAGCTTCAAAGGCATATCCCAAACCACATTTGAAATGAAAACAGCCACGCACCACATTCAAGTTGTTACGAAACACTCCACCAGCCGCTATAGTACCCGGCGCTCCCAGAGCCGAGCCGTCCGTATTCACTTTGATCCAAGGAGCAACCGGCGGCCACCAATGGACCTCCACAATCTCCGATGGAGGGGCACTCCCGGTAGACACTCCCACAGCACGGAGAATAAGATAATCAGACCAAGTATTATGCATGTAGCCTAATTTAGGAAAATTTGCATCCATGTCTTTGAAAGCGACTTTGACAGTTTGAATAATACGACATGCCTCGAACTTCTGATTGTCAAAGATACAATTGTTCTGCTGCATCCAGATGGCCCAGATGATCGTAATAATACCAGCTTTCCAGAGATTATCGACGAGAGGGCTAAGTTTATAATGCCAAGCTTCCACCAAGAAACTATGGATGTCGTTAACATGCAGCCCTTGCGTGAAATTGAACCAACTAAGAAATGTCTCCCAAATCTCCCTTACACGATCACAATTCCAGAAAAGATGATCCTGATTCTCACTATCTTTCAGACAAAGCAAGCAACCGTTAGGCATGATTATGCCATAACGAATAAGATGATCATAAGTAGGCATACGATTGTGGAGAATACGCCAGCAAATCAAAGATCTGTGAATCGGAATAAAAGGCTCCCAAAGCCAGGATCCCCAAGAAACTTTCGAAAAGTGATGACAATGTTTATCAAACGCAAGAGCAATAGTGACGTTCCCGTGTAACGAAGGCTTCCAATAACGCACATCACCATCATCTCCAAGAGGAGTAAGCAAAATATCACAAACAATCTCCGGGAAAGCATTAACGATAGCTTGGGTAAAATGCCAAACTCCATCGAAAAAATAGTCTGCAACCGATTGAGTGAGAAACGGGAGCATGAAATGGGAAATCTCACATTTAGCCATCAGAGTGTACCCCAACCAATCATCGTACCAGAACGAAGTAGAGGTTCCATCCCCAATATGCAAATAAGAATCAGCAACAAGGCCATCTATCTCCTCACGTAAGCTCATCCAAATGGTAGAGGCGGCCACCAAAGTTCTACCACGCCCAAAACTATCCAGATATCTCTCTTTAACATATCATAACCAAAATCTTGCCCACAAACCACCTTCCAAGCCATTTTCATGAGATAGCTTTTATTTATGAGCTCGAAAGATCGAACTCCAAGGCCGCCTTCCTCCTTGATCGAGCAGACCCGATTCCAGCTAACCGAACAAGAAGGAACTTGCTTAATGTTGCCGGTCCAAAGGAAATTTTGACAGCACGTATCGAGCTCCTTGATCAACGCAGTCGGCCATCTATAAACCATCATAGAGTGCGTAAGGGAACTTTGAATCACCGAATGAATCAGACAAAGCCTCCCAGCCATTGATAAGTGTAAACCCTTCCATCTTGCAAACTTGTTGATAACACGGTCCTGAATCGGACGAAGATAAGAAGCCCGCACCCTGCCCCGAAAGATGGGGACCCCAAGGTAGTTAATCGGAAAATTCCCTTGAGCAAAATTAAGAATGCTCCTAATCGCCCTACAAACCTGAATAGGGACTTTGCTAGTGAAGGAAATCTGAGACTTCTCCAGGCTCAATTTGATCTTAAATTTGGCCATAATACTCCAGAATCTTCTGAATGGTGCATGCATTGCTGACAGTAGCGTGACAGAACACCAGAATATCGTCCGCATATAAAAGGTGAGTTGGAAAATTGGATCCGCATCTCATCTGCATCGGAGTAAGATGGCCCGAACTCACACAGTTAGTGAAAAGCTGATCGAGAACATCTTCCGCGATGCCAAAGATGATAGGAGAAAGAGGATCGCCCTGACGGACACCCCTGGAGCACGCAAAGTAACCTTTAAGTTGACCGTTATAGAGAATGGATATCCTGGCAGAATGAAGAATAATCTCAATCCAACGAATAAACTTGGCATCATAACCCGCCACCCTTAGGACGTTAAGCAGGAAGTCCCAATTAAGAGTGTCAAAAGCTTTTTTAATATCGATCTTGCATGCCATATTTTGGCCTCGGCTCGTACGATGCATACAGTTCACCCTTCCGAGCCCATCAGAATACAATCTTGAATCGAGCGTCCACTAATGAAACCAAACTGATGACGGGAAACATAAATAGCAGCCACCTGGCTCAATCTAGCTGCCAACACCTTAGCAATAATCTTATAGAGAAAATTGGACAAGACAATCGGTCTGAGATCCGAGACAGAGTTGACGACCTCTTTTTTAGGAATCAACACCAAAGTATTGGAATTGCAACCTTGAGGGAGATACGAATGCCGGAAAAAAGCTTGAACAGCACACCAAATATCAACTTTAATAATAGGCCAACAGTGTTGAAAAAACTTGCCAGAAAACCCATCCGGTCCAGGAGAACTTTGCGGATCCATCTGAAAAACCGCGGCCGAGATCTCATCTTCATCAGGAACACGAATAAGCATGATATAATGCTGATCAGAGACCATACCCTCAATAACCGCTTCAACCGCCGTAATATCCGTTATAGTGTGGCTACTTGCAGTAAACAACGAGGAAAAAAAATCCACGATATGATCCCCAATAGCCGTCTGATCATAGCTCATAGCACCATTAATATCCATATGAGAGACAATATGTGGTTTCTGACGATAGCTCAACATAGCATGAAAAAACTTAGAATTCCTGTCGCCATCTTTAAGCCAAGAAACACGGCTTTTTTGTTGTAAGAGTGAGCTTTGCCGCGAAAGAGCAATGTTGATCTTAGCTTGAGCCTCAACTTCTTTGTCAAAAAGCTCCTCAGTATAACCTTCCATAGCAATCTGGTCTTGAATATCCAAAAGTTCTTGTTGGGTGTTCATAATGCAAGAGTCGACATTTCCAAAGGTATCCCGATTCCACGAACGAAGAATCTGCCGGAGACGTTTAAGTTTATGCATCACTTTATAAATCGAACATTGGATATTCATATCCATCTGCCAGGATCCCTCAACCGTAGAAAGAAAATCCGGATGCAGCGTCCACATCGTTAAAAACTTAAAAAACCGATGTCGAGGGGGAGTGTCCACCATGCAGTGCAAGACCAACGGGGAATGATCAGAAGTAATACGTGGTAAAGCTTGAACATAAACCGAACTCCAGAGAGCGACGAAAGAATCAGCATAAATAGCTCTGTCCAACCACGACTCCACATGAGTAGGCATAAATCTGCGTCCGGACCACGTGTAATGCAGCCCAACAGTAGGCGCCTCAATGAAACCTGTGGCGTCGATGAAATCACAGAAATCCGCGCAAGCCGTCATGTTAGGCATGCAGTCGCTACTTCTTTCATGTGCGCCTTTAACAGCATTGAAGTCTCCAATAAAGACCACATTATCATCAATATGATTAAGAAGGTCCAGCCAAAGTTGCCGTCTGTCAACATGATTATTAGCACCATGCACCACCACAACTTTAAAATTTCGAGTCGACCAACTACAATTCATGATAACCACATGCTCCGAGGAGAAAATCACGTCATAAGTCACCGAAGGATGAGAGAAAATCCAGATATTCGAGCTCATATTATCTCTGGAGTTTTGGATGAAGGATTATTAGCCCCAATGAGATCGTTTCTTGGATATCTTAATTTGCCATACAAAGATTAATCCTAACATGCTCCTATGAATTTAAGTGCTGCACGTTGGAGTTAGAATTACTTACTTGTAAACTGTATGCAAAGGCTGTCGATGGCTGAATTGAACGACTCCAACTCTGACCTTCTGAACTGTATCCCGCTCAGCTTTCACCGTTGGATGGACAACGAGCTATGAAAGTCCCAAGAGAGAATTCAGCCCTTCATGCCTAACGTCGTTCCACTCTGCTCTCAAACCCTAATTTTTATGTGTGACTTTCCTGAGAGCAGACATCTGTATTTAAATAAATAAATCACTGCTGTGGGGCGCCAGTTTTTCTTGTGTTGGGCGAAATTTCTCCTTCTAGGGCAAGGAGACTTTGGGCCAGTCCAGGGACCAGATACAAGGAATAAAGATGGGCCTCAAATAAATTAATTCTCCATGGTCAGCCCAGACCGTAATTAATTTATAAATATTACTAGTTCATTCCACTAGAGAACTAATATGTACTTACCCCTTTATTGCAGGTGATGAGTCGGGGCTTGTATTTAGACTTATTAAATCTCCGTATTTAAACTATCCGACATCCATTAATTAATTATAGCTCTGACAACTTAAATTAATTAATCTCTTTTTAATCCTTAAGCAGTACCACTCTAACCTTATTATTGCGCTTGAACTTAATCAACCTGCAGGGTTTAACGCAATAAACTTTATTGAGCTTCTTAAGGGGATGTCATTATCCTATACCGGATACGGGTACTAATACAGATAACCAAATATCATATATTGACCGCTATCACCCAAGATACAGAGTACTCAAGTTACTATATAACTCTCACCCATAGTAAGTCAAAGTGATATACGAATCAACATATATATTTGAAATCTTATTAGTATTAAGATTCCATTAAGTCACCGAGATCTTTGATTCTTCACTTAAGTCAGACAGAAGAATACATCTCACTGTGGTCCTATCAATACGTTATGACGTACCAGTATAGACAAGTAGTCAAGACAAACTACTTCCATCTATACCGCAGCCTAAACCAATGACTCGTCCTAAAGTCATCTCGGCTGTGATCATTTTATATATCTTAAGGTTATTCCAATTATATGGTCTTCTGTGATCTACAACACACCATATAATCTACTTATAAGAGATAAGGAACATACATATGCAATCATGAACACAATCAGATAGGAGATTAAATAGTGAACACAGGAATCATTGTATACGAGCATAAAACGTTCTTGCTTTCAGTATACAAATCCAACATTGGAAACAAGGGACCAGATTCAGGGAACGCCAAAACCTAGAGTACGTCTTCTTGAAGGCCGACTTCGGCTCAATAATCCCAACAATAACAGGAGAGAAGGAGCGACAATGCTCCATTAAAACTCGTTTGGTTTCGTCCGTAAGGCCACGGACGTTCCACACGAGAACGTTCATTAGAACTTAATGAAAAGACATGGGCGGGTTTTCACCCGCTTCCACTTCTGTCGCCCAGCTTTTTGCTGCAATATTATCAAGGGCTTTAACACTCGCGGTACCCTCAGAAGAGATGACAAAATCTCTAGGCTTGTCTCCCGCTTCCCAAGCTTTATAAAGCTTATTCTTAATGTAATCTACCGAGACTTGATTAGGGACAACTTTGGTGTCAGTGGTCTTGCAAAGCCGAGTCTTAATACTGTCTTCCCCACGTAAAACCTGCTTTTTTGCCACTTGTTCTTTAGAAGGTCTGCCATGCTTTTTTGCTTCTATGTTTTTGACCTGCGAAATTTTCGCAACTCTCTGCGCCTTAATAGCTGCCTCCATGAAAATTTCCTTCTTTTCCCTGCTGTAATCAGACTTTTCCTTGCTTGAATCTAAAGCCTGGTCACCCATTTTATTGTCGGTGATCCTATCCTGAGCTACCACCTTATCCGTTTCAAGATCTCCCTGAATTAACCTCCCATTATCACCCGGTTCTACCAACACCTGCTCCTTCTCTATCTCCTCTCGGAGAATACTCACTTGCCCCTCAACACCATTAAGCTGTCCGCCAATGGATCCTCAGAGACCTTCCTCGTCACAATATCAAGAAGGTCTGGTCCATAGATAGGAGCCTCCTCAATCAAACAATCTCCATCCGAATCGGACTCCACATTCCCCTCATCCAGCATCTGAAACGCATTCTGAGTTTTTAGTGGAGACTCTCTCCTGTTTATAGCCCCTTCCTCTGTGTTCTTGTCCTCTATATTTGCAAGTTGTTGTTTTGGCTTCCAGTTATTATGTCTATTCACCGTGATGAATCCCTCATTCTCTTTTCCTGCCTCGTTCTCATGTTTCTCACTGTTCTCCCTCGTATCTTCTGGTTTACTCTCAGCCCTTTTTTTAACTTTATTACATTTATCAAGCGAATGCCCAGCGAGCTTGCACTTTGAACAAAAAGCAGGTAGATGTTCAAAGTCAAATTCCACATAGAATGAACACTCTTCACTGTCAATTAGAAGAACCTCCGATAAATTAGCAGCAAGGTCAACTTCAATCAAGATGCAAGCATAGTGCCCAACTTCTCCGAGAGCAGTCACGCTATCAACTTTAATCGGAGTGCCAAGAGCTCTTCCAATTCCAGTGCTGATATCCAGAGTCCAGTACTCTAATGGGAGATAATAAATCCTGGTCCAAACTTGGCAAAGCGAAGAAACTTCCTTGTACGGATTGAAGTTTCTAACCCATTCCCGAAGCCTCATCGTGCCAGCAAGAAGATCCCAAACAGGTCTGCTTTTAACCCTCGCTTTATCTTCCTCACATGAGAACGCTATCGAATAAAAACTTTTCCCCATGGGAATGAGTTTCCACTCCTTTTCAACCTCCCATAAAGCTTGCAACGGCTTCATCAAAGTCGGGAACGATTTCTTAGGGCTTGAAGATTGTGCATAGCCATCAACATGAACCACACTCGAAGCCTGCCCCGTCGTTTCTTTAAGGTTTAAAGAAACCCTAGTCTCAGTAACGGCAGTTTTGAAACCCTCCGTAGTAGAATCCATTGAACCTTTCTCAAAATTGTTGGAAACCTTTGGCAGATGAAGTCCCGACTTGTCCGAGACCACAAACTGGGCAGAATCCAGCGCCAGCGGGCTGTGCATGGCGGCGGCGAAGACAAACTAGGTTAAAACCTCCTCTCTAGACATTGCTCTCCCTGCTCTTTCTTAATTTTTCATTTAATATTGAATTTAATTAAAGTTTATATGAAAAATATAAATATATTAAATCTGATTATGTTAAATATTAGGGGGTTGTAACCCTGAACGTAAAAAACAACTTAGTCATTTTTTTCTCTAATCACTGTTAGGTAATCACCACATTAATAATTAAAACTAACTAATCCCACTATATTATTATTATTATTATTATTATTATTATTATTATTATTATTATTATTATTATTATTATTATTATTATTATTATTATTATTATTATATAAAAAGAGAGGAAGAGAGTACTGATTATTATCCAAAACATAATTTAGTGAAAATGGGAAAAATGTGTTTCATCCACAAAATGAGAAAAAAAAAATAGGAAGAACAACAATTAATAACATTAATTGTAGTTTTTGTTTTTGTTGTTAGTTAACATTCTCGGTAGATTTTATGAAATAGATAATGTGTTTTTATCAAAAATGTGTTTTATCCACAATATGAGAAAAAAATAAAAAAATAAAAGAGGAAGAACAACAATTAATAACCTCAAATTGTGGGCAGTTTTTTTTGTTAGTTAACATTATCGGTAGTTTTAAATAGATCATGCAGTTTTTTTCAATTCCAAAATTACCCTTCTAATTGAAATTGTTGACATTTACTTTGCTTTTTATATATACTAGTGTATCTCCCGCGCTATGCGCGGCGATTGTGATCTTAGACTTGTATAAATTGTTCATATATTTTATGTTTTCTTCGTCCATAAAAAATAGTCTTAGAAAGAGATGATACAAATTTTAATAAAAATGATTAGTGTATTGTGAATAAATAAAGGATCACACTTAAAAAATAGTGTAAATAATGATAATTAATTATACTGTAAGTGAAGAAAAAGATCCATCAAATCCATCATTTGATGCAAACTTTCCAAAACTATAATGAGACTAATTTTTGTGGACGTCCTTAAATGACAAAAATAGACTGTTTTTGTGGACGTAAAGAGTAATTATTAGTATACCCTCAAAAAATTAATTTTAATATCAAATTTATTATTTGCAAATTGATTTAATATTTTAATATAATCAATATAATTTATGCAAAAATATGACATTTGATTAAAACTAAGGTGTGGATTTTATATGGGAAAAAGCAGCATGCGAAACCCTAACCCTAATTCTCCCGCAATTCTTTTCTTCTTCTTCTGATCGTCCGTCCGATGGCTGCCGCCGGAAGTCTGCTGTCATCTGGTGGCGGACTTAACCTTCCGCCAGTTTCTTCGAATTTCTCCTTGCCCGCGCAGTCGTCAAAACTTGGGCATGAAGGCAATAAAACTCCTACGACTGCTACGTCTTCAGGTACGGTTGTGGTGCCTGCGCCGGTCCTTTCTGCTGCTGCTACTGGGGTAACACCTGATTCTGTGACTCTTCTTGGAGGGAGGGAGACTACGCTCCTTGATCGCGATCCGTCGCGTGGGAATTCTACTATTGGTTTGGCCGGAGAAGATAATGCTCGATCTTATGCAGACATGGCGACCAACCGAGCACCTAGATGACCTGACCTTCCGGCTCATTGGTTCCAAGCCTTACGACCCACAAAGGAGGGTCAATCGTTTTCTTTTAAACCTCCTGAGGAGCTGCTTCTTAAGGAACGGGCTGATTTTGCTAACGCCCTTACTGGACGTCTCCTTCTCAAACAAGGTGAGAAGCCTAGGCATGCGTTGGCGGTCAAGAATGAATTGCAGCGTATTTGGAGTATTGTTGCACCTTGGAAATTGTAACACCCCGTACCTTTCCTTATGATAAGAGATAGTGTCTTAACACTACTGAGAATACTGAGATGTCGAGATGCAAGATTATAGAGTTATGAGTGGACAAACCAATGATGGAGTTAGAGTGAAGAGATTAGAGAAACGAGTCGAGTTATAGATGCCGATTAAATTGAGTCGGGATTTTATTTATTTTCGACTACCGGGAATAGAATTTTTGGATACCGAGTTATCAGAGGTTGACAGTCCTATTAAGAAAATAGGAATAATGAGTTTGACATAGAGTCAAGGAAGTTGCCGATGAATGGCGAGATGAGTAAAATGGAGATGTTGATAGGACTGAGAATGATGTTAGAGTTGAGATAGAGACGTTGATTAAATTTTGATGTTGAGATGAAAGACGAGAGATAGAGTCGAAGTAGTGATTGTGAATCACTATAAAGAGGATTAAGTTAGAGTGATGATGAGTGATGATCCGTTTTTAATGTGATAACGGTGTGAGTTATTTAATTGACGTTATGCGATTTACCTGATATGTGCGCACTAATATTATTTTGAGTCAGTCTGATTCTCGAAAATTAGCGTACATGATTTATTTTCCACCACACGTCCCTACACTCACACCCATTATTTTAATCCCTTCTCACATGTGGGTAATTAGCCGATTTAGGCTTGCTGCTAAGGGAGGAGACAAAGAACTATTGAGCATTTAATGCTTCTTATCTTAAGGAATAAGAATCTTGCTAAAAGCGAAGAGCTTCTCTCTCTTTCCGTCATTCTCATCATTTTTGGCTCTTCACCTTCTTCTCTCTCCCTTACGCCATTTCTTCTCTTCTCCATGGGAGACCAAGCTTGGGTTTACACAGACGTAACCATAGTGAAATCCTCCACTAAATCTAGTCCATAAACACTTACTACTCATGAATCAAGAAGTTTAGTGGAGTTTGATGCTTGAAGAATAGAGACCGAAGCTTTCCTTTTCTTGAAACTACCTGAGTAAGTGTTTGAATCCTTTGGGATCTAGACTTTTTATGTGATATATGTGTTTAGAAGGATGACTGAAGCATGAGAAACTCCCCCTTCACTTTTTTCGTCATTTTCGAAAATTAGGGTTCATGCCCTTTAAAAAAAAAATCTTTCTGATTCTTTTCTAAAAATGGGGTGAGAAATGAGTTATATGTGATGATATGTATGTTATACATGATGATTTGAAGTGATTAAGAGGTGTTTTTCAAAACTGAGTCTTGAGCATGAGTTTTTACAAAATTTGGTTTGATATAAGAAATAGGGGAAAAATCTGTAAGTTATATCTTGAATGATGTTTTGACGATAAGCATGAATAGATGAAAGGATTAATGTGATGTTTGATGATTTCTGAGTATGAAAAGTCGATGAAGTTTAGAGTTACTCTTGTTCGCTTTGTTCTGCCTTGAGTCTCGTTCTGCTCTGCCAAGTTGTGATTCCGCTGGCATGCCAGAGAAGTCGCTTCCCCGCTGGCATGCCAGAGAAGTCGCTTCCCCGCTGGCATGCCAGAGAATTCATTTTCCCCGGATATGCCAGCGAGTTCTTTTCTCCGCTGCCCTGCTAGCGAGTTCATTCATCTGGCATAACAGAGAGTTCGTGATCCTTCTGACGATCGATTCCTCTGATGTTTGATTCCTCTGACGAAGTCATTCCTCTGACTGATGATTTCTCTGGCGAGCATTCCTCTGCTTTGGTGAATATTTCTTCTCTGCTCTGCCAAGCTGGTCTGCTTTGCTCTGCTGAGTTCTTCCACCTTGACCACCGAGCATTTCTCTGCTCTGGTCTCCGAGTCAGACTTATGTTTGTTGGTTGTGATTTTGTTATGTGAAGTTGTATGCTTATGTGTTCTACATGCCTATGTGCTTGATTGCTGAGTATGGTCCGAGTTGAGAGTTAAATCGAGAATAAGACGTGTGAATCCTTAGAAGTTGAGTGTACCTAGGGATTTAGTTTTACTGGGGAAACAGACGTTGAGTGAGAAGTTATCGATGAAAAGAGATTGGATTTTAGTATTGAGATCTAACTGAGGTTTGTTTTATCACATGAACTTTCGTGATGATGTTGATGACTCATGAAGACCCGAGCGAGACGAAGAAGTAAGTCACCTGTTCCTATCCGAGCTTAAGCAAAGGACTCCAGGTGGGCATTATTTTGAGTATTCAGTTTAAGAGCTTTTTTCTAAACTGTTTAAATGATGATGAGATTATAAGATGTTTTGATGTTTTGAGATAAATGATGTTTATGAACTGTTTGATCACAAGGGTGTACACTAATTCCGAAGGGATTTGCGGTCCCATCCAGAATCCGAATTCGATTAACATCAGATAGGCAATTAATAATAAAACATAAAGCATTTAGGCATTGACAATATCATTTAAATTCATAAGCATAAAGTTTTAGCAATTCTAATATATAATTTTAGTTTATACATAGAAAGCCCACCTGAATAGCAGACTCACGGTTTAGCTCTAACTCTGGTGCTTGACCTTTAATCCGAGAAAATAAAATAAGATTCTAATTCTCGAAAAATCTCAATAAATGAGGATGCGTGAAATGATTATGCATGACTCATATTCCTTTAATTACATTATGAGATGCTAATCCTATTTAAGGAATTAAAGCTCGTCTTATGAGGTTGGATTATTAATCATTAATAATCTACTCATCTTAAAATAATCTAATTCACTTACTAATTAATAATTAGTAAGTCTTAAAATCTTCTCTAATTAAACTTAATAGAATAATTATGAAGGCCCAATTAAAATAAAAATAATCAAGGCCCAAAAGGAATTTAATTCGAGTCCAAATGAACAAATTCGAAGCCCAATGCATAAATAACATTAGGCCCAACATCAATTTAAATCCTAGAGGCCAACAAATGAGGCCCAAGATAATAAAATCATGAAGCCCAATAAGTGAGCTCATCATCACCCTTAAAATAATTAGTAATTTTAATATTAATCACTAATTAAAATAATTAGGATTAATAAAGAGGCCTAAAATAATAATTCTTATTGGGTTAAATAAATAAATTTCATTGGGCTTAATCAATTAAATCGTAGGAGCCCAAGTAATATAAATTCGAGACCCATTATTAATAAATAATAGGAGTCCAAGTAATAATTAATGTGGACTGGAAAGAATTAATCTTAGTCCAATAGACAATTTAATCGGCCCAAATGACGAATTAACAGCTGGGCTGAACTAAACAAATCTGAAACAGGCCCAATAGAATTAAATAAATTCCAGCCCAAGAACATTAAATAAATTCGGCCCAGATAGAAATAAAAAGATGGCCCAATGAATTAATCCCCGGCCCAACAAATAAACTGAACCAGGCCCAAGAAAAATAAAAGCCCAAAATCCTCCCCATCCCTAACCAATCGGTTTCTCTCTCTCTCTAATATTTCTCAATAATTCACGCCAACATCTCCCTTTTCTTTATTAAAGTAGATCTCTCTCTATCTTTATTATCAAGAAGTCTCCTCCTCATTCCTCAAAGCCGATCTCTCTCTCAAAAACCAATCTCTCTCTCTATACTCTCGAAACAGTCGAGTCCTTCCTCAAAATCAGTCGAGCTCCTTCTCTGCTCCGACCGGCGTCGGCTGTCGCTGTGCCTAGGTCCGGCGTGGCCGTACCTGCCTCTTCCTCCTTATCCTCTCTCTCTCTCGCTCAATCCAGCCATCTCCTCTTTCGAATTTCCGCCGCCGCGGCTCTTCTCTTCAACGGCGAGGAGCGTCGCTTTCTGTTGCTCCGGCGACTCACAGCGAGGTCGCCGCGTGGAGCTGCTGCCGCTGACTACTGCTGTTCAGCTCTGGGCCGCGACCAGCGGCGCTTGGCCTTCGGCCACGCCGCCCCGCTCAGCCGCCTGGAACTGCTGCTGCTCGCCCGGAGTCGCGGCTGTTGCTGCTGTTCACCGAGGAGTCCGCCGACTGTTGCTGTTCGTCGAGTTGGCCGCCGACTGCTGCTGTTCTGGAGTTGGCCGCCGACTGCTGCTGTTCTGGAGTCGCGGGCTGCTGTTGCCGAGTTCCGACAGCCACCACCGTCGTCGGCTGCCGCTGCCTCGCCCAAGGCCGACTTCTGCTGCCAAGCACCGAACGCTGCTGCTGTAGGGAGGCCATCGCCGCTCACTGCTCTCACGCACACGTTTGTGCCGACATGACGGAGGCAAGGGTCGAGCCATGATCTCTCGGCTCTATTGTTGCTGTTCGGTTAATGGCGAGAGACGGCAGCACACGTTGGCGCCGCCTCGTTCGTTCTCCTCCATTTCTAGTCATCTCTCGGCCCGACTGAATAGGGCCGCGTCCCTCGTTGTTTAAAAGCTAAGTTTTTCAAGTTTCGTTCTCCTCTTATTCTACGAATTATAGGTGTTGTTGTGCTAAGTAAAAGGCTGTGCTTGTTCTATAAGTTCTGGTGTTCCTTTCTCTATTCGCTTGTGAATACAGAGTGCCATGTAACTAATTAATCATGCTCATTATCTACTGCATTTCTAATATATGAAGCATGCTCTACTAAGATATGATATATGTATATGAAGAGAGTGAACTAAGATAGCATGAAATACCTTGAATGGTTTTGTTGGTTGGTTATTGTTTGAATGAACTGATACTTGAAAATGCTTTGGCAGAGAATGATGAAGAGCAGTGCAGTCTTTCCTCTTTTTGCTAGGAACGTTTGTGGAATGGGAATGAGGAGATTATGCTTGGTGATTTCTCGATGGAAGGAGTAGATTTGTTGCTGTGATGAAGAGGGTGAATGAGGATGAATTTATACTGAACTTAAGGAGAGCTGATTAGTGAGAAAGGATGATGAATAGTACGGCTAAATTGTTGAGCGTGGTTGAAGAATTATTGAGGGAGCATTAATTGCTGTTGACATTCTTGAGATTAATGAGCGTGGTTGATGAATAGTACGCTCAACAATCCTAGGAGATTTGCTTAATTCTTTTTTTTTTACTATGTAGGAGTGGAAAAGAAAAGCTAAGCACGGGTGAGAATAGAGTGGCTGAGGGAGCATGGCGTGCTAAATTTAAAACACGGAATAATATCTAAATTAATAACGTAGATTAAATTCTTCACAAGTCGGAATAAATTCACAACTCAAGAAATAATAATAAAAATAGAAAAATAATTCTACTGTGATTAATAAATAACATGACTTAGCTAAGTCAGTTATGAATCTGAAATGAATAATTATTGGTTTACTCAATAATTCTCATCGCGGTTTACGCGAAGCTACTGACTTGGTAATAAAATAATAATCCTGCTTAATTGAATATAATCCAGTGTCATAAGCTGAATTTAAATCATAAATAATTACTGGGCTTGATTTACTGAAAGATGAAATAATAATTATCGTATTCCTGGATTTAAATATAATAAAAGAGCGGGTTGTTACATACTACCCCTCTTAACAAAAATTTCGTCCCGAAATTTGCATACCTATGTGAAAAGTTCTGGGTATTTTTCTTTCATCTGGTCCTCAAGTTCCCACGTTGCTTCTTCCGGTCCATGGTGTCTCCACAGTATTTTGACTGACGCGATCGATTTATTCCTTAACTCTTGCACCTGTCGGTCCAAAATGGCTTCAGGTTTTTCCTCGTACGTCAAGTCTGGGTTAAGAATCATTTCATCTTGGTGAATCACGTGTTTGGGGTCAAACACGTACCGTCTCAGCTGTGACACGTGGAACACATTGTGGACGTTTCCAAAGCTAGGTGGCAGTGCCAACCTATACGCTACGGGACCTATTCTTTCAAGGATCTCATAAGGTCCTACAAAACGGGGTCTCAACTTACCCTTAACACCGAATCTAACGATCCCTTTCGAGGGTGATATTTTAAGGAAAACCTTGTCTCCAATCTGAAATTGTAGTTCAGTTCGTCGGGTATCAGCATAAGACTTCTGTCTGTCCTGAGCCTCTTTAATTCTTGCTCTAATCTGGCGGATGGTCTCAATCATCTCGCTTACTGCATCTGGCCCAAGGATTTTTCTTTCACCCACCTCATCCCAGTAAAGTGGTGATCTACACTTCCTTCCATACAGCGCCTCATAAGGTGCCATATCAATGGTTGCCTGGTAACTATTGTTGTAGGCGAATTCGATTAACGGCAGCACTGATTCCCAACTTCCTCCTCGGTCTAGCACCACTGTCCTCAACATATCTTCAAGGGTCTGAATTGTCCTTTCTGATTGTCCATCTGTTTGAGGGTGAAAGGCGGTGCTAAAGTTTAATCTCGTTCCCAACTCTTTCTGCAAACTGATCCAAAATCTAGAAGTAAATTTTGAATCTCTATCTGAAGTAATGGATATTGGTATTCCATGTAGCCGTACAATCTCACGAATGTACAGTTGGGCTAGTTTCTCCGATCCATGGGTAATTGGAATCGGTATAAAATGAGCGCTCTTTGTGAGACGGTCTACTATTACCCAAATAGATGTGTTGCCCCTATTTGTCTTGGGTAGACCTATCACGAAATCCATCGCTATGTGCTCCCACTTCCATTCTGGAATTTCCAATGGCTGTAATTTCCCATATGATCGTTGATGTAAAGCTTTCACTTGCTGGCATGCAAGGCAACGCTCTACAAACGAGGCTATATCTCGTTTCATCCCGTCCCACCAAAATTTCTGTTTTAGATCTTGGTACATTTTGGTACTTCCGGGATGAGCGGTATAGGGCGTGTCATGAGCTTCACTCATGATCTCGTTTCTCAGTTCCTCGTTATGGGGAACACACAATCTTCCTTCAAAAAGAACTGCGTTATCCGTTGCCTCTTGGTAGCCTCCTGGCGTGCCTGTTCGGATCTTGAGACGAACTTTTTCCAAGCTCTCATCCGCTCTCTGGGCACTGACGATCCTTTCTCTGAGGTCTGGGACGGCTACTAGAGTTGCAATAATTGCTCTTGTCGTTGCCGGTGGCTGAACCACTTCTATCTTTAATTTGTCAAAATCCCTTACAAGCGTGTCCTCTTGAGTGAGAAGAAGTCCTAACTCGGATTGAGTTTTACGACTTAAAGCATCAGCTACTACATTAGCTTTTCCCGGGTGATAGTTGATACCGCAGTCGTAATCCTTCACGAGCTCGAGCCATCTCCTCTGTCTCATATTCAAGTCTTTCTGCTCGAAAAAGTACTTAAGGCTTTTGTGATCAGTGAAGATTTCACATCTAACTCCGTATAGATGGTGTCTCCAAATTTTCAAAGCATGCACAATTGCTGCCAGTTCCAGATCATGAGTAGGGTAGTTCAATTCATGTGGCCTTAGTTGTCGCGAGGCGTAGGCAATGACCTTTCCTTCTTGCATCAACACACAACCTAGCCCATTTTTGGACGCGTCCGTGAAGATCACGTATTCTTTATCGGCTGCTGGAACTGCTAGCACTGGTGCAGTTGTCAATTTCTTCTTCAGCTCTTGGAAGCTGGCTTCACACTCTTCGTTCCACTTATACTTGATTCCTTTGTGAAGTAATTCCGTCATTGGTCTCGCTATTTTAGAGAATCCTTCGATGAATCTCCGATAGTATCCTGCCAAACCTAAGAAACTTCGGATTTCATTAGGTGTGGTTGGTGATTTCCACTCGCGCACTGCTTGCACCTTGGCGGGGTCCACCTTGATTCCATCTGCTGATACGATGTGCCCTAGAAACATTACTTCTTTCAACCAAAATTCGCACTTGCTGAATTTGGCGAACAACTTCTCCGTCTTTAATGTCTCCAGGATGATTCTCAAATGATTTTCATGCTCTTGGTCATTCTTAGAATAGATGAGGATATCATCTATAAACACTAAGACAAATTTGTCTAAGTATGGATGGAAAACTCGATTCATGAGATCCATGAATACTGCCGGTGCATTTGTTAGACCAAATGGCATGACAATGAATTCATAGTGACCATATCTTGTGCGGAAAGCGGTCTTAGATATATCATCTGGTCTGATCTTCAGTTGATGATAACCAGACCTTAAATCTATTTTTGAGAATACACTGGCTCCTTTGAGTTGATCGAACAAATCATCTATCCTTGGAAGAGGGTATTTGTTTTTAAGCGTCAGTTTGTTCAACTCTCGATAATCAATGCACATTCTCATGGTTCCATCTTTCTTCTTGACAAAGAGTACAGGCGCTCCCCAAGGCGAGACACTGGGTCTGATGAAACCCAAGTCCAAGAGTTCCTGTAGTTGCACCTTTAATTCTTGTAGTTCCTTTGGGGCCATCCTGTACGGTGCCTTTGATACTGGGGCAGATCCAGGTTCTAGATCAATGGTGAAATCTAGTTGCCTGTCTGGAGGTAGTCCTGGCAATATTTCAGGAAAAACTTCTGGAAAGTCTCGTACTATTGCCACATCTTCCACCTTCTTGTCTTCACTAGCTTCCCCGTTTAGGTAGACGAGATAAGCTGTGCTTCCTTCCTTCATCATCTCTTTTCTGGCTTGTAATGCGGATATCACTGGTACTCTTTTCTTCATACCTATGCCGTGAAATTCCGTCAGTTCCTTTCCAGGTGGTCGAATAGAAATTTTTCGTTCACTACAAAGGATGGTGGCGTGATTCTCAGCTAGCCAGTCCATTCCTAGGATCATATCTACGTCCCACATGAGCAGAATATTAAGATTGTTCGCTACCATCTTAAGTTCTCCTATTTCAAATTCTACGTTCGAGCAAACATGTGTGGTGGTAGATCTTTCTCCTGAGGGTGTAGTGATTCTTAATGCACACTTAGCTCGTTCTGATTCGATTTCTAAGGTATCTACGCAAGGGGCAGATATAAAAGAATGCGAGGCACCAGTATCGAACAGAATCATTATGGAAAAACCTTTAAGCTTGCCCATACCTGCCAGGTTTCCCTGGTTCTTCTCGGGCTGGTTTTGGGTGAGAGCAAAGGCTCTCGCCTGCTGCGGCAATGGTTGCTGCCGCCTCTGTTGCTGTTGGCGCTGTCGGTGCTTGTGTTGGTATTGCTGCAGGTATGGCTGTTGTTGGCGGGGCTGGTGTTGCCCTTGAACTGCTTGCAGGGGCTGGGCATAAGTGGCCCTGATTGCCGCGCCCTGCTGTTTGTTGGGGCATTGTGAGGAGTAGTGGCCCTTCTGGCCACACGTGTAGCAACTGTCAGTTCCAGCCCTACAGACACCACGATGTGGTTTGTGGCATTTTGGACAAAGGGGAACTTCATTTTGTCTTTGGCTGCCTCCAGCCGGGGCAGGACCCTGTTGCTTCCCTTGTCCTTGTTTCTGATATTGTCCCAACGGCGCATTTCCTTGCCATGGCCTCTTGTTAGTCTGGTTTTCATTTCCTCCATGGTCGTTCCAGTTGCGCTTCCCTTTAAAGTTCTGAGGGCGTGCAGGTGGGTTGGCTGGCGTTGAGGTCTGTGGCGGAGCCAACCTTTCTACTGGCATCGCAGCTTCGATGTCCAGTGCCCTGTTCAAAGACTCAGTGTATGAGAGTCCACCATGACTAGCTAGAGTCATCCGAATCTCGTGCCTCAGACCGGCACAAAATTTCTCCGCCATTTTCTCATCAGTATCCACCTGTTGTGGAGTATAACGCGATAGATCGCAGAACTCTCTGTCATACTCTGTCACCGTCTTCTTCCCTTGTTTCAGGCTATAGAACTCAGCCTCCTTCTTCTTTCTGTAGCTCTTGGGAATATACTTATCATATAATCCCGTCTTAAAGTCTTCCCAAGTGTATGCTGCCCATTGTTCGGGAGTCAGAGTCTTTCGGCGGGCTTCCCACCAAAAGTCAGCCGATCCGGCTAGTTGGAAAGACATACACGAGAGTCGCTCCTCTTCTGTGCAGTGTAGGAAGGTGAAGATACGCTCCAAGGCGCGTATCCAAGCTTCGGCCTCGGCTGGGTCGCCTGTCCCAGTGAATGTGGGCGGATTCTGTCGAAGAAACAGTTCTTCAGTCCTTCTAGCAGGGGGTGGAGGGGGTGGGGTAGGTTCCCTGTCGTTTCGCCGTCCCTCAGGTATTTCATCACGATTTCCATTGTTGTTAATGTTCCTCCTAGCGGGGCGACCTCGTTTAGGCGGCATTCTGAATTACAAACACCCATTTTAACACATTCTATACAGGAGTCTCTAAGGCAATTAATAAAGAACTGTTTGTCAAATTTAACTTATCATAACTCCAAAACTAAAATATAACAGGAACCGTTGCATGCACAAGTCACATTATTCAAAATTACTATATTCTTGACTGACTCGTGAAGAATAAAACCCGTAGAGAAACATAAAACATACACGAGATCGTCGTAGAAAGCCCATGCTAGGGTCATTTTTATCTCATGGAATATTGCCTCATCGAGGGCTTTTACATCGTCAACCCAAAATGTAAGTAAAGTCTATCTAATACTCCCTATGATGCATCGGCTTACTAGTTAAGCAATCACAAAAGGGTTTTTATTCACAGAACGTCCTAGAGACCAACATTTCCGTACTAATGCTAGCTAGAAACAACATAAATAAAATCATAGTCATTGGAACGAATTATCGTTTCCGGAGTATATCCACAAGCTAAAACTATCAAATCTGTGAACTCTGAGTCGCGGTACGACTGTTCCTCGGTGACGCCAGGGGGTCCTCTTCTGGATCCTCCTCGGGGTCCTCCTCTTCATCCTCCTCGGGGTCCTCCTCCTCATCCTCGCCCGGCTCCCAGCTGGGCAACGGAGTCTCTCCCTGGCCCTCGTCTGTCTCCCGCATGATCTGGGCTGAGCGGAAGATATCGTCCACAATCTCACGGATCGGATCGTCTCTGGTGCTGATCCTGGCCGTGGCACGAGGCTTGATCGGAGCTGGAGTTGGCACGGGCTCGGGACGAGTAATCCTCATCGTACCATACTGTGCTGTATCGTCATCCTCCTGCATAGGGTATTTGCCCCTATCTAGAAACTCCCTCATGTTGGCCATGACCCTGTCGACATCTGCCATGGCAGCCTCAAACCTTGCGTCTATCGTAGGTATCAGTGGTGGTGGAGTAGCAGTAGCTCGGATCGCTGAGTCAGGAGGCGATGGGAAATCCCTACGAGCCTGTGGACGAGAAGGGCCTGTCTCGTCATCGTGCCTACCACGGCGCCCTAGAACTGAGGCACGTGGTGTAGAATCTCGTGGCAAGGCCATCGGAGACTCAGGGGCAGTAGCGGGTGTCTCCGCTGGCAAAGGCGTCCCCACCTGTACGTAGTCTCCCGGAAGGATGTAGGGCCCTAGAGGGGCGCGGCCCCACAAAGTGAAACAGATCTGAAGCTCCGCAATAAAGCTAGGGAAGTCTCCCATGAGGTCGTGGTAATCTTCTCGGCGAAAGATGTAGTGGGCAGAAATCTGCCTAGCCCATCCCTACCACTCGGAAGGTAACAGTAAGATCAACCTCTGGATACCGTCATACCCTGATACTCCATGTGCACTCGCCTCGACCCAGTGTCTGTGAAAACCTGCGAGGAACTGTCCGAGGTTATCCCCGTGACATGGAGCATAGGTGCGGTAGGACTGCTCGACCTCCTCTGGACTAGCCCATGGGGGCAGTGGTCGTCGTCGGGTGAAAACAGTCCTCGCCATCTAACAAAGGAAGTTCTATCGTCAAAAGTAGCACACGACAAGTAACTTAAGGCGATAAGGTTCTAAATATCTAAAATCGGAAAACAAGTTCGGTTCAATAACCATAACGTGCAAAAACACCTCATCATCTAAATCTAGCATTTACACAAGTCATACAGGTTCTTAATACTTAATCACAGATTACCTAATTCGACTATCATATAGTTCTAGTGTCGTTGTTTACTGAACTTAGGGCTTGTTATGTGATGATGATATTTTCTTAAATCTAGCAACGAGCACTAAAAGTTTCAACAAAATAAGTTCAAAAGGTCAAGCTAATTCGAGATCTCATCGTAGAAAAACACTCGAATATTTAAGCTATGCCCATGCCATCAACGTACTATTGGCGTTCGTTACGCTGCTCAATCTTCATGCTCATGGTTTCATCATGCGACCCTTCGTGTGATTCTTCTTTCTCTATTTCGACCGTCATTGTCGATGTCATCGTAACATGAAGAAAAAGTTAAGGCATCTCCCTAAGTTCTCTTCTATGTTCCGTCGTGAGAGTGAGCATATATAACTTAACAGTTCTAAGTTCTTGTGATTCATACAATAGTCATACTTATTCATGCTTCATACATTTCAAGAAATTAACTTAATTAAAACTTGAAAGTACTTACCATAACCTCCGTTGAGCGTGACGAGATGTAGTGCCAAGCTTTTGTCAACTAGTTCAAAAGTGTATTAACTTACTTAATCTAGACTCAACTTAGAAGGAATGAGTAGTACTCAGAGCAAAAGAAATGCTCTGATACCATTCTGTCACGACCGCACTTGCTAAGGATAGCAAATTCGGGAAAACCGCAACTAGGGGAGGGGAATTAGGAGCGGGATTAGAAAAGGGGCATGTTTAGCTTCTTGATGACTCGACTTGTATAAAGAAATCAATCGAAATATCTAGATATCAACGAAGGCCACAAGGGGACCGTACATAATATTATCCCAAAACGGGGTACTCAATGGTTTTAGTACATTATTAAATAATACATGTTGTTTGACAAATGACATAATATCTTAACATAATCAGTGTTCGCAGCGGAATAACAATCTGAGTATATGTATGAAGACATATACTCTACTCTGAGGTAATCATCCTAGATCGACAAAAGCTCCGCTTGCACACTACATCCTCGATCACAGCTCAACCTGCACATTTAAAAATACATGCAGGGCTAAGTACGGGAGTACTTAGTGGACACTTGCCGAAATTTACATACATGCATAATATTTTATTGTCAAGCCTTTCAATAGTAGTAAGATACGAGGGTTTTCCTTTAAAGACTCGTATTTACCAAAAATAATATCATTTCTTTCATCAATAACCTGTACATGTATTTTATATCATTAATCACCATATCAGTAACTCGTGCCGAGAGGGAGGCCTCCCTCTACGGACACTATGATCGGCCAACCCGCTAGATGACTCACGATCACAAGGGTGTACACTAATTCCGAAGGGATTTGCGGTCCCATCCAGAATCCGAATTCGATTAACATCAAATAGGCAATTAATAATAAAACATAAAGCATTTAGGCATTGACAATATCATTTAAATTCATAAGCATAAAGTTTTAGCAATTCCAATATATAATTTTAGTTTATACATAGAAAGCCCACCTGAATAGCAGACTCACGGTTTAGCTCTAACTCTGGTGCTTGACCTTTAATTCGAGAAAATAAAATAAGATTCCAATTCTCGAAAAATCTCAATAAATGAGGATGCGTGAAATGATTATGCATGACTCATATTCCTTTAATTACATTATGAGATGCTAATCCTATTTAAGGAATTAAAGCTCGTCTTATGAGGTCGGATTATTAATCATTAATAATCTACTCATCTTAAAATAATCTAATTCACTTACTAATTAATAATTAGTAAGTCTTAAAATCTTCTCTAATTAAACTTAATAGAATAATTATGAAGGCCCAATTAAAATAAAAATAATCAAGGCCCAAAAGGAATTTAATTCGAGTCCAAATGAACAAATTCGAAGCCCAATGCATAAATAACATTAGGCCCAACATCAATTTAAATCCTAGAGCCCAACAAATGAGGCCCAAGATAATAAAATCATGAAGCCCAATAAGTGAGCTCATCATCACCCTTAAAATAATTAGTAATTTTAATATTAATCACTAATTAAAATAATTAGGATTAATAAAGAGGCCTAAAATAATAATTCTTATTGGGTTAAATAAATAAATTTCATTGGGCTTAATCAATTAAATCGTAGGAGCCCAAGTAATATAAATTCGAGACCCATTATTAATAAATAATAGGAGTCCAAGTAATAATTAATGTGGACTGGAAAGAATTAATCTTAGTCCAATAGACAATTTAATCGGCCCAAATGACGAATTAACAGCTGGGCTGAACTAAACAAATCTGAAACAGGCCCAATAGAATTAAATAAATTCCAGCCCAAGAACATTAAATAAATTCGGCCCAGATAGAAATAAAAAGATGGCCCAATGAATTAATCCCCGGCCCAACAAATAAACTGAACCAGGCCCAAGAAAAATAAAAGCCCAAAATCCTCCACATCCCTAACCAATCGGTTTCTCTCTCTCTCTAATATTTCTCAATAATTCACGCCAACATCTCCCTTTTCTTTATTAAAGTAGATCTCTCTCTATCTTTATTATCAAGAAGTCTCCTCCTCATTCCTCAAAGCCGATCTCTCTCTCAAAAACCAATCTCTCTCTCTATACTCTCGAAACAGTCGAGTCCTTCCTCAAAATCAGTCGAGCTCCTTCTCTGCTCCGACCGGCGTCGGCTGTCGCTGTGCCTAGGTCCGGCGTGGCCGTACCTGCCTCTTCCTCCTTATCCTCTCTCTCTCTCGCTCAATCCAGCCATCTCCTCTTTCGAATTTCCGCCGCCGCGGCTCTTTTCTTCAACGGCGAGGAGCGTCGCTTTCTGTTGCTCCGGCGACTCACAGCGAGGTCGCCGCGTGGAGCTGCTGCCGCTGACTACTGCTGTTCAGCTCTGGGCCGCGACCAGCGGCGCTTGGCCTTCGGCCATGCCGCCCCGCTCAGCCGCCTGGAACTGCTGCTGCTCGCCCGGAGTCGCGGCTGTTGCTGCTGTTCACCGAGGAGTCCGCCGACTGTTGCTGTTCGTCGAGTTGGCCGCCGACTGCTGCTGTTCTGGAGTTGGCCGCCGACTGCTGCTGTTCTGGAGTCGCGGGCTGCTGTTGCCGAGTTCCGACAGCCACCACCGTCGTCGGCTGCCGCTGCCTCGCCCAAGGCCGACTTCTGCTGCCAAGCACCGAACGCCGCTGCTATAGGGAGGTCGTCGCTGCTCACTGCTCTCACGCACACGTTTGTGCCGACATGACGGAGGCAAGGGTCGAGCCATGATCTCTCGGCTCTATTGTTGCTGTTCGGTTAATGGCGAGAGACGGCAGCACACGTTGGCGCCGCCTCGTTCGTTCTCCTCCATTTCTAGTCATCTCTCGGCCCGACTGAATAGGGCCGCGTCCCTCGTTGTTTAAAAGCTAAGTTTTTCAAGTTTCGTTCTCCTCTTATTCTACGAATTATAGGTGTTGTTGTGCTAAGTAAAAGGCTGTGCTTGTTCTATAAGTTCTGGTGTTCCTTTCTCTATTCGCTTGTGAATACAGAGTGCCATGTAACTAATTAATCATGCTCATTATCTACTGCATTTCTAATATATGAAGCATGCTCTACTAAGATATGATATATGTATATGAAGAGAGTGAACTAAGATAGCATGAAATACCTTGAATGGTTTTGTTGGTTGGTTATTGTTTGAATGAACTCATACTTGAAAATGCTTTGGCAGAGAATGATGAAGAGTAGTGCAGTCTTTCCTCTTTTTGCTAGGAACGTTTGTGGAATGGGAATGAGGAGATTATGCTTGGTGATTTCTCGATGGAAGGAGTAGATTTGTTGCTGTGATGAAGAGGGTGAATGAGGATGAATTTATACTGAACTTAAGGAGAGCTGATTAGTGTGAAAGGATGATGAATAGTACGGCTAAATTGTTGAGCGTGGTTGAAGAATTATTGAGGGAGCATTAATTGCTGTTGACATTCTTGAGATTAATGAGCGTGGTTGATGAATAGTACGCTCAACAATCCTAGGAGATTTGCTGAATTCTTTTTTTTTTTGACTATGTAGGAGTGGAAAAGAAAAGCTAAGCACGGGTGAGAATAGAGTGGCTGAGGGAGCATGGCGTGCTAAATTTAAAACACGGAATAATATCTAAATTAATAACGTAGATTAAATTCTTCACAAGTCGGAATAAATTCACGACTCAAGAAATAATAATAAAAATAGAAAAATAATTCTACTGTGATTAATAAATAACATGACTTAGCTAAGTCAGTTATGAATCTGAAATGAATAATTATTGGTTTACTCAATAATTCTCATCGCGGTTTTATTTACGCGAAGCTACTGACTTGGTAATAAAATAATAATCCTGCTTAATTGAATATAATCCAGTGTCATAAGCTGAATTTAAATCATAAATAATTACTGGGCTTGATTTACTGAAAGATGAAATAATAATTATCGTATTCCTGGATTTAAATATAATAAAAGAGCGGGTTGTTACAGGTCAGGATTCATTATCTCCCGATTGAATATTGGCATGCGGAAATTCTGACTGGCATTGCAAGATTTGTGGGGCATCCGCTTAAAATTGATGGGGCAACCGCGCAAAGGGATTTTGGGCAATATGCACGATTATTGGTGGAACTAGATATATTAAAAACCCTTCCCACTTCGCTTCTCATTGACGGGGGGAAGTTTCTTTTCATGTTGAATTCTCATAAGAATACTTACCTTTATATTGTTCCAGGTGCAAACAAACAGGGCACGCTCCGGAAAAATGTCGCAAGGGCAAGCAGAGGGAGGAAATTTCGACTGATAAGAATACGCAGCCTGTTACTACCAAGGCATGGCAGCCTGTTACAGGAACTGAGCAGGTGGAAGAGGATAGGGGTCAGATTCAAATGAGCAAGGTTGACGCTCACGGAGTGACTGAGCAGGTGGAAGAGGATAGGGGTCAGATTCAAATGAGCAAGGTTGACGCTCACGGAGTGACTGAGCAGGTGGAAGAGGATAGGGGTCAGATTCAAATGAGCGAGGATGTTGTCGCTCACGGACGGATACAGCGCCAGGATACTTCGCAGCAAGTGAGTCCTACAGTTGGGAAGCTTATGCCAGTTGCTTTCGAGAATTCTAAGAAAAACTCGGGGAACTGATTTGAGATTTTGTCTAACAGGGATGAGCAGATAGGAACGGAACCCTCTCAGCAGCCTGTCAATTTCTCTGTTAAAGAGAATGGATCTTCGGAGGATGAAGATGAAGTGGATGCAGAGCTAATTATGGAATCCGATGGGAAAATTGTGGATGAGGATGCTGAGGATCCAGGATCGATAAATGAGCGTAGACTTTTGGAAGCGACAGGCGCGAAGGCTGTGGCCATTGAGAGTACGCTAAAAGCCAAACGTCTGGAGCAAATCTTAGCCATCGCCAAAGCCCCTATGAAAATGGGGTCACCGCCAAAGAGGAGGGGTAGACATTCGAAGCAAGTTTCAGCGGCCAAGGCTGCCAAGGCTGAAGAAATTAAGGCTGCCAAAGCTGAACTCAACAAAGTGACTCACGAAAACATTAAGAATCGGCTGCGGCATTCAACAAATACGGGGCATAAAGTGCGAGATTTCGTGATTGAAAACAGTTCGAGAGCAAGCATTGTGGCTATGGACAATGTTGCAAATGAAAGTTGGGCCTCTGAAGTGGAACGAAGCGAAGCTTCTTCTGCTCATTCACAACATTCCACATGAATGTCATTGCATGGAACATCCGCGGGGTGACGGATGAATCCAAGCGCCTGCTTAAGGAACATTGCAGTTATTTCTCTCCCATTATTTTAGGTTTGATTGAACCTAAAACTGCTTTTCACAGAGTTCGACACTCTTACTGGAACTCTTTAAACCTCATCCCGGTACATCAAAACTGTCGGACTCCGAGGTGCTCTAATATTTGGGTTCTTTCTCATCCGTCTGTTATTTCCACAGTGATTTTTTCTTCTGATCAGGTGGTGGTGGTGGACTGTATTTGGCAGTCGTTTGACTTTAGAATTGGGATTGTTAACGGTTCCAATGATCAAATTCCACGCCGCGAGCTTTGGGCGGATCTTCTTCGCTTGATTACTGCCAACACGATTATCATTGGCAATTTCAATGCCATTAAAGGAGCTCACGAGCGTATTAGCATTGTTACACCTCATCGCGGCTCATGCTGGGAGTTCTGTAATTTTATTAATGAGTCGCAGCTTATTGAATCTCCCACGGATGGATTGCGTTTTACTTGGTCGTGTCGCAGGTTCTTACCTCGCCATGTTGAGTCGGTTCTTGATAGAGCTCTCTTCTCCCAAGGATTTGCTTCCTTATGGGACTCTATCGTTACTTCCATTCTTCCGCGTCTCACTTCGGACCATTCTCCCCTGGTGTTGCAATGTAAAAACTTTTCTCCTTCGGCGAAAAGACATTTTCAGTTCCTTAACATGTGGACGCTTCACCCTTCCTTCATGGACATGGTGAAGACTTCGTGGGTTGTTCCGGTTGACGCTTTATGTCCCATTGTCCGTATTATGCACAAGCTGAAACGGCTTCGCGCTGAGCTTCGGATCTGGAATAAAGAGGTTTTTGGTAACGTTGATCGAGCTTTGGCCGACTGGCAGCAGCTTTTTCTGAACGCGCAAACTAGAATTTCGGAGTCAGGGTACACTGATGAGTTATTTGAGGAAGAGATTCGGCTTCAGGCGGAGATCAATGTGGCTCTTACCAGGAAAAGCAACCTTCTTCAGCAAAAGAGTCGAGCTTCTTGGCTTGTGGATGGGGATAGAAATACTGCTTTCTTTCATAGACTCACTAAGTTTAGAAAGCGCAGTATTTCGATTACTAAACTGAACATTAAAGGCGCTGATGAGTGTTGGATTTGTATACTGAAAGCAAGAACATTTTATGCTTGTATACAATGATTCTTGTGTTCACTGTTTTAATCTCCTATCTGTTTGTGTTCATGATTGCATATGTATGTTCTCTATCTCTAATATAAGTAGATTATATGGTGTGTTGTAGATCACAGAAGACCATATAATTGGATAAACCTTAAGAGATATAATATAATCACAGCCGAGATGACTTTAGGACGAGCCATCGTTTTAGGCTGCGGTATAGATGGAAGTAGTTTGTCTTGACTACTTATCTATACTGGTACGTCATAACGTATTGATAGGACCACAGTGAGATGTATTCTTCTATCTGACTTATGTGAAGAATCAAGATCTCGGAGACTTAATAAAATCTTAATACTAATAAGATTTCGAATATATATGTTAATTCGTGTATCACTTTGATTTACTATGAGTGAGAGTTATATAGTAACTTGAGTACTCTGTATCTTGGGTGATAGCGGTTAATATATGATATTTGATTATCTGTATTAGTACTCGTATCCGATAGAGGATAATGACATCCCCTTAAGGAGCTCAATAATGTTTATTGCGCTAAACTCTGCAGGTTGATTAAGTTCAGGCGCAATAATGAGGTTTGAGTGGTACTGCTTAAGGATTACAAAGAGATTAATTAATTAAAGCTGTCAGAGCTCTAATTAATTAATAGATGTCGGATATTTTAAATACGGGGATTTAATAAGTCTAAATACAAGCCCCGACTCATCACCGGCAATAAAGGGGTAAGTCAATATTGGTTCTCTAGTGGAATGAACTAATATTTATAAATTAATTATGGTCTGGGCTGACCATAGATAATTAATTTATTTGAGGCCCATCTTTATTCCTTGTATTTGGTCCCTGGACCGGCCCAAAGTCTCCTAGCCCAAGAAGGGCTAGAAATCGCCCCACACCCGTAACCTGCACCCCTCTCTGTATTTTCTTATTTAAATACAGCTGTCAGCTCTCAGAAAATATACACAGATAAAATTAGGTTTCTTGAGAGAGCTGTGAGGCGCAGGAACGTGTGGGAGTTTTCTAGCTTGGGACTTTCATAGTTCGTTGTCCATCCAACGGTAAAAGCTGAGCGGGATACAGTTCAGAAGATCAGAACTGGAGTCATTCGATTCGATCATCGACAGCCTCTGCATACACTTTTCAAATAAGTATTCCTAAACACTTATGTGCAGCTGTTAAATTCATAGGAGCATGTTAGGGATTAATCGTTGTATGATGAATTAATAATAATCCAAGAAACGATCATCGGGCATTAGAGTATTAATTCAATTTAATATTCCTTCAATTGGTATCACAGCCCAGGATTAATTTCTTAGCTCTATTATTAATTTATGTACGATTAATAATGTGCGTTGTTTTTACTGCTGTTGTTCTTCGTGGTCTGTTGATTCATGGGGTACGTCGTTTTCACGTTGTAATTGTTTTTCACCACGAGATAAATCCGTGGTTAGATTAGGATTTCAAATTGTATTTGTTTTTCCTTTGTAATCTGTAAAACTGAGGAACGAGACGAGAACGACGACGAATCAACGACGAAAGAACAGTGGAGGAGGCGTGCCGGGTGCGGTGCGGCAAGGCTGCCGGCGCCGAGGGCAGCGCGCGCACGAGCGCTTGCGCGCCGTGCGCCGCGCGTGCCTGGTCAGGCTGCCGTGCACGCCAAGCGCGAGGGGCTGCTGCGGGCTACGGGTTGGGCGAGCAGGCAAGGAGACAGCCGGCAAGGGCGGTGCGCGCCCGGGGCCGCGCCTGCGCGCTCTGCGCGCTGCGGGCCCGGCGGGCGACGCTGCTGCTGCTGTTGCCGCGCGCTGGATCGGTTCCGTTGCTACTGCTGCTGCTGCTGGAGGTGCCGAGTGCTGCCGACTGTTGCTGCTGCTGGACGCCGCTGGAGGGCTGCCGACCGGGCTGCTGCTCGCGCTGGAGGCTGGCACGCCGGGTTGCTGCAGCGCCGGGCTGCTGCGGCGCTGGGCTGCTACCAAGCGACGGGGCGGCTGCCATGGGAGGTGGCGGCGGCAGCTAGGGTTTCCAAACCCTAGCTGCGTATCCCAAACCCTAGGGGGCCCAAACCCTAGCTTTTCCAATGAGGGGCCGGATGAAGTGTTCGGGCCAAGTTTTAAGTTTTTGGGCTTTCTTTTCTGTTTTAATTTAAATAGAATAGATGTTTGGATTCCACGAATGAGTCACGAAGAATTTTAATTCTTTATTTCTATTCTTTGCATGCCGTGGTGTTTATCCCTTATGCTCTTTACCTGCTTTTCTATGTCTTTGCTTGTTAATATGTGTTTATTAACTGCGCTTAGACAAGCATGATAGTAGGTTTATCGTTTTAGAATTCTGCGAGCATGTTTTACATGTTGCGTTCTAGATAAGCATGTTTAGGATTATGTGCTTGAGCATGAACAAACCTTTTGATAGAAAAATGACTAAGCAGTTTTAATAATTTTTAAACAATTGAAAATTATTTTATAGACCTCCACATGCGGTCTCTAGACAACGTGATTAGCAATGTGGGTAAACGTCCACACAGCGTGGCTTACTTCATATTTGTTCTTCATAAGTTTGTCAGAAGAGGTTTCTATTAAAAATATTTAAATCCATTAAAGTAGTGGGAGTTATGCAGTAAACGTCCACACAGCGTGGCTTACTTGTATGATTTTCACAAGTACTTTGGAGAATGAAATTTAAATAAGATAACCAAGAAAATTAAATTGAAAGCGACATGGTCCTAGTGAGTATGTCAATTTCGAGAATTTAATTTTTAAGGTTAAATTGTGGTCAATGCTTAGATATCATATCAAGTACAATGTACAACTCCCCGAGGAGTCCCTTCTTGATGATGATATGGTCTAGTTAAGGTGCCAACTATTAATTTCCTTTGTCAGAAGGTTAAGTTGACATGGATGGAAATTAAATGACTAGGTGAATAGTCTGGTTGAGGAGTTCGTGTGTAAACGTCCACACAGCGTGGCTTGCATATGGGATTCTTTGAGCGGTTGGAAGTTTCATTAATATTGTTTTATCAAAAGGTTACAATATTATTGTTACGAATTATGTGCTTCATGTTCTTACATGTTTAATTGTTTACTTTCAGATATATCTATGTCTCCAATCATCTCTATTCTTGCAAACAATCCTCTCACCGGTCCTAACTATACCGAATGAAAATGCCACATAATGTATATTCGTGACGCTGAGGAGCACAGTTTTGTGCTTACCACTCCACGTCCTGCTGCCCTAACTGATGCGTCAACCGATGCGGAACGTGAGGCGCATAAAAGGTGGCACAAGTCTAATAATATGGCCAAGTGCTATATTATGATGACTATGTCACAAATTTGCAACTCCAGCATCATGTTATGGTTGATGCGGCTGGCATCATGCTGAACCTCTCTGAGGTTTATGGGGAGTCCGAGAGATCTGCTCGCTTTAACATGATGAGAGAAATCTTAGCATGTAAGATGAGCGAGGGCAGTTCTGTGCACGAGCATGTCATGAACATGATAAATCTGTTTGACAGGCTCGACTTGCTCGTAGGAGGTATCGAAGGCGAAGCCAAGATCGATATCATCCTGAACACTCTCCCCAAATCCTTTGAGAACTTCCGTCTCAATGTCGTTATGAGCAAGGTCAACTATACTCTTAATGAGTTGTTGAATCCTCTAGTTACGGCAGAGGGAGTCTTGGGCAATAGGAAAGAAGTGCTTGTCGCGGCCAAGGAACCTGCTTCTTCGTCGAAAGATGGGAAAAAGAAGCGCAAAGGTCCAAAGGGCAAAGGTGGCAAGAAAGCTAGTGGGAGTGGTAAGGCAGTTGGCCCTACTGGCGGTGTAAAGAAGCCAAGTGGAAAGGGAAAGTACTTCAAGTGCGGCAAAACTGGGCACTGGAAGAAAGATTGTCCGGTGCTCAAGGCAAAGGGACAAGGTACGTCACAAGTTCTAGTAACTGAAACATGTTTATCTTCGTTTTCTACTCATTCATGGGTAGTGGATACGGGGGCAACTGACCATGTTTGTTACACCTTGCAGGGCTTCAAGCCGACAAGGAGTCTGGAAAGTGACGAGATCACCATCTCCATGGGCAATGCGTCGAAGGTCGCAGCTGTTGCTATTGGAGATTTATCTTTATGTTTTGGTGATGACATTTTAGTTTTGAGAGATATTTTATATGTGCCGATTTTTCGGCGGAACATAATTTCTGTTTCAAAGTTGTTTTTGGATGGATATTCTGTTACTTTTGATAGAGGTGTCTCTATCATGAAAAATAACATGACTATTTGTTTTGGAATTTTGAATAACATGTCCAATTAAGAATTCTGTCCATGTTGCATCTACATCACAAATATGTCCTAATCCGAATAAGAGGAAATATTTTTCTCATGAACAATATACACATGCGTGGCACCTAAGGTTAGGCCACATCAATCTAAATAGGATCAAAAGGCTCGTGTCAAATGGAATCTTGAAAGACTTTCAAGTTGTTCCATTTAGAACCTGTGAATCCTGTATAGAAGAAAAGATGACGGCAAAGGCCAAGGGGAATAGGGCCTCACATGTGTTAGAATTGATTCACTCTGACTTGTGTGGACCGATGTCCACAAAAGCTCGTGGAGGGTATGAGTATTTTGTCACTTTTATTGACGATTACTCAAGATTTGGGTATATTTACCTACTTCAACGCAAGTCTGAATGCTTTGAGAGATTCAAAGAATTCAAGGCAGAAGTGGAGAAGAGAACGGGTAAATCTATCAAGTCATTGCGGTCTGATCGCGGTGGCGAATACCTCGGAAATGAATTTTTGCAATACTTGTCAGATTTTGGGATTACATCCCAATTGACTGCACCGGGTACCCCCCAACAGAACAGTGTAGCAGAGAGAAGAAACAAAACTCTTTTGGAAATGGTACGATCAATGATGAGTTATGCATCATTGCCTATTTCGTTCTGGGGATCTGCCTTGGAAACAGCGGTTTACTTGCTAAATCTAGTACCTTCCAAATCGGTTCCTAAAACTCCTATCGAGTTATGGTCAGGGCGCCAGCCCAGCTTAAGCCATATAAAGATATGGGGTTGTCCTACATACGTGCTAGACAAGGAAGCGAAGAAATTGGAACCTAGATGTGAAGTAATGTTGTTTGTAGGGTATCCTAAGGGAACGAAAGGTGGTTATTTCTATAATCCTAAGGATCAGAAAGTGGTTGTTAGCACCAACGCACGATTCTTGGAACAGGATTATATAGATAAACACAAGTCTAAGTCCGAGATTGTCCTTCAAGAAATCGAAGGCAATGGACAGGCGATTCCATCACCCCAGCCAAGTGTGCAAGTGAATGCACCACAGGATACTGCACAAACCATTGTCACAACTGTACCACCACCGCTTTGTCGTAGTGGGAGGGTTGTAATTCAACCCGATCGATTTATGTTCTTGGGAGAGTCTTCGGATCTTCTTCCTGTTGATGAACAAAAGGATGTCGACCCTGATAACTTCAGACAAGCGATGGAAGATCTAGATGCAGATTCTTGGTACGACGCCATGGTTTCTGAAATAGAATCCATGACTGCTATGGATGTATACGAGAAAACTGAACTACCTGATGGCTTTTTAGCTATAGGTAGTAGGTGGGTATACAAGAGAAAGCGAGATTCGGATGGCGAAGTCGCAGCTTTTAAAGCTAGACTGGTGGCGAAAGGTTATACCCAAGAACAAGGTATAGATTATGATGGAACCTTTTCACCGGTTGCCATGCTTAAGTCAATCCGAATACTCCTTGCCATAGCAGCCCACATGAACCTTGAGATTTGGCAAATGGATGTCAAAACCGTTTTCTTAAACGGTTTCCTTGAAGAAGGAAGGGACATCTATATGCAGCAACCCGAAGGGTTTGTAAAAAAGGGCGAAGAGCATCTTGTGTGGAAGCTGAAGAAGTCCATTTATGGACTTAAGCAAGCTTCGAGGTCATGGAACAAACGTTTTGACGAGGTTATTAAATCCTATGGATTTACTCGTTGTGAAAATGAAAGTTGCGTGTACCGTTTAGATGCCAATGGCAATGTGGTTTTCCTTGCACTTTATGTAGATGATATTCTCCTCATTGGCAACAATGTTGAGCTATTATCAGACATAAAGAAGTGGTTATCCGAACAGTTTCAAATGAAGGACTTAGGAGATGCAGCGTACATCCTGGGGATCAAGGTTGTTCGTGATCGCCAGAAAAGAATGTTGAGCTTATCTCAAGCGTCCTACATTGATACTGTGATTGCTCGTTTTAGCATGCAAACTGCCAAGAAAGGCTTGCTACCTTTCAGACATGGCATTCCTCTGTCTAAGGACATGTGTCCTAAGACGCCTAGTGAGGTTGAGGAAATGAGGAAGGTACCATATGCTTCCGCTGTAGGTAGCCTCATGTATGCAATGCTTTGCATGAGACCTGATATTTGCTATGTCGTTGGCATGGTTGCAAGATATCATTCAAACCCTGGACCAGGACACTGGACTGCGGTAAAGCATATTCTCAAGTACCTTAAAAGGACTCGAGATTATAGGCCAGTTTACCAATCAGACAGTCTAACTCCTTTGGGTTATACCGATTCGGATTTCCAGGCTGACCGGGATGAGAAGAGATCTACCTCTAGATATGTGTTTACCTTGGGAGGTGGAGCCGTATCATGGCGGAGTGCAAAGCAAAAATGCATTGCAGACTCCACTATGGAAGCTGAGTATGTAGCTGCTTCTGAAGCTGCTAAAGAGGCTGTATGGTTCCGGTACTACCTCTAGGATCTAGGAATGGTGCCTAATTTGCCTAAGAGTATCATAATTTATTGTGATAACTCGGGTGCAGTGGCAAATTCTAAGGAACCCAGGAACGTGTGGGAGTTTTCTAGCTTGGGACTTTCGTAGTTCGTTGTCCATCCAACGGTGAAAGCTGAGCGGGATACAGTTCAGAAGATCAGAACTGGAGTCATTCGATTCGATCATCGACAGCCTCTGCATACACTTTTCAAGTAAGTATTCCTAAACACCTATGTGCAGCTGTTAAATTCATAGGAGCATGTTAGGGATTAATCGTTATATGATGAATTAATAATAATCCAAGAAACGATCATCGGGCATTAGAGTATTAATTCAATTTAATATTCCTTCAATGAGTACAACCAGAACGTAATTGAGCAGCACATTGTTACTCATTTTTCGACCCTCTTTTCTGATGATGGTAGCCCTGCTGCAGATCAGATTGAGATTGACGCCTTGATCCAGCCGAGAGTGTCCGAGGCTCAGAATAGGCTTCTCATTAAGATTCCGGACGAGGGGGAAATTGCAGCGGCTGTTTTTGACATGGACGCTAATAGTGCTTCAGGTCCTGATGGGTTTTCTGGTATGTTCTTTCAGAAGGGCTGGCAGATCATTAAAATCGATGCGATTCAAGCTGTTCAGCGTTTTTTTAGTCATTCCTATCTGCCTAGTGGATGCAACGCAAGCACTATGATTCTTATCCCGAAAAAAGAGACTGTTTCTGTGGTGGGGGATCTCCGGCCAATTGTTCTATCAAATTTTTTCTTCAAAATTATTTCGAAGATTTTGGCCTCCCGTCTCAGCTCGGTTGCTACTTCGTATATTTCGCCTAGTCAATTTGGTTTTATTAGCGGCAGAAACATCCATGACTGTATTATGTTCAGTTCTGAGGGATTTAATTGTATGGAGCGTACGAACAATGGCATCAACATGGCTTGTAAAGTTGACATTAGAAAATCGTTTGATACTATTCATTGAGAGTTCATTTTTCAAGTGCTAAGAGCTAATGGCTATCATGAGGTTTTCATTAAATGGGTGTCGATCATCTTCAGTTCAGCGAGACTCTCTATCTTGTATAACGCCCGTCTCACGGGTTATTTTCCTTGCTCTAGGGGTGTTAGACAAGGGGAACCTTTATCCCCTATTTTATTCGGGATTGCTGAAGACGTTTTGAGTTTCTTAATCAGCAGCTGTGTGGAGTCTGGACACTTGAAGCCTATGAGTTTTAGTCGGTCGACTCTTTTCCCGACTCATCTCTTCTATGCGGACGATGTCATTTTATTCTGTCGTGCGACTGTTCGAAATGCGAAGAAGATCCAGGAAATTTTTTATTACTACGGGTTCCTCTCGGGGCAAAGCTGCAATCAAGAAAAGTCCAATCTTTTCTTCTCCCGTCGTGTTACCACTGACAGGCGACGACAGGTTCATCGTGCTCTCGGATTTTTGATTGGCAGTCTCCCGATGACTTACTTGGGAGTCCCTATCTTTGTTGGACGTCCCTGTGCTTCCTATTTTATGCCCACTTTCAATCGGATTATTCAAAAGTTTGCTCGCTGGAAAGGACTTCAGCTCTCCATTGCTGGTCGGCTTTGTCTTGTTAAGTCGGTTATTCAAAGCTCAATTGTTCATTCTATGATGGTCTATAAGTGGCCAAAATCTCTTCTTCATTCCTTAGACAAGAAGTGCAGGAATTTCGTGTGGACAGGTAATACTGAGCAACGTCCGAGCTGCTCGGTTAGTTGGGGCAGAACGTGCTCTCCTTGGAAAGAGGGAGGATTGGGAGTTCGGTCTTTCACTTTGATGAATCAGTCTTACCTCACGAAGCTTACTTGGAAGATGGTGAACTGTTTCCCTGAGGTGAACTGGGGAAAATGGATTTGGGAGTCATACATTCCGATGCGACGTTCTATTCTCTGCTGGAGGGTGATTCATGGAAGGCTCCCCACGATGGATACTCTTATTAGACAAGGGCCGGTAGCCCCTAATGGTTGTTGTCTTTGCTTGGGCAACGCGAAGTCAATCTCGCATATTTTTTTGAACTGTCCAAAGGTGAAGTTGATTTGGAATGAATTCCTTGCTTGGTTTGACAAAGAGGAATTTGTTAATTGCTTGGACATTCACTCCTTTCTGGTGTTGGCTTGGTCGACTAATTTTAGCCCCCAAATTCTTACGTTCTGGAAAGCTGGCGTTATTTCTTTGATTTGGAAATTTTGGGATTCTCGGAATTCTAAGATTTTCGATAATGTGAATTTTGACGCTCGGAGTGTGCTTGTTTTTGTCAAGTTGTTTTTTAAGGAGATTGAGATCACCTTTCGTTGCATTGGTTCTACTAACAGTTCTTGGTCGGACTATTTGATTACTAGAAGGCTTGGGATTCAGCAAAGAGCTAAACCGCCCCCTCGCATGATTGAGGTTCATTGGTGGCCTCCGGCTCACCATTGGATGAAAGTTAACACGGATGGCTCAGCTTTGGGTGCCCCGGGTTTGATTGATGCAGGTGGTGTCTTTCGGGATAATTGGGCGGTGGTCCGTGGCTGTTTTCATATTAAAGGTGGGGTGGGTTTTGCTTTTGAAGCGGAGCTTCTGGCAGTTATTACCGCAATCAATCTGGCTCATGACAGAAATTGGTTGAAGTTATGGATTGAATCTGACTCTATGTACGTGGTGAAGCTCCTGGAATCTCGCTCCTCGGATGTCCCTTGGCGTTTTATGAATTTTTGGATGAATACGTTGAGGCTTTTACAAGATTTTCAGGTGATCGTCACTCATATCTACTGTGAAGGAAATCAACCTGCGGATATCATGGCTCACAATGATCGTACGGAAGGATGGTGGCCGTTTGCTATTAATGACATTAAATTGGCTATGGCCAAAGACATGTCCGCGCACAGTCATGTGCGAACTATTCTGGGTTAGTTGGATGTGTTCGGTGGATGTTACAGGGGGTTTGTTGAGTTGGTTTCTCGCTTGGTTAGTTGAAGGCATGGTGTTCAAAGTTGGCATCTCTACGCAGCTTGCGCTGCTCCGGTGCAGTTCGCTGCAGCTCTGTCCGGGTGCGCTGATATGTGCTGCCGTGCTTTTCAGCGTTGTGCTGGCTGCTCTGTGAAGGAATATTAAACTGAATTAATGATCCGTTTGCCCGATGATCGTTTCTTGGATTATTATTAATTTATCATACAACGATTAATCCCTAACATGCTCCTATGAATTTAACAGCTGCACGTTGGTGTTAGGGATACTTACTTGAAAAGTGCATGCAGAGGCTGTCGATGATCGAATCGAATGACTCCAGTTCTGATCTTCTGAACTATATCCCGCTCAGCTTTCACCGTTGGATGGACAACGAACTATGAAAGTCCCAAGCTAGAAATTCCCACTCGTTTCCTGCGCCTCTCTGCTCTCTCAAAATCCCAATTAATTAGCGTGTGTGTTTTCCTGAGAGCAGACAGCTGTATTTAAATAATAAATACTGAGAGGGGGCGCCAGTTTAGGGTGAGGGGCGATTTCTAGCTCTTCTTGGGCTAGGAGACTTTGGGCCAGTCCAGGGACCAAATACAAGGAATAAAGATGGGCCTCAAATAAATTAATTATCTATGGTCAGCTCAGACCATAATTAATTTATAAATATTAGTTCATTCCACTAGAGAACCAATATTGACTTACCCCTTTATCGCCGGTGATGAGTCGGGGCTTGTATTTAGACTTATTAAATCCCCGTATTTAAAATATCCGACATCCATTAATTAATTAGAGCTCTGACAGCTTTAATTAATTAATCTCTTTGTAATCCTTAAGCAGTACCACTCAAACCTCATTATTGCGCCTGAACTTAATCAACCTGCAGGGTTTAGCGCAATAAACATTATTGAGCTCCTTAAGGGGATGTCATTATCCTCTATCGGATACGAGTACTAATACAGATAATCAAATATCATATATTAACCGCTATCACCCAAGATACAGAGTACTCAAGTTACTATATAACTCTCACTCATAGTAAATCAAAGTGATACACGAATTAACATATATATATATATATATATATATATATATATCACAGTAATATTTCTTCAAAAAGTAATGTTATTTAACTTGAAATCAGAATCGTATTTCAGTTTTATAAAATTATCAAATTAATTATTTAAAATTATATATATATATTTAAAATTTTATATATATATATATATATTAATTATTTTATGTATTATCATTTTAAATTATCATAACTTGCTTATTTTAAATCTATTTTTTTACATATTATATATCAAATTAAAGGTCATTTAATTTCTTGAGCTTTCATTCAAGATGCACATTACATATTTTTTATAATACTCCCTCCGTCCGCGAATTAAAGCCCCATTTGGGTGTCGGCGCGGAAACTAAGAAAGCTGAAAAAGGTGTTGTAAGTCAAATAAAAGGGTAGTGGTTAAGATATTAAATTACTTTTACTAATCTATGATTATGAGATACTTTTGCTTTATTAAATTATTCTCTTTTTTCTCTCCCTCTCTCTGTTCTCATTGATCTCTTTTGCTCGAACAATTGGAGGAAAAAAAAATGAAATTCAGTGAACAAATCGAAAAACCCAACTTCAGTGAACAAATCGAACAAATCGAAAAAATGAAATTCAATGAACAAATCGAAAAACCCAACTTCAGTGAACAAATCGAACAAATCGAAAAAATGAAATTCAGTGAACAAATCAAAAAACCCAACTTCAGTGAACAAATCGAAAAAATGAAATTCAGTGAACAAATCGAAAAACCCAACTGTTCTCATAAATGAAATTCAGTGAACAAATCGAAAAACCCAATCGAACAAATTCAGTGAACAAATCGAACAAATTCAGTGAACAAATCGAACAATCGGCAACAAATCTCTCTGCCTCATACCGCGCCGCCTAGCCTGCCTTCACCGTGAGCAGCCACAGGCTGCCACTACCCATGCGGCGCCGGCCGCCGCAGCATCGTCAGCCCAACTTCTGGCCTCTGACAACCTTCCCCTCTCCTCGTCACTCATCCCCAAAACCAAAGGTAAACAAAAAAATTTCACAGATGGGCTCCAATTCAGAGATTTCGAAGCCCGACGCTTCGGATTCCGGCCGGAACATGTCCGATTCAGAGAGATCGAAGCTCGTTGCTTCGGTTTCCGCCAGGAACGACGCCGATTCAGAGAGATCGAAGCCCGCTGCTTCGAATTCCGGCATCGTCGACTCCAACTCAGAGAGATTGAAGGTCGGGAATTCGGCCGGACACTCAAAATGAAGACGAGAGAGAGAGAGAGTTTAATGAAGACGAGAGAGAGAGAGAGAGTTTCATGGATAATTAGGGGAATGATTAGTTAGTTAATTAAATGGGGTAAAAAATGAGGTGGGATAATTAATGGCAAAGGGTAGTAATTTAAAGTAAAGAGGGAGGGTAAAAGGGTACAAAAAGGCAAATGGGGCTTTAATTCGCGGACAAATATTTAGAGGCAAATGGGGCTTTAATTCGCGGACGGAGGGAGTACATAATTGCTTAAATTTTTTTAAAAAATGTATTCTATCTATAAAATAAAAAAAGATACAAAAATAAAAGATTAATTGAATTTGACGGTTTCTTTTGAAATTGGATTTGATAGTTTCTAATTTTATTCCTTAGTTGTTGGCAATTTTTTTTTAAGTGGATATAATATATTGAATTTTGTTTTTATTTTTTAACTGCTCATTTTTTTCAATTCCAATTACACCCTTGTAATTGAATTAAATTACATTTACTTTGCTTTTTATATATATAAAGATAAAGATTTATGATATTTCGATTTTTTGTATTATGTAGTCTTAGTTATTTTACATTGAAAATTTGCTAATATGATACAATGTCATAATTAACAAAAGATAGTATTATACTCCTACCGTTCACGAAAAATATGACATTTTTACTGTTTTGGGGGTCCACAAAAACGGTAACACTTTTCACACCCACAAAAATGGTAACACTTTTCATTTTAAAACATGGTCACACATCTTTTTCTTCATTTTTTATTCTTACAAATACTCTTTATTTACAAAAATATTAATCTCAACCACTCATTTCCAATAATGCAAGATTCTTTTTTTCACTACATAAAATTACCGTCCATTTTTAATTAAAAATTGTGCCCACAAAAAATATCATATTTTTTATGAACGAAGTAAATATATTATATGTATAGTTCATAATCACCGCGCATCGCGCGGAAGATACACTAGTATAGACAAAAAGCAAAGTAAATGTAATTTAATTCAATTTGAAGGACATAATTGGAATTGAGAAAATAATTATACTAACAAAAATCTCCTACAAAACTGGCGTTAGTTATACTCCTACAAAAATGTCGAAAATTGTTAACTGACAAATGAGTATTAGCAAAAACAATATTAAATGATTTGTGCCGAAACAAAAAATTAAATGATTGCCTATTTCAAAAATAAAATTAAATATAAATATTAAATAATTGAATTTTTTTAATGTGCTGCTAACTATTTTCCCCGAATAAGCTAACTCATTCAATATTAAATAATCTTTTTATTAAACCATTTGAATATGTTAAATATTTAAATAATCTTTATTACTTCAGTCTAAAATTATGTGTAAATTATTTACATAAAAAAATATTTTAAAAACATGTTATCAGATATTATTATTTTCTTAATTTTAATTTTAATTTTCAATGTTTGCTTCATCATCAAATAAATGAAAATTAAATTCAAGATTAAATAATTCATTTTTTATTGAATCAAAAGTTATAAGAGATAAGTAAAAGCTTACATGTTTTAATTAATTTGTTTAAAATTAGTGTTGCTTTCCAAATATGACAATTTCTTTATTTTTTATTAGTATGTATTTTTTTGTATCCATACAATTATCTTTGATAGGTATTAAATTAAGTTCGGATATCTTTACGTGTTTATTAATATTTCAAAAATGTGTGGTAAGATATGGTCTGTCAAGAACCAATATGCTTAAAAAAAACACACCTAAGGGGTGAGGGGTTAGGCAGACCCTCTACTTATAAATAAAGCATCAACCAATATCTCATATATGACGTTGTCCAAAAGTGACAACGCCCAACAGAAATCACATGGAAACACAAAAATTAGACCAAGGACCAATATGCTTAATAGCAACCATTTTCATCCTTTATATATAGCAACCATTTTTATCCCTTAAAGTATGAAGATCTTTGGTGAAATTATAGCTTTCCTGAATGAAGTTTTGATCCAGAATTTAAATTTCACAAGTTTATTTTTTTTAATTCATCATTTTTCATACCAAATTCATAATGTTACATAACAAATTACACAACTTATTTTATGCGCTAAATATGATTTCATTTGTATAATTATAGAAACTCCCTATATAGGTGATACAATATCTGTATATGAACACATGTTATATTTTTTATTAAATTATAATGGTTATATTAAAATATTATATCACTTTGCAAAAAATAAATTTTGTATCAAATTTTAATTTTATTAGTTTATATTAATATTATAAAACATATATATGTATATTTTATGCGAGTCTAAGTTCACATTCACCGCCCATAGCGCGGAAGGTACACTAGTTGAAATAAAATACAAAAAAAAAAAAAAAGAGAAATCATAGTTAATAATCTAATAAACTGAAATAAATAAATTAGAATAATATTACCAGAAATAATAAATTAAAGTTACGAAAAGACGAAAACGTAAACTATCAAAGAGTTTTTTCTAACTACTTGAAAATTTCTCAATTTCAACCGCCAATCTCTTGCTCTCGTTCAGCAGCCAGAAGTCTGCTCTGCAAAGGTTGGTGTAATACTGTCAATTTCCTCACGTCCAATCTTCAGCCACCAAAGCCTTTTTTTTTGCTCTAATCTATAAACTTCTCATATAATACTTAGCCTCCACTTTCGAGAATATGTAAAAAAGGAAACAAGGATACCTCCCACTAATTTCAATGGGCGTATAATAAAACTAATAAAATAAGAATAAATAAACTCTAATATTTTTAAGTTTCTTCTTTTGCACTTCTGGTCTTCATATTGCCTCAAGATTCTTCCTTTTCCTTTTCAATCACCTCGACTCTATCGATTGCGATTTAAACGATTCCTGCACTAAAATCACCTAATTGTGTATATTAAATTTCATGAAAGCATAAATAATCCAAGAATATGAATATGAAAAAATTATGAATATGTTTTTCTTTTTCTTTCTGTAAATGGTGCGTGCATTGCACGCGATTGTACAATTAAGCGGATGATCTCCGCTCATCCCATATGAGTTGCAACTCAAGTCGGGGGGCCTCGCATCGGTTGGCTCATCGCCAAAATCGACTCGAGTCGGGCGATGAGCCTCCGATGTCAATGCTCTGCCTCTAAGTAACTAAATTCGAAGGTGATTTCATTATTTGCAACTTAATAGGGATATACATTTTTTTTATATATCAGTCCAAAAAAATACAATAAAATCTCTCACATAATTGCCAAAAAAAAGTGCATATTAGGTGACTCTAGGACACTATTTCTAACTCTGCGTTGACTGAATTGGATTATTGATCTACGATGATTCTGTCTTAATCTCGACAATATCTACTACAACTTGATTATGATCCACTGGTTTCAATTTAAAACCTGCCTTCTGAGAGAGTTCATCAACAGCGCTTGAAGTTTTGTCGATGAATTTAATGATGTCGATGAGCACCGATGCTATCACAAGTGTTGGCACAATATGTTGAAAATCTGCTTTAGTTGGCACTGAGGAGTTATGCATTATGTTTTGCAGTTTCTCAGCTGCAGCTTTGGAGTTTCGTAAATGGATTTCAACCGCTGATGATGGAAATCTCATTTCTTTTAGAGCTGCACCTAATTCTCTCAGAGCCTTGCTTGCTTCTATGCTCATTTCCACACATGCTGGTTGGATCTTCCGTTGGAATTCACATACTACCTGAAATGAAATTCAATAAATATTAGCGAAAACTACATATGCATAATTTTGAAAATTAATTAGATTTACTTGCCTGCGACTTTGAATTTAGGCAGCCACTAAGTGTTTCGATTTGACATGCACATTCCCTTACTAGAGAACCAATGTTCAAGTAGAGTTTCCACGGATGATTAAACTTAAAACCACCGTGTCCAAGTTCCCACCACGCAAAATTCGCCTGTATTTATTTACATCAAAATAACAAAATTAAACCTTGATAATTTGATTTTATTACAATACTAATTAATTAACATATATAGTTATTATTATAAGTACTAACCAATATTTCCTCGTTTGCTTTTGAGTTGAGCACAGTTTTATGGCTTTGGAGATATGACTTATCCTCAGCATCGGCTGGAGAAATACAAAATTGACCACCAAAACCTATAAATGTACACCAAGTCGAATTAATAAAACTATTTGTTACAGTGTGAAAATCAATTAAAGAGTGCAAAAATATTTATATAGTTACCTTCCAAGAATGTAGCTAGGTTTTGTATATTAGTAGCGATGAGATTATGCAAATCTTGGCCGGCCCAAACCGGGTAGATGCATACTGATATAAGCATGCAGGTGGCGCCGCCGATGAGAATGGTGGTGAGGCGCTCATAAGCCATCTTCAAAATTTCAGAAGCTCGAGCTCCCGACACAGCTACTAGAGCGAATGTGAGTATGAATATCGTCACACCATAGTCGTATCTTCTCTTTACTCTCGGCACGAATCTTGTAAATGTTGCCACACTCGCTGCAATATACATTTTGAATTACAAAAAATTAATTTCTTATTTATCAAAAAATTTGTATGTACTAGTACAAAGAGCGTACATTGTACGTATAACCAATGTTATTTTATTTGATAAAAACAAAAAATATAAATACAATGTCTATTCTATTTAAATTTTTAATGAGTAATTTGATCTATTTGCTTTTATAATTATGGTAAAAGTAAAACCCTCTTCAAGATAATACTCAACACATTAATAAACTCTATAAACTAATATTTCTCTGGTCCCGACTTGGGCCAGTTCAATAAGTCATCAATTTTTATTAAAATAATAAAATATAGTGTTTTACAGAATGCATTTATAAATATATAGGTCTTGTTAATATTCTAAATGAATAATTATAAATAAAATATAAAAATTATGAATAACTATGGTAATTTACTAATTTATTAAAATATGAATCAACATATCAGCCACTTTGAATCGATAGATACATATATTTATTTAATTTAAATATTATCTCATGTTTGTTTTTACACATTATAACTTGATTTAAAATTAAGAAAACACTCGATAAATTAAAAAATTATTAATTTATTGATATATTAATATCCCGCTAAATCAATAAATCCTTATATCCCAAATTTATAGAGGTTTTATGGTATTTTTCTAAGAAACCTAGTATTTATACTGATTTTTTAAACACTTAATATCAAGGTATGATAATATTTGTATACACCTTAATTTATGTGTGATATGTACCTTATTATTTATATAATAGTCATTTATTGTTATTTTTATTTATCTAGTTAATAGTTAGACATTCTATAGGATATTTATCCTTTTCACGATTCTAAAAGGAGTCCCAAATATATATCAAATAAAGTTTGGATAATGTAATGTAATTAGTTAATACTATATTTTTTTTGTACTTTAATATCTATTAATTAATATATCTTCTATACTAATAGAAAAAGAGCCTAAGGCATCTAAGGCACAACTTGTGGATGACCTATTTTACCCCTATTACATATTTTATTTTAAGGTTATTTTATATATTATATATTTATAAGAATATATTAATTCATTTGATATTACACTTAATTTATGTGATATATATATATATATATAGCTATTGATAAGGCTTATAGATAAATATAAACATTCAATAAATTATCTAATAAAAATATTGAATTAATAGATTTTCTAAAATAATAAATTATCAAATAAAATAACATTAATTAGTACGTTCTTTCTGCTAGTTCTTCTAAATATATAATATATAATTTACACAATTGCTTTTAAAATTAATTAAATATATATATAATAGGACCATAATAGATAATTAATCTAAATTTTGTGCCCTAGACACTTTTTATATTAGTATAGTATAAATTGATTATAATTTACCTAGAATGAAAACCAAAGTGCCAAGAATAATAGGCTCTCCTTTGTCTCCACATGCATTGCCCAAATATTCTGCTCCAACCCCTAATCCAGCTGCCAATAATGTCGCTGCCCCTCTGTTCAGACCTTTTGCAATTGTTCCTCCTAAAACAAATTAATCGAATTATAAATCAAATCAAAACTTTAATTAGTTGATATATGTAGATTATATATAGACTTACCAACTGTGAACTCAAAGACGACGACCACTGTTAAAATCGCCCACATTCCTGCTTCTTCGAAGCTGTGGTAGAGAGGCTTGAAGTAGTAGAACATAGACATTAACGTGATTGCAATTCCAACCTTAACGGCGTGAAAGATTCTTCTGGGATCTTCTTCTCCGAGCTTCTTCGCATACTTGGCCGAATCCATCACCTTAACCTTAATCTTTCCGAACATGGTTGCGAAGAATTAAAGATTTTGTTGGTCGGTAGCAATTCAGCATGCAAATTACAGAGGAGAGAGTGTGAAGAGGAAGGAGAGTTGAGTGTGAGCTTCCCTTGTGGTCTAGAAATTTATAAGGGTTGGGAAGTTTTTGTTTGTTAAATAAATGGAAGTAATTTATTCAATTTTGGCATGCTTATCAAATATGAATATCCAGACTATTTTATTGTTTCTCGAATTAAGGCCACCTAATTCTTTTAATATGTACCATTTTATTTGTTTTCATGCTCAGATGGAGTGCTACTGGTGAGCTTCAGCCCTACTTTTTGAAGCTTTGCATGTTTTAATATGTAGTACTATTTTATTTGTTTTCATGTAAATGGAATACATGCATGGTCAAATTTTCCAACTGCCATCATTTTTCCAACGAAATATTGAGATCAAATTTTTCTTTCCAGATTTAATACAATTATAACGTTATACATAATTATGTTATCAATAAATAAATCAATTTATTAAATTAATAAATTAAGGTATATGTTATAATTTAATAAATTAATTTATTCATATAATTTTATTAATTTTAAAATTATAATTTATCATTTAAATAAATGAATTTATTCCTATAATTATATTAATTTTATTAAAGTAAAATATAATAGAAAAATTAAAATACACAAATATAATAGAAAAAATTTAAATTATCTCAGAGGTTTATTTTACAACAACAAAAAAAAAATGGTTGTAGTTTTTCTGAGGAACAATAAATTTGATTTAAACTAAGAGGCAAAAAATTCTAATTATTTTTTCTATGCTATTTTGCTATAAGGGTGCTGACAATCGATAGTTCTTTGGGTACATAATTTTTTTTAGCTATATTTCTTTGGAGATTAGCCAAACAGATGTTGGCAACATTTGAATTCATGATAACTGAGATTGCAAATGACGATTAAAGGGGTTGATATAAAGTGGTAGGTCCTCCACTGCAGCTTTCAACTCCATTTCGATGAGTAAATGAAGCAAAAATTGTGTTTTTCCTTTTGCTTTTTTTAATTTAATGGGTGGTTTAGTTCATGTGTAGTTTCTTGATTTTGGGCGCTTAGGGGTTTTAAATTTTGTTGGTTTAAAGTTCTGAATTTGGAATTTGGGTTAAAAGAAAGGATGCAATAATGTGGATAGTTGAAAAACAGATCATCATAGGCTTCAATTTTGTGCTTTTTTGGTAGGTAGCAAGATTATTGCAATTATTGAGTAACAAATTCCACTAACAAGATTTACCTACGATCCATTTTATTTTACAAGTGATTAAGCCTATAATAAGATTTGTGTAAGATCCATTTTATTTTGCAAGCGATTTGTTTGTAATAGTTGATTTAAACTAACTTTGTTATACTTTTTGTTTTTATTTTTTACAGTGACCAATTCTTTGAATTTTTAAACATTTACTAATGAAGTTAGTAGATCTATTGAAAAAGCTTTTTAAGGTTGATTCTGCCAGAGACTATTTAGCTATGAATATTGATTTTGGTTTGAGTGAACTAAATTTTGCACAAAATGCTTTGAGTTTTGGCTAATATATGAATGTTGCAGCTGCCAGCAAACTGAACAAATCATCGACTTTTTTGCCATGTTGTGTGGTATAGGGTTGTTTGTTTCATTTTCATGATTGAATTTGTGCCATCATTTTTGAAGTTAGAGATGTTCGTTTATTTATTTTGTCATCTCCTAATTAGTGCATTGTGCCTATTTGAGATGAATGAATTTTTTAGGTTATTTATATGTATGTGAAATTTTATCTGTATGGATCATCTAATGCGGAGGTGGAAACATTTATGCTTTAATATTTTCTAAAGTTTCAATATTTTCTTTTGGGACTGTGCAGATAGTGCTGTGGCCAGTGTTTTTTTTTTTTTTTTTGAAAAGAGTACTATGGCTAGTGTTGTAAAAAGCGCTAAGAGGCGGCAGAGATCAAGCCTTGATTTTACGCTAAAGGGCGGTGTGAGCTTTTTTGAGGCGGTTATGTAACTTCCACTATATTTGCATTATAATACATATATTTTTTTTTTCAAAACGCCAATCAAGCTGCAACTTTTAGAATACTTGGCGCAACTTTTTGAGGTTTGAGGATTCCTAATCCTCATTAAATATATTAATCTATAAGTATAACTTTGCATGATTGAAAAAAAAAAGTGAAGTAAGAAAACAAGCAGCGGTCAGCAGTAGCTTTTATTTTGATTATATGTGGATATATAAACTCATAATTTATGTAGTTTTTTATTGACAATAGTAGTCGAGGCAAAGAGGCACAATTAAGACATGCCAATCTCTATTTTTTTGTCAAACACATATCATACACATATTAGAATAATAGATGTGAAACAAATAATCACATATAACATATGGGCATAATGTTAATATGACAATAGCTAGAGATGTCAATCGGGCCAGCCCACCGGGTTAGTCAGGTGCGGGCTAATCGGGTTGGAGATTTTTTCGGGTTGTAAATCTTCAACCCTAACCCTAAACTTTCGGGTTTCGGGCTAGCCCATCGGGCTAATTAGGTTAAAGGCGTAAAAATAAAATTATCATTTGTATTTTATTATTCCTAATGATCTAATGTATAATGTATAAAATATACATAGATATTAAAGATATAAATTATATATAATACAAATAATATTGAATATATATGTAAGTAAGAATCCTGACAATGAGGAAAGAGAATACCAAAGAAAAGTCAGAAATAAGAATCCTGGAAAGTTGCACTACTTTCCTTATTTTCAGGATTCTTATTACTTTCCCTGCCTGACAAAAATTTAACAAAACACAGGAATTTAATATTTTGAAATCAGATTACTTTTCTAGGATAGAATTCGTGCCAAACAAACAGGCCCTATATATTTTTGTGTAATATAGGCACTTATTTTTGTAGATTTCTTGCTGGATTGACATTCCTAAATATAAGTATGCATAATGTTACACACAAATATGTATAGTAATGTCACGACCGGACTTAATTAAGGATAATTAAACCGGGAAATCATGACTAAGGGAGGGAGATAAGAAGTGGGAGTAGAAAAGGGGAGTGAATAAATAGAGAAGGATCGTACTTTTCATTCATAACGAAGGAAACATCTAATATATAATACGGAGGTTTAGTTGCAATGATTTGATTGAACTAGTAAGTTCGGATGTCTCCGACTTAGCCAAAATGACATAAGACTTCTTTGAGTACGCAACGGAAGTAATAATGTTTCTGATTACATGTATGAAGACATGTACCCAAGAGTTTTTTTCAAAACATATAACATCGGGACAAAAGAAGATCCCGCTCGTCACTTCATCACCATCGGCTACTAGTTGGTGTGGCAGGTATGTTCTTATGTCTTGGGATTCTATAACTGTAATATGATTCGCGTGCTCGTATCTGCTTGATACTGGTTATTCAAATAAATCCCGTGTTTCGATATATGTTTTCCCGCCTCGCTAAAATCGATAGGTTATAAAATGAATCTAAATTAAATCCGTAGATTTAATTCGTTCGTTATTCTGATATCTAAATTAAATCCGCAGATTTAATTAACTCACGAGTCGGAAATAATCCACGACTTAAGTAATTAATAAATAATAGAATCGATAGTCCCATCTCGCTTAATAAATAACATGACTTTGCTAAGTCAGTTATAACTTTTGAAATAATATCATTGACTACTTTAACAAAATAAATTCAGGATCATAAGTTGAATACATATAAGGATAATATTCGGGTTTCATTCACTGATGATAAATAATAATCACGCATTACTGGATCTAATATATATATAAAAGAGCGGGTCACTACATACTACCCCTCTTAACAAAAATTTCGTCCCAAAATTTGCATATTTCTGCTAAAACAGTTCGGGGTATTTTTCCTTCATCTTGTCTTCAAGTTCCCACGTGGCTTCTTCTTGTCCGTGATGTCTCCATAAGACTTTCACTGATGTGATTGCCTTATTTCTGAGTTGTTGCACTTTCCTATCCAGGATGGCTTCAGGTCTTTCTTCGTAGCTTAAGTCTGGGCTAAGGATCATTTCCTCTTGGTGGATTACGTGCTTTGGATCGAAAACGTATTTTCTGAGTTGTGACACGTGGGAAACGTTGTGAACGTTTCTAAAACTAGGCGGTAACGCCAACCTATAGGCTACTGGGCCTATCCTCTCTAAAATCTCATAAGGTCCTACAAACCGAGGTCTGAGCTTTCCCTTGACACCAAACCTAGTTATCCCCTTGGAGGGAGATACCTTTAGGAAGACCTTGTCTCCTATCCCAAAATGTAACTCGGTTCAGCGTGTATCAGCGTAAGATTTCTGTCTATCATGAGCCTCCTTTATTCGTCCTCTTATCTGACGGACTATCTCAATCATCTCTCTGACTGTGTCCGGTCCTAAGATTTTTCTTTCACCCACTTCATCCCAGTAAAGTGGTGATCTGCATTTTCTTCCATACAACGCCTCGTAAGGTGCTATATCAATGGTCGCTTGGTAGCTATTGTTGTAGGCAAACTCGATTAGCGGCAACACTGATTCCCAACTTCCACCTCTGTCTAACACCACTGTTCTCAACATGTCTTCGAGAGTCTGAATTGTCTTTTCCGACTGCCCATCTGTTTGCGGGTGGAAGTCGGTGCTAAAATTTAGCCTCGTGCCTAACTCTTTCTGCAAACTCATCCAAAATCTAGATGTAAACTTTGAGTCTCGGTCAGAAGTAATCGACACGGGTACGCCGTGTAAGCGTACAATCTCTCGCACATACAACTGAGCTAGCTTGTCTGATCCGTGTGTGATCGGTATTGGTATAAAATGAGCACACTTTGTGAGTCGATCCACTATTACCCAAATGGCAGTGTTTCCTCTCTTTGTTTTAAGCAGACTGGTCACAAAATCCATTGCGATGCGCTCCCATTTCCATTTTGGAATTTCCAACGGTTGTAGTTTTCCATATGGCCTTTGGTGTAAGGCCTTCACCTGTTGGCATGCTAGGCATCTCTCTACGAATGACGTTATGTCTCTCTTCATGCCTTCCCACCAAAAATGTTTTTTTAGGTCCTGATACATATTAGTACTCCCGGGGTGGGCAGTATAAGGGGTATCGTGAGCCTCGCTCATGATTTTATCCTTAAGTTCATCATCGTGGGGGATGCATATCCTTCCCTCAAAGAAGATTGCATTATCCGATGCTTCTTAGTAGTTCTTGAGGTCTCCTTTCCTTACCGCTTCTCGTAGCTTCTCCATTTTCTCGTCCCTTCTTTGTGCTTCTACCATCATTTTCCTCAAGTTGGGTATCGCTGCAACAACGCTTGCTATCGTCCTTGGTGGTTTAACCACTTCTATGCTCATTTCCCCAAACTCCTTGATGAGCTCTTTCTTTTGGGTGACGAGATATCCCAATCTAGATTGAGTCTTACAGCTCAATGCATCAGCTACTACGTTGGCCTTACCCGAGTGGTAGTTAATACCGCAGTCATAATCTTTCACTAGTTCGAGCCATCTCCTCTGTCTCATGTTGAGGTCCTTTTGCTCGAAAAAATATTTCAAGCTTTTGTGGTCTGTGAATATCTCGCACCTAACTCCATATAGGTGATGTCTCCAAATCTTTAGTGCGTGCACCACTGCAGCTAACTCCAGATCATGAGTCGGGTAATTCAGTTCATGTGGTCTCAGTTGGCGCGATGCGTACGCTATCACTTTTCCTTCCTGCATCAGTACACAACCGAGTCCATTTTTGGACGCGTCCGTGTAGATCACGTATTCCTTGTCAGCTGTTGGAACAACTAACACCGGTGTCGTAGTCAACTTTTCTTTGAGTTCTTGGAAGCTCTTCTCGCACTCTTCTGTCCAAGAAAACTTTATCTCTTTTCTGAGTAATTACGTCATTGGTCTTGCGATTTTAGAAAATCCTTCAATGAATCTTCGATAGTAACTTGCCAATCCTAAGAAACTTCTTATCTCATTAGGGTTAGTAGGCGATCTCCACTCTCGCACTGCTTGTACTTTTTCAGGGTCCACTTTGATCCATTCTAATGACACAATATGCCCTAAAAACATGACTTCGCTGAGCCAAAATTCGCACTTACTGAACTTGGCATACAGGCGCTCCGTCCTCAATGTTTCTAGGACAATTCTCAGATGTTCCTCATGGTCCTTCTCGTTCTTCGAGTATATCAGGATGTCGTCTATAAATACTAAGACAAATTGGTCTAAGTATGGATGGAAAACTCGATTCATGAGGTCCATGAATACAGCTGGTGCGTTGGTTAGCACGAATGGCACAACCATAAAGTCATAGTGGCCATATCTAGTTCGAAAGGTCGTCTTAGGTACTTCTTCTGGATGAATCTTCAACTGGTGATAACCAGATCACAAATCAATCTTTGAAAACACACTTGCTCCCTTGAGCTGGTCAAAGAGATCGTCTATCCTTGGCAAAGGATACTTGTTCTTAAGTGTCACTTTATTCAGTTCTCTATAGTCTATGCACATTCGCAATGTGCCATCCTTTTTCTTCACGAACAGTACGGGTGCGCCCCAAGGTGATACACTTGGCCTAATAAATCCAAGGTCCAGAAGTTCTTGAAGTTGTATCTTGAGTTCCTCCAGCTCCTTAGGGCCATCCGGTACGGTGCCTTTGAAATGGGGGCTGCCCCGGGCTCCAAATCAGTGGTAAACTCAATTTGTCTGTCCGGTGGTGACTCTGGCAGAATCTCCAGAAATACGTCTAAAAAGTCTCGTACAATTGCTACATCTTCTATGCTCTTCTCAGTTCCCGGCTCTCCATGCAAGTATACGAGGTAAGCTGGGTATCCCTTCTTCATCATTTTCGTTGCTTGTAGGGCGGAGATGATCATCTTTCTTCTTTCCATGCCGATTCCGTGAAAGTGTGTCGGTTCCCTTCCTGGGGGTCGAAAAGATATCCGTCTTTCGTTACAAAGGATGGTGGTGTAGTTCTCAGCTAGCCAGTCCATTTCTAGGATTATGTCCACATCTCCCATCGGTATAACATAAGAGTTGTTCACTACAATCTTGAGTGATCCTAAGTTCAGTTCTGGATTCAAGCACACATGTTCTACTGTTGTCATCCCTCCTATTGGTGATGATATATTCAACTCCCGATCAGTCTTTTCAGTTCTTAATCCTAAAGTGTCAACACATGCACTTGCAATGAAAGTATGTGATGCGCCTGTATCAAACAGAAGTACGACAGGGGTATTGAGTAGCATGCCCATACCTGCCAGGTTTCCCTGGTTGTTCTCGGGCTGCTTTTGCCCCATAGCATAAGCTCTAGCATCACGAGGCCCTCTCTGTTGTTTCTGTTGTCGACGAGGTTATTGGTGTTGTGGTTGATACTGCTGGAACTGGGGCTGCTAATACTGTTGCGGTTGCTGCCCTGGGTTTGGTTGAGGATAAGCTTGGATTGCTCGCAGGTGCGGAGCTAGAATCGGCGGGTTCGGCTTTGAATCCGTTCCGTGTTGCTTATTCGGGCACCGATTGGCGTAGTGCCCTTTTTGGTTGCAGTTATAGCAGCTATCACTCCCAGCCTTACAGATATCCTCATGATTTTTGTTACACATTGGGCAAGGTGGGGTCCTCTGTTGGTTATTTCCCATCTGTTTCGGTGCGCCCTGGCTTCCATAGCCCTGTGACTGGAAGGCATGTCCCTGCCATGGCCTCTTCTCGCCTTGGTTCGGGTTACTGTTGTCCCATCTCCTCTTTCCTTTGAAATTTTGATTATGATTTTGATCATGTGGAGGTGCTGGCGCAGGTACAATTGCAGGTCTTTCTCCTGGCATGGCTGCCTCAATGTCTAACGCTCGGCTGAGCGACTCAGTGTAGGACAATCCTCTGTGGCTTGCCAAAGCCATCCTAATCTCGTGCCTCAGACCGGCACAAAACTTTTCAGCCATCTTCTCATCTGTGTCAACTTGTTCCGGCGCATATCTAGACATATCGCAGAACATCCTGTCGTATTGAGTTACCGTCATCTTTCATTGTTTCAGATTGTAAAATTCAGCTTCCTTCTTCTTGTGGTAGCTCTTGGGTATATACTTATCATATATACCGGCTTTGAATTATTCCCAAGTCAGGTTTTCTAACTGCTCTGCTGTCATCGTTTTCATCCTTGCTTCCCACCAGAAATCAGCTGACCTAGTCAACTGAAAGGACATACAAGTCAGGCGCTCTTGGTCAGTGCAGCCCAGGAAGTTGAAAATGCGCTCAATAGCGCGTACCCAAGTCTCAGCTTCTGCCGGGTCTCCTGTCCCATTGAAGGTAGGTGGGTTCTGTCGCAAGAATAGCTCCTCAATCCTTCGTTCTGGCTGTACAGGTGGTTGAACTATTTCAGGTTCTGGCCCTGCTTCTGGGCCTCTCTCATCACTCCGGGGAATCCTTCCCCCTCATCTCGGACGCCCTCGTTTCGGTGGCATTCTAATGAGTCAATACACAAGTAAACAGTTGGATAACATAATGGAAAGACTTGCCGCAACTAGTACTAACATCGCTCTTATTCCTTGAACTCTACTCATGTTCAACTCAAGTAAACAGTTGGATAACATAATGGAAAGACTTGCCGCAACTAGTACTAACTAGGGTTTTGAAAAGAGGTAACTCCGCTATGTCACAGCTTCCCAACTATGTAAGGCACTCTCATTGCTATGAGAAGTGTTCCCACTATACATTGGTTAAGGCAATAGTCGATTCGGTGTTCCCCCTCGCGTGATTAATCCGAACGAAGATCTACGCCCGTGTCACTATCTCGTGTCTGACACCTTTCTTTACTCCACATTGTATTTTGTTTGTCGATTTCTCGTTTGATTTCCCTTTCTTGTAGCTTACATATCACTTCAACCTGTAGACAAAGGTAACTGTGTTTTTGCTAGTTTGTTTCCCTTGTTGAGCATGGCGATGTGATGAAGTGTTGAGCTTTTGTCGACTGACTCTTTCATACTAGTGATCATACTAGGAAAAATTAGTTAACTCTTGAGTTCAGAGCAAATGAACTGCTCTGATACCACTCTGTCACGACCGGACTTAATTAAGGATAATTAAACCGGGAAACCATGACTAAGGGAGGGAGATAAGAAGCGGGAGTAGAAAAGGGGAGTGAATAAATAGAGAAGGATCGTACTTTTCATTCATAACGAAGGAAACATCTAATATATAATACGGAGGTTTAGTTGCAATGATTCGATTGAACTAGTAAGTTCGGATGTCTCCGACTTAGCCAAAATGACATAAGACTTCTTTGAGTACGCGGCGAAAGTAATAATGTTTCTGATTACATGTATGAAGACATGTACCTAAGAGTTTTTTTCAAAACATATAACATCGGGACAAAAGAAGATCCCGCTCGTCACTTCATCACCATCGGCTACTAGTTGGTGTGGCAGGTATGTTCTTATGTCTCGGGATTCTATAACTGTAATATAATTCGCGTGCTCGTATCTGCTTGATACTGGTTATTCAAATAAATCCCGTGTTTCGATATATGTTTTCCCGCCTCGCTAAAATTGATAGGTTATAAAATGAATCTAAATTAAATCCGTAGATTTAATTCGTTCGTTATTCTGATATCTAAATTAAATCCGCAGATTTAATTAACTCACGAGTCAGAAATAATCCACGACTTAAGTAATTAATAAATAATAGAATCGATAGTCCCATCTCGCTTAATAAATAACATGACTTTGCTAAGTCATTTATAACTTTTGAAATAATATCATTGACTTCTTTAACAAAATAAATTCAAGATCATAAGCTCAATTCATATCAGGATAATATTCGGGTTTCATTTACTGATGATAAATTATAATCACGCATTACTGGATCTAATATATATATAAAAGAACGGGTCACTACAAGTAATATTAAGCTATATGCATAATTATGGCAACGATGAGCAGCAGCGAGAGGCACTAGAGATGTCGCAAAGCAATACTTTCCCAAGCATATTTCTATCCAACGTTATGCATATTTGTGTTTCAATTATATGCATAATTTTTTATGAATATTGTGGGGGAAAAATGATTTTTTTTGGTAAAAAAGATAAATAGATAAAAAAAATTTAAAAAATGATTACTATTATTTTGTTTGAAATTTTTATTCTTATTTTAACCCATGCGTGTATTTTGCCTTGAAAGTCCTTATAAGGCATCTGTAACGTGTCACAGTCCTAGCGCACCACATACACATATTGCATTATCCATATTTTGAATCTATTTTGAATTTTGAACAAAAAATTTGAGAGGTCAAGATAATTTCATCAACCATCAATTTGTTATAAAAATAAAATCTCAATTTTTTTTGTTACTAAAAGTAGGCATATCAAACATATTACTAACTGAATCCAAAACATCGAAATCATGCAACCGCAATATGACAACACTAATTTTATTGAAGCAGATTACGTAAACTTTTAGACGATTGAAAATATTTGTAAATGTTAAGTTTTCAACTACTTAAAAAACGATGACATAATTGCAATATTTTAAAAACAATACTAAAACTATAAGATAATGTCATCAACCATCAATTTGTTATAAAAATAAAATCTCAATTCTTTTTGTTACTAAAAGTCGGCATATCAAACATATTACTAACTGAATCATGAACACCATCAGATAGGAGATTAGATAGTGGTAACAGGAAACATTGTATACAAGCATAAAACGTTCTTGCTTTACAGTATACAAATCCAACAATCTCCCACTTATACTAAAGCAAACTTTTAGTATACAATGTGTCTAAATACTAGCTATTACAACACTGTCACTTCTCCCACTTATACTGAAAGTTTTTCCTAAGTGGGTGGCATCAACCGCAATCCCATCCCTCGAGCATGCTTCTCGTAGGCCTTTTGCGGTAAGCTCTTCGTGAAAGGATCAGCTAAGTTCTCCAAGGTATTGATCTTCTCAACCAGCACATCTCCTCTGTTTACGATTTCTCGTATGATGTGGTACTTTCTCTCTATGTGTTTGGTCGCCTTGTGGGTCCTGGGTTCCTTAGAATTTGCCACTGCACCCGAGTTATCACAATAAATTATGATACTCTTAGGCAAATTAGGTACCACTCCTAGATCCAAGAGATAGTTCCGGAACCATACAGCCTCTTTAGCAGCTTCGGAAGCAGCTACATACTCGGCTTCCATGGTGGAGTCTGCAATGCACTTCTGTTTTGCACTCCGCCATGATACGGCTCCACCTCCCAAGGTAAACACATAGCCAGAGGTAGATCTCTTCTCATCCCGGTTAGCCTGGAAATCCGAATCGGTGTAACCCAAAGGAGTTAGACTGTCTGACTGGTAAAATAGCCTATAATCTCGAGTCCTTTTCAGGTACTTGAGAATATGCTTTACCGCAGTCCAGTGTCCTGGTCCAGGGTTTGACTGATATCTTGCAACCATGCCAACGACATAGCAAATATCAGGTCTCGTGCAAAGCATTGCATACATGAGGCTACCTACAGCGGAAGCATATGGTATCTTCCTCATTTTCTCAACCTCACTAGGCGTCTTAGGACACATGTCCTTAGACAGAGGAATGTCATGTCTGATTTGCATGCTAAAACGAGCAATCACAGTATCAATGTAGGACGTTTGAGATAAGCTCAACATTCTTTTCTGGCGATCACGAACAACCTTGATCCCCAGGATGTACGCTACATCTCCTAAGTCCTTCATTTGAAACTGTTCGGATAACCACTTCTTTATGTCCGATAATAGCGCCACATTGTTGCCAATGAGGAGGATATCATCTACATAAAGTGCAAGGAAAACCACGTCACCATTGGCATCTAAACGGTACACGCAACTTTTGTTTTCACAACGAGTAAATCCATAGGATTTAATGACCTCGTCAAAACGTTTGTTCCATGACCTCGAAGCTTGCTTAAGTCCATAAATGGGCTTCTTCAGCTTCCATACAAGATGCTCTTCGCCCTTCTTCACAAACCCTTCGGGTTGCTGCATATAGATGTCCCTTCATTCTTCAAAGAAACCGTTTAAGAAAGCGGTTTTGACATCTATTTGCCAAACCTCAAGGTTCATGTGGGCTGCTATGGCAAAGAGTATTCGGATAGACTTAAGCATGGAAACCGGCGAAAAGGTCTCATCATAATCTATACCCTGTTCCTGGGTATAGCCTTTCGCCACCAGTCTAGCTTTAAAAGCTGTGACTTCGCCATCCGAATCTCTTTTTCTCTTGTATACCCACCTACTACCTATAGCTAAAAAGCCATCTGGTAGTTCAGTTTTCTCGTATACATCCATAGCAGTCATGGATTCTATTTCAGAAACCATGGCGTCGTACCAAGAATCTGCATCTAGATTTTCCATCGCTTGTCTAAAGTTATCTGGGTCGATATCCTTTTGTTCATCAACAGGAAGAAGATCTGAAGATTCTCCCAAGAACATAAATCGTTCGGGTTGGATGATAACCCTCCCACTACGATGAAGCGTTGGTGGTACAGCTGTGACAACGGTTTGTGCAGTATCCTGTGGTGCATTCACTTGCACACTTGGCAGGGGTGATGGAATCACCTGTCCATTGCCTTCGATTTCTTGAAGGACAATCTCGGACTTAGACTTGTGTTTATCTATATAATCATGTTCCAAGAATCGTGCGTTGGTGCTAACAATCACTTTCTGATCGTTAGGATTATAAAAATAACCACCTTTCGTTTCCTTAGGATATCCTACAAACAACATTACTTCGCATCTAGGTTCCAGTTTCTTCGCTTCCTTGCCCAGCACGTGTGCAGGACAACCCCATACCTTTATATGGTTCAAGCTGGGCTGACGCCCCGACCATAACTCGATAGGAGTTTTAGGAACCGATTTGGACGGTACTAGATTCAGCAAGTAAACCGCTATTTCCAAGGCATATCCCCAAAACAAAATAGGCAATGATGCATGACTCATCATTGATCGTAGCATTTCCAAAAGAGTTCTGTTTCTTCTCTCCGCTACACCATTCTATTGGGGAGCACCCCGTGCAGTCAATTGGGATGTAATCCCAGAATCTGACAAGTATTGCTTAAACTCGTTTTTGAGGTATTCGCCACCGCGATCAGACTGCAATGACTTCATAGATTTAGCCGTTCTCTTCTCCACTTCCGCCTAGAATTCTTTGAATTTCTCAAAGCATTCAGACTTGCGTTGAAGTAGGTAAATATACCCATATCTCGAGTAATCGTCAATGAAAGTGACGAAATACTCATACCCTCCACGAGCTTTTGTGGACATCGGTCCACACAAGTCAGAATGAACCAATTCTAACACATGCGAGGCCCTATTCCCCTTTGCCTTAAAAGGCCTTGCCGTCATCTTTCCTTCTATACAGGATTCGCAGGTTCTAAATGGAACAGCTTGAAAGTCTTTCAAGATTCCATTTGATACGAGCCTTTGGATCCTATTTAGATTGATGGGGCCTAACCTTAGGTGCCACGCATGCGTATATTGTTCATGAGAAAAGTATTTCCTTTTGTTTGGATTTGGACAGATTTGTGATGTAGATGCAACATGGACAGAGTTATTAATTGGACATGTAATAGTATAGAGAGAGTTGTTCAAAATTCCGGAGCAAATAGTCATGTTATTTTTCATGATAGAGACACCTCTATCAAAAGTAACAGAATATCCATCAAAAAATAATTTTAAAACAGAAATTATGTTCCGCCGAATCTCCGGCACATATAAAATATCTCTCAAAACTAAAATGTCATCACCAAAACATAAAGATAAATCTCCAATGGCAACAGCTGCGACCTTCGACGCATTGCCCATGGAGATGGTGATCTCATCACTTCCCAGTTCCCTTGTCGGCTTGAAGCCCTGCAAGGTGTAACAAACATGATCAGTTGCCCCTGTATCCACTACCCACGAATGAGTAGAAAACGAAGCTAAACATGTCTCAGTTACTAGAACTTGTGACGTACCTTGTCCCTTTGCCTTGAGCACCGGACAATTTACCTTCCAGTGCCCAATCTTTCCGCACTTGAAGCACTTTCCCTTTCCTTTTGGCTTCTTCACGCCACCGGTAGGGCCGCCCGCTTTACCACTCCCACTAGCTTCTTTGTCACCTTTGCCCTTTGGACCTTTCTGCTTCTTTTTCCCGTCTTTCGATGAAGAAGCAGGTCCCTTGGCAGCGAAAAGGACTTCTTTCCTGTTGCCCATGACTCCCTCTGCCATAACTAGAGCATTCAACAACTCGTTAAGAGTATAGTTGGCCTTGCTCATAATAACATTGAGACGGAAGTTCTCAAAGGTCTTGGGGAGAGTATTCAGGATGATATCAACCTTGACATCCCCTTCTATACCCCCTCCGAGCAACTCGAGCCTGTCAAACAGATTTATCATGTGCATGACATGCTCGTGTACAGAACTGCCCTCGCTCATCTTACATGCCAGGATTTCTCTCATTATGTTAAAGCGAGCAGATCTCTCGGATTCCCCATAAACCTCAGAGAGGTTCAAGGTTCGCGGGTCATGGAGTAGTAAGAACAAAACTGTGCTCCTCAGCGTCAAGAATATACATAATATGGTGTTTCCATTCAGCATAATTTGGACCGGTGAGAGGATTGTTTGCAAGAATAGAGATTATTGGAGACATAGACATATCTGAATGTAAACAAAATAAACATGTAAGAACATGAAGCACATAATTCGTAACAATAATATTGTAACCTTTTGATAAAATAATATTAATGAAACCTCCAACCGCTCAAGGAATCTCATGTGCAAGCCACGCTGTGTGGACGTTTACACACGAACTCCTCAACCAGACTATTCACCTAGTCATTTAATTTCCATCCATGTCAACTTAACCTTTTGACAAAGGAAATTAATAGTTGGCACCTTAACTAGACCATATCATCATCAAGAATGGACTCCTCGGGGAGTTGTACATTGTACTTGATATGATATCTAAGCAATGACCACAATTTAACCTTGAAAATTAAATTCTCGAAATTGACATACTCATTCGGACCATGCCGCTTTCAATTTAATTTTCTTGGTTATCTTATTTAATTCCATTCTCCAAAGTAATTGTGAAAATTATACAAGTAAGCCACGCTGTGTGGACGTTTACTGCATAACTCCCACTATTTTAATGGATTTAAATATTTTTAATAGAAACCTCAGCTGACAAACTTATGAAAAAACAAATATGAAGTAAGCCATGCTGTCTGGACGTTTACTCACATTGCCAATCACTTTGTCTAGAGACCGCATGTGGAGATCTAAAATAATTTTTAATCACTTAAAAATTATTAAAACTGCTTAGTCTTTTCTTTCAAAAGGTTTGCACATGCTCAAGCACATAATCCTAAACATGCTCTTCTAGAACGCAACATGTAAAATATGCTCGCAGAATTCTAAAACATGCTTAAAAAAATGATAAACCTAGCATGCTTGTCTAAGCGCAGTTAATAAACACATATTAACAAGCAAAGACAAAGACAACAGGTAAAGAGCAAAAGGGATTAACACCACGACATGCAAATAACAGAATAAAAGATAAAGTTCTTCGTGACCCATTCGTGGAATCCCACTACCAATCTATTACATTTTATTAACAAAAGTAAAACTCGGCCCGAACAGCTCCATCAGGCCCGTATAGGGAATTAGGGTTTGGGCCCCCTAGGGTTTGAGAAAATTGCGCCACCTGGGGTTTGGGACCCCTAGGCGCCGCCGCCACCTTACCTCGACAGCAGCCGGTTCAGCGCGGCAGCAGCGGCCTCGGCGCGGCAATGGCAGCAACGTACAGCAGCAGCGGCCGCAGCGCGCACAGACAGCAGCTCGGCAGCAGCGGCCTCTGCTTGCCGCATGTCCTTCCTCGCCCCGCCTTGCCCAACCATCCTCGGCAGCAGCACACGGCACGCACCAGAGGCGACAACAACGGCGACCAAGCATCGCCCGCCGGGTGCGCAGCGCACAGCGCGCAAGCGCGCGCGCGCGACCCTTGGCGTGCACAGCCCCCGCCTCGCCCTGGTCTGTCCGCCCTTATACGGCGTCTGGTGAGTTACAGCAGCCGTAGGTGCGCGCGCAGCAGCGCACGGGCACGCGCAACAGCGCCGCCCAGCGCGCCTGCGGCGCACGCCGCCTCCCTGCACAAACTCACCTCCGTCGATCTCAACTCCAATCCATCCTCCGTTATTTTGGTCTGATCGTCATTGTCTTCGTCTCGTTTTCCACAATTACAGATTACAACTGAAAAATAAAACAATTGAAATTCTAATCTAACCACGGATTTTCTCGTGGTGGAAAAACGATTACAACGTCAAAACGACGTATCCCACGAATCAGCAGACCACGAAGAACAACAGCAGTAAAAACAACGCACATTATTAAACATACACAAATTAACTGACAGAGCCAAGAAAAGCAATCCAAGCTCTGATACCAATTGAAGGATTATTAGCCCCAACGGGATCATTTCTTGGATATCTTAATTTACCATACAACGATTAATCTTAACATGCTCCTATGAATTTAATTGCTGCACGTTTGAGTTAGAATTACTTACTTGTAAATTGTACGCAAAGGCTGTTGATAGCAGAATCAAACGACTCCAGCTCTGACCTTCTGAACTGTATCCCGCTCAGCTTTCACCGTTGGATGGACAGCGAGCTATGAAAGTCCCAAGAGAGAATCTGCTTACAGGTCTGGCGCCTCTCTGCTCTCTCACAAAACCCTAATTAATTAGTGTGTATTTCCTGAGAGCAGACAACTGTATTAAAATAAATAAATACGCGTGGGGGCGCCAGTTTCTTAGTGCTAGGCGTTTTCTCCCTCTGCTAGGGCAAGGAGACTTTGGGCCAGTCCAGGGTCCAGATACAAGGAATAAAGATGGGCCTCAAATAAATTAATTTTTCATGGTCAGTCCAGACCATAATTAATTTATAAATATTAGTTCATTCCACTAGAGAACCAATACTGACTTACCCCTTTATTGTCGGTGATGAGTCGGGGCTTGTATTTAGACTTATTAAATCTCCGTATTTAAAATATCCGACATCCATTAATTAATTACAGCTCTGACAGCTTAAATTAATTAATCTCTTTATAATCTTTAAGCAGTACCACTCAAACCTTATTATTGCGCCTGAACTTAATCAACCTGCAGGGTTTAACGCAATAAACCTTATTGAGCTCCTTAAGGGGATGTCATTATCCTATACCGGATACGGGTACTAATACAGATTACCAAATATCATATATTGACCGCTATCACCCAAGATACAGAGTACTCAAGTTACTATATAACTCTCACCCATAGTAAGTCAAAGTGATATACGAATCAACATATATATTTGAAATCTTATTAGTATTAAGATTCTATTAAGTCACCGAGATCTTTGATTCTTCACTTAAGTCAGACAGAAGAATACATCTCACTGTGGTCCTATCAATACGTTATGACGTACCAGTATAGACAAGTAGCATAGACAAACTACTTCCATCTATACCGCAGCCTAAACCAATGACTCGTCCTGAAGTCATCTCGGCTGTGATCATTTTATATCTCTTAAGGTTATTCCAATTATATGATCTTCTGTGATCTACAACACACCATATAATCTACTTATAAAGAGATAAGGGACATACATGTGCAATCATGAACACAATCAGATAGGAGATTAGATAGTGGTAACAGGAAACATTGTATACAAGCATAAAACGTTCTTGCTTTACAGTATACAAATCCAACAGTCGGTGCAATCGATCGTGTAGTCCTTGTTGACGTTAAAACCGATGTCGATGCACAACAATATCGCTGACAAGCTATAGTAGTTCTTCTTCCATACATAGATTTTGGAGTTAATGTGCGGAACACCCTTTAGATTCGTACTTGGGAATGCAGCCCTCATGCCATTCTCAAGCTTACTCAAGAAACCTGCCCTAAAGCCGTTATCGGATTTCCATCCCTGGACAACTAATTCTTTCAATGAGTTCAGCAAGGTCTCTTCTTCCTTAGACGTCCAGCTCCGTCGTGTTTTGTCTGTTTTGTTAACTCGGCCATGTCCAATTTCATTACTCCCTAGTTCATCAAAGGATAAGCATTATCCATACATGAGTAAGATATAAAAACGACTCCATTGTGTACCCGAAAAGCAGAGAACAGAATATAACATATCAACAAATTCATGCTTAAGCCCTACAAATTCGATATATACACTATTACCATCATCATACAACCAACAAGTACGCGCAAATCATAGCTATCCAAAATCTCATATATAAGCATATCAAACCATAACACTAGTGATGAATGCATTTAATGATATTATTACCAAGAGCCCAAAGCCTATGCAAAATGGAGTACCAAATGAGAACAACAAAAAAAAGGATTGCAATGTTTTGCCCCAGTTAATCAGAGTACATGAATTATACATTCGAAATACATTGATGATACCTTGATGCGCTGACCTGAAGCCTACTGCATCGAATTGATAGAAAACATTTGCCTAAATCTCTAATTTGGCGGGTACAAAATCCCTAAATTTCAATCGCCAATCTTGGTTTAGGCGGTAAAAAGTGAAGAATACGCTGGTCATTCCGAAAGATTTTTAGGGATATTTTGGACATTTTGTTCTTATATCACGAAGACATCCTGTGTTGTCAAATGGCTGAATTCATTTTCAAGCTTATAAAATGAGTATACCAAACACTGAACCCATATTGCTTTGCCGGCCCATACCCAGCAACCTTTCCTTGGGTTTGGGAAAATGCCGTTAACTCAACCAATTTATCAAACTCGCACTAAGAGTATGAGCATTCCGTACTGTAGAGAATAGTTATCTAGGAGAAAGACTCCCCCTCCCTTTCTCTACGATTGTAGAACTGTAGTTTATAGTTTTCATAGACTACAATTTTGTACGCACATAGTCTACAGTTGTCAACCGTAGTCTATTGTGTTCAATAGACTTCAGTTTTTAGCGATAGTTAATCTATACCCTATTATAGTGTAAGTTAATTTTTTTCAAAGGTTTTAATGAATATTCGTATTATATGTTTATAAGAGACTACAGTTTCATTATTTTACTCTACAATTTAAAATTGTAGTCCTTATGAAATACAGGCTAAGATTTTACACCGTAATTATTGTTCAATTAATTGTAGTAAATGAATATAAAGCACTACAGTCTAAAAGAATAGACTACAGTTTTAAAACTGTAGTTTATACATACTACTACAGTTTTATAACGAGGTTACATACTATAATTCACACCTATTTTACAATCCAAAACGAAATTAAAATAAAATAAATTTTATTGCATTCAAAATAAAAATATTCCGTCTAACAATCTTATAGCAAGTTTCAATACAATCTGCAAGTTAGGTTGAGGTGGTGCAACCTCGTCAGCCGGTGACTCCAGTACAAATTGGTAATGGTTCTAAGACTAAAAAATCTTATGCATGTGTCACAGCAGGGCATGCCAAGAAACCCAATGTGTTCACGCATAGGCCATGCGTTGCGCCCTAGGAAAGAGGGAGAGCCATTATACCTTTCGGTCCCTCCAGAACTTATCACGAAGAAAGTTGTTGAGTTTAAATTTGCGCTCATAGGCGGATTGCTCATTCGGAAAGGCGACAAACCTAGAACCTCTACGACACTCAAGCATGAACTTATGTCAGAATGGAAGACTACCTCAGATTGGAAACTTATCCCAATGGGACGGGTGATCACTAATTTCTTAGCAACAAAAATGACTGCAACTAACACAGGTAATTGTAGCAAGCAACAAGTAATCGAGTATCGTATCCTCATGGACTGACGCAACGAAACAACTCTAGCTATCTCCTAAACAGACTATAGAAGTAGACAGGCAATAGAAAGTAGGAAGGTTTGATTAACACTAAACTCAACTAGCAACAAAAAAAAACACATAGAAAAATCAAATATTAAAGACAACTCATCCTAGGGTAGTAAATTCTTTAACTAAATCTACGCAATTAATCTATTAATCCTATGTACCAGTTTAATCCAGTTATGATGAGAGATCACTTAATTAATCAATCACTCTCGCTAGAGCAGCAACAATCGTAGATTAGTAAATTCTCTATCTCCGCTAGATCTCAAGAAAATCTACTAACTCCCAACAGCTCATAAGAATAGCTCCCTATAATCTACCTATCTCCGCTAGGTCTCAAGGTTAAGATTATATCATACATTCCTGAATCCGTTAAACAACTATCTCTGCTAGGTCTTAAGTCGAATAACTACACATGCAAACTATTAATCAGATAATTCACAAGAAAACAAGCACCAGGAATTATGAATCATAAACTGGAAGGCACAAAGGTATTAACAAATAAATCACATAAATTCAATCAACTATTTACAAACCCTAGAATCAACTAAACGAAACTAGGTAGACATAATGAAATAAAGCATAAACATAATTAAAAAGAACACAATTGGAAAACTGAATTATATAAAAACCGAACAAGAAAGATTGTAGCAGCTTGAATCTTCAATCTTGATCCAAGCTTTGAAAACTGGAAAATAAATGTAAAGCTAAAGCTATAATGCTAGAATGTAATGTGTGGAACCCTAGATAGGTCAAAAGAGGACCTATTTAAAGTGTCAGGGTAAAATACAGTGATTCAAACCCAGAAGAACTCTCAAAACGTGCAAAACTAAAAAATCTGGGTAGCCGGCGACCTACCCGGCGACCCATCCGGCAGTCGCCGGCCCAAGCACAAAAACTCTTCTTCACGCGGTGGTCAACAGTGTTTGACCGCCGGTTCTGACTGCTGCGCGCGACTTTCTTATTTTGGTCATAACTTTCTCGTTCGAACTCTGATTTGTAATCCGTTTGTTCTCACGAACTCAACTCGAGACGAACTACAACTTGTATTTCAGATAACTTTTCTAAATTCGATCTCAAGATTCCTGTAAATTCCTTCAAAGTTCGAGTCAGAATCATGTTTCACAAGATAAAGCAGTATAAGCACAAAACAATCATCCAACACTCAATTTCCTATAAAATTATCATCTTATGAACATTAAAAACCATGGAAGCATGAGTGTTATCAACTTCCCAAACTTAAGCCATTGTTCGTCCTTGAATAATGAGAAGAACACAATTAATAACATGAATGGGTAAGAAATATGGCTCATAGATGCCTCCGAAAGATAAAGAATGATAGAATTCTCAAATATTCTCAATAATTAAGCACAAAATTCACCAATAAACACAACCTATAGCAAAATCAACCTTGACATTCCAAACAATTGAATCTCACAAGGTATGTGTATCACTCAACTCTCAATTTGATGGAACTTGACGTGTATGCTCTCATCGAATTCAATGCAATATAAATCACTTACCATAAGCTTGCCAATCGTCTACAATCTCCATCGCTAATAGTGTGCCAGTACTAAGATCAGAAAGGTCTTCTTCTTTGGGTTATAATGTAGGGACATTGGTTAAGGTAGGGAAAATATAGGCTAAGTGACTCAAAATAATTAAGAACACCAACACCTTATAACTTCAAAAATCAAGTATGGAATAAATTCCATCTTCCACCCAACTATGTCACCATAAACAACATAACTTAAGGGATTTAATCATCACAATACAAAACTAAACACTCTTTTATACTCTCCATTTATTTCCAACACACAAAGTCGATTTTCTAACAAATTTCTCAATAAACACTCGACTTCACACTTTTTCTCTTTTTTTTTTCTCAACAATTTTTTTTTTCTCTTTTCACAACTTTCTAGAGCTTATAAGAGTAAATAGTAGCACAATATCATCCATTCTTTTTCACAACCCACTATGAACATTCACCACACAAAGATCCCCATATACTACATCACCCCCTATCATCCAGCTAAAGAATCAAAGCTAAACAGGCTCAAAGTGGATAACAAGTGATAATTTTTTTCATTAAGGACAGTGTTTGGGATAAAAATGTTGCTAACAAAAGATAGCATAAAATCATCTCCTAATCCTGGGCACAACAGCAACCTCGACACAGAAACCATGGCAAGTTCTAGAAGATCACCACATGCATGACAAAACTCACAACAAAGAATAAACTGTGTATGATAAGCAGCTATGGCTCAAAATCTCACAAGTTTATTCAACGTCTAAAAGTCAAGGTCAAAATCACTCTAGAATTATGCAAATTACTTCTAATTATGCTTAAATCATCAAAGAAACTCAAACTCCAAATTTTTTTCACAGAAATCATCATTGGCATCTCACCAGAAATCTAATGGAGCAATAATCATCTCAAAAACAAAACAAACACACACCACCAACCAAGCAGGATAAAACAATAAAGCTAACAAAAAGAATAAAAGCGATATACATATCTACTCTCACCCCCCTCCCCCAAACTTATTACAGAACATAAGTTCGAAAATAAGTTTGGAGGGATGATGATATGTGTCACTACTCATAGAAAAACATGCTCCCTGGTGGTGGTATGAACGAGGCGCGAGTTCCCGCATCTTCCAAGCTGAACACTGCACTAAAAACCCCAAACAAAACAAAGAAACAAAAAGAAACAAAATGAAACTAAAAGAAAGAAAAACAAAACAAAGAAAAACAGTTGGGTTACCTCCCAACAAGTGCTTAATTTAACGTCCAGAGCTCGACGATACCTCATGGTCTCAATGAACATCAAACGCCGCGGGCGTGACAGACCGCCTAACACGAATAGAGATAGAGGACTCATGCGCATCAGCTTCGTGAAAGATAATGCTTCCATTCGACACATCTATCATGGCTCGCCCCGTAGCTAAGAATGATCGACCAAGAATCAACGGCGGATTTGCATCTTCAGGAATATCGAGGACTAAGAAATCCGTAGGGAAGACGAGCTTATCAACCTTCACAAAGATGTCTTCAAGCTTTCCTCTCGGCTTCACTCTTGATCTATCCGCCATCTGAATCTCCATCGAGGTCGGCTTGAGATCACTAATTCCCAACTGCTTGAAAACAGAGATGGGCATCACATTGACATTTGCCCCTAGATCACAAAGAGCCTCGGGAAAGAGCTCTCCTCCAATCTCACACCCAATGGTGAAGCTACCCGGATCTTTCTTCTTCGAAAGTAGTTTCATTGGTAGCTCAGTGCCCACAGCTTTCGCCTGCGAGATTTTCTTATCCTCATCCCACATCTTCTTGGTGTGAACAACTGTCTTTTCTTCCTTATCCTTGGGATCCTGCAATTGTGAGAGAGTTTGAGGCTGTGCACGTCGGTCCGATTCTTCGAGTAGTCTGTCTAGCCCATCCACTATACGTCTATGCTTTGTCTCCTCGGGATTGGTAATTTTTTTCTCATTCTTGCAATGGGAGACCTCCAGCTTGATTTCCTTGACATCTATCTTTTTGCTCGGCTGCAAATCACATTGCTCTTCACGCACCTCCCTCTTCATCAGCCTACGGGGAAATGGAACCTTTGGGATGTATTCCCTAAGTGGAACAGGAGCCTTGTATGGTTCCTCACTTGGTTGTTCGTTCTCCTTGCTCATCCTCCTATCTTTTGGAGACAGAGTACCATCGAAAATAGCATTGCATTGGCCCCTAGGATTGACAGTAGTGTTGCTCAGAAATTGCCCCGACTTGTCCTACCCAGCTGCTTGGTTGGCCATCTGACCAACTTGATTCTCTAACATCTGCACCTACTTGGAAAGTGCTGAGAAATTATTTTCCATGATAGATATCTTATTTTCCACATTTGTCTCCATCCCAGTCATCTTCATGAGCATCTGCTTCATCATGTCCTCCATCGAATCTTTCTTTGGCTCATTGATTACTCTCCCACTAGAAACAAAGAATCCTGGTGGAGGTTGCACAGCATTGTTTGGGTTGCCATAAGATAGATTCGGATGCGGGCGTCCTCCTGGCTGGAACTGCTGCTGACCTGGCTGATATTGCTGACCTCTGATATACATTCCTGGCTGTCCTCGCTGGAAATTCCCATAGTTTCTGCCATTAATAAAATCAATGTCTTCCATGCTCGACGGGTCTTTCACAGCTTACTTAGGATGTCTAACATTCATTCCATTGAACTTCTCATTCAACTCTGCCAGCTGCGAAGCAATCGCTGCCTGCTGCGTAGCCATTGCTGCTTGTTGTGTAACCATTGCTGCTATAAGATCAGAATTGGAAGCAGCTGCAACATTTTTCAATTGCACTCTCTCTGATGGCCATTGGTAACTCGTAGCAGCCATACTATCAATGATGCTCCACGCCTTGCAACTGCCTTTCTGAAGCAGAGAACCTCCTGCAGCTGTATCCATATGCATCCGTGTTCTCTCCCCTCAGGCATTGTAGAACATGATCACAAGCGTGCCTTTATGAAATCCATGGCTTGGGCACTTCCTGAGCTTTTCCTGATATCGCTCCAAGTATCCGCTAGCTTTTTTCCCTCATACTGCTGAAATTGCACGATGTCCATCTTCAATTTCAAGGTGAAGCCAGGAGAATGAAACTTGCGTAGGAACGCATGAGCCAAATCCTCCCACACGATATTCTCTCCCAGCTGTAGTGTATGATACCACGACTTCGCCTTATCCCGCAGTGAGAAAGGGAAAAGACGAATACAAATAATGTCATTGGGAACACCATTAATCTTTACCGTGCTACATAGCTCCAGAAAATGCGCCAGGTGAGCATTAGGGTCTTCGATCGCATGTCCACCATATTGACTCTATTGGACCATTATGATCAAACCCGTTTTCAGCTCAAAATTATTGACATTGACACGTGGAGGTTCCTGGTAAATATACTGCGGTATGAATGCCTCATTAATCGGAGGCTGCTTCTGCTCCTCTAGCTTTTTCTGTGCATCCAATAACTGCTGCAGCTGTTCCTGTAGAGCACGAATCTGTTCAGCAATAGCCATCGTAAGTAGTGTGCCTGAAAAAATGAGAATTAGAAAAATAAAAATAAAAAGAAAAAGTAAACGCCTGAAGTACTACTAAGTCCTATCGAAAATATTAAAGAAACTTCTAATCAATCCCCGGCAACGGCGCCAAAAAGTTGATCACTAATTTTTAGCAACAAAAATGATTGCAACTAACACAAGTAATTGTAGCAAGCAACAAGTAATCGAGTATCGTATCCTCAGGGACTAACGCAACAAAACAACTCTAGCTATCTCCTAAACAGACTATAACAGTAGACAGGCAATAGAAAGTAGGAAGGTTTGATTAACACTAAACTCAACTAGCAACAAAAAAAAAGTACGTAGAAAAATCAAATATTAAAGACAACTGAACCTAGGGTAGTAAATTCATTAACTAAATCTACGCAATTAATCTATTAATTCTATGTACTAGTTTAATCCAGTTATGATGAGAGAGCACTTAATTAATCAATCACTCTCGCTAGAGCAGCAACAATCGTAGATTAGTAAATTTTCTATCTCCGCTAGGTCTCAAGAAAATTTACTGACTTCCAACAGCTCATAAGAATAGCTCCCTATAATCCACCTATCTCCGCTAGGTCTCAAGGTTAAGATTATATCATACATTCCTGACTCCGTTAAACAACTATCTCCGCTAGGTCTCAAGTCGAATAACTACACATGCAAACTATTGATCAGATAATTCACAAGAAAATAAGCACCAATAATTATGAATAATAAACTGGAAGACACAAAGGTATTAACAAATAAATCACATAAATTCAATCAACTATTTACAAACCCTAGAATCAGCTAATGAAACTAGCCAGACATAATAAAATAAAGCATAAACATAATTAAAAAGAACACAATTGAAAAAATTGAATTATATAAAAACCGAATAAGAAAGATTGTAGCAGCTTGAATCTTCAATCTTGATCCAAGCCTTGAAAACTGGAAAATAAATGTAAAGCTAAAGCTATAAGGCTAGAATGTAATGTGTGGAACCCTAGATAGGTCAAAAGATGACCTATTTAAAGTGTTAGGGTAAAATACAGTGTTTGAAACCCAGAAGAACTCTAAAAACGCGCAAAACTAAAAAATCCGGGTAGCCGGCGACCTGCCCGGTGACCCATCCGGTGGTCGCCGGCTCAAGCACAAAAACTCTTCTTCACACGGTGGTCAACGGTGTTTGACCGCCGGTTCTGACTACTGCGCGCGACTTTCTTGTTTTGGTCATAACTTTCTCGTTCGAACTCCGATTTATGATCCGTTTGTGCTCATGAACTACAACTTGTATTTCCGACAACTTTTCCAAATTCGATCTCAAGATTTCTATAAATTCCTTCAAAGTTCGAGTCAGAATCATGTTTCACAAGATAAAGCAATATAAGCACAAAACAATCATCCAACAATTAATTTCCTATAAAATTATCATCATATGAGCATTAAAAAGCATGGAAACATGAGTGTTATCAACGGGGTTACTACACGATGAAATTCATTATGGAAGCGGATAAAATCGCTGCAAAAAGCAAGCCAATTTTGGAGTTAGCCACAGACCATCTTTGATTGAGAGAATGGATCAAAAACTTTGATCCGTACAAAGAAACTTCTGCATTAGCTCATACTTGGGTACGGATTTACTATTGGTCCATGGAATTCTAGCAACCGAAGATAATTATGGGCATCGGGTACGCTCTGTGGGACGGCCAATCCGGAGAGGGGGGAGGGGGGAAGGGGGATGTAGGACACTTTGCTCGTATATTGATTAAAATTGATCTATCTTTACCTCTTCAACACACGTTATTTGTTGACAGCGGAACTACGACTTTTTTGGTTGAATTCGGCTTTGAAAGTATAGCTCTATATTATTCGTTCAGGAGAACGGGTCATGCCATGGACAAATGTCATCATAATATGGGGGATAAAAAAACACCAAGGATCGGGTTACTAATGATGTGGCCATCAAACCTACTGATGTGGTTACCAAGGCCACCGATAAAAGAGCAAGTTACGACTAATCAGGTGTATAAACCAAAAGAGCCAGGGGAGCAGGCTCGTGACAAAGTTCCTACACACAATCAGTTCACCAATCTAGAAGTAGATGAGGGGGAGCTCGTAGAACAAACCACAAATAAAGGGATGTCTACTCCAGATCTCTTACAACAAATTCTGATCTATATTAATGCTACCATTGAAGAGGTAGTTGTTGCGGAAGAAATTCAAGCAGTTCCGGTAGATAATAGGGCGGATATAACTCCTATAGCTAGGGCGGATGCTCGGGACTCTACTGAAACTCTTTGCTTGGGGTAGTCTGGAAGACTTATCAGCGCCGACCCGAATGGAGACTCGAATTTGTAAGTCTTGGCAGTGGAAAATGCAATGAAGATCCAGCGTCTTGAGGAATATATTAACGCAACTTTAACCCCTTCTGAGGGGTTAGCTGCCTCTATTGATACAACTCATGTGGCTGAGAAGGTCTCTACAGCCACTGTGGAAATTGCTAATCGAATTAGCAGGTTGGAGGAACAGGTCAGTCAGGGGTGGCAACTTTTAAGAGGGTGTATTCAATTAAGATTCTATAAGATTGTTTTTGTATTTCAAATGTCTATAGGTATTCAATTTATTTTAAAAAGTCAATAAAAATTTGTTGGTATTCAATTATTACTTTTAAATATCCATCTAAATCTAGTAGTATTGAAACTTTTAAGGATTCTAATATGTCATCAATTTTGGAGAATTTTCGCGCCCTAATATAAATACAAAATCCCTACATAAATCTCACCTCTTCATAAGAGATTTTAATGTATTGTTTCTCTCTCTCATGCCATCTTCTACAGAGCCGTGTCGCCAAACTTCCTCGAATGGGACCTAATTTGGGGCTTTTGGCGGATGGATGAAGTTGAAAAAGCCATGGAACTGCTGAAGTTTGGAGGGGTTGGGGTATGGGGTAACGTGTATAGGTGTGGGGTGTGTGTTGTGTGGTAGGGGGCTCACCAGATGATAAAATCCAAGATGCTCCCAAATTCCGTCCAATGTGTAGAAAAGCCCACCTTGATTTTGAAAAAAATCTAAAGTTCCCAATATATAAATCGACACCAACCGACATGAACTAACCATATGGCCGTTAACAAATTGAAGGTATTGGATGGAACCGTATTGTTGCTTCCTTTTCTATCCGAGAGGAACTCATGGTTCTGGTGAGGCAGTGGGGGATTAGGAACCATGATGATTGTGGGGTGGTGGGGATTAGGAACTCGTTGCTTCATTTTCTATCGCGATTGGGGGGTGGGAATCAAGAACCTTGATGATATTTCTTCTTCCAAAATATTGATTTCTACTTCTTATTCACACATTGATTCATTTTTCTTTTTCATAAACGTAAATAATTATAGCATATATACTTCTGTTTTGCATCAAGAGGGAAGAATAAATAGTTTCAGTTTGTTCTTCAACGCAAGTTATAAGCTGAACATTGCCACCAAATTTTTGCTTTTCTTGTTGGGGAGCATTAGCCGCCTGCGGGGAAAGAAGAGAGAGACGTCGACGCTTCTCAATCTGCACAAAGATGACATAAATATATTTTTGTTTAATTTAATTTATTTATTTAAATTATTTTTTTTTTTTTATAACAATCTATTGACTTATAAAATCTATGAAAATAAAGATAAATAAATCTAACAGAATCTGCTAAACTATACAGATTATAAAAAGTATGTCAAAATCATTTAAATTCTTAACTGAATACACCCTCTTTATTTGAGATATCGCAGGCGCTGCCGAAGCGCAGACGGGATCGTCCACTGAAGGGTATGGGACGTGAGCACGTGCAACATACTACAGGTCTTGTGCCGGAGGATAGCATCAAATGTCGCGTCAGGAAAGCTGTGGAGGTGGGGTATAAGCTGAGGGATTATGTTGTTGATCATAACAGCAGCGATAATTTTCGTGCTATGAATAATATAGCCAACAGACGATGGTCGGATGAAGTGGAGTTGGATGACATTCACACCACCACAGATACCCCTTATTGGTAGTCGTTTGTTTAAGAAAGACCTATGGTATTTTTTTGGCATTTTTGCTAGGCTTCTTTTTTATGTCTTTTGATAGACGAGCTTCTTTTCATAACTCGGGCCATTAGTCTATTTTTTGTGCTTTCAAAGATTTTTGGTTTTATTTTTTTTCCTCTTTTATATAAAATCCCAATTAAATACTACCTCCGTCCCCCAAATAACTTCTTAGTAGGGGACGGCATTAATTTTAAAAAAAAAATTGTTAAGTGTATTTGTAGTGGAGAAAAAATATTATAATTAGTATTGAAAATGGTGAAAAAAGTGTTATGATTAGTATTGAGAATGGTGAAATGTTGAAAAGTAAGAATAAATAAAGTATTACTTAGTGATGGGTAATGTCCCAAACTAGATAGAAAGTTATTTGAGGAACGTCCCAAAAAAGAAATATAAAAAGTTATTTGAGGGACGGAATGAGTAATTAAAACAAAATTCCTAAGAAGAAAAGAACAATTATGTTTATCTCATTGCGTGAAGATATAATGAGAGAGTCATCAACCCATTTACCGATTATCTTCAATAACTAAACACTGATTATGTGGTTGGGCTGCCGAGCCCACTATCATTACTGCCCTTTAAGTGATGTTGGTTTATATAGTTGTGGCAGTTTTATATGCGGAAAATACCGTGAAGTTTTTTATTCCCTAGAGTTTTTAAGTTGTACATTTATAACTTATAAGAAAAAAATGATTAAATGATTTTTTTTGTTATTTTAAATAACTCTTTTGACTATAAGAGAAAACTGGAGATGTGAATACAATTGGACCGTCGAATTTTAGTGACAAGCAACGAATATCCCGGCCTTTATGCATATCAATTTGGGCCGATCAAATACATTAGATCTCCAAATAATGGGCCCTAATCAGGCCTTCTTTATGCTACTTTACTGACTTATTTTAGGTAATACTTAATTCACTGGCTAGTTTGATTACACCGAATTCGGTCATAAATTTGTTGGTAAACATGAAGTGTTTTGAATGTATAAGTTAATAAGTGCGAAATAATAATGATCTGTTAATTTCACTAATCTATTTGGTAATGAAATGAGAAAGCGAGTGATTTGAAAGATACGTGCACTGAAATGATTTTTTTTTAAGCGCATGCTAATGGTGCATCACACACACTAATTAGACATGGGATTAAAAAGATTAACATAGTATCTCCAATTTGTCCAAACTTTCCGACGCAAGAAACCCCCAATAACCTTCAAACCATGAATCCCACCACCCAAAAACCAACATGATCAATCCATAGATTAACCATTAAAAAGCACGAATCTTATTTATAGGACTTGACTATTTGGCACCGCCAAATCTCACAATTTTAAACTCTCTCAAATCTTTTTAATTTTAAATTTTATTCTTTTTTATTATATATGTATGCGTTAGCTTCAAATAAATGTCTATAATCAAGTAATCAATAAATCCACATAGTTTTCTATTCTTTTATTATATATCTAAAATATACATTTTTTTATTTAATATAAATATAGCAAAATAAATGCCCATATATATATATGGTGCGGTTTTAGTAAGAACCACAATTTTTCATGAGAACATGAAAACCATTAAAATTACTGCATTCGCTATTAAATTTATTGCTATATTCAAAAAAAAAAAAAAATTGCTCCTTTCAGGATTCGAACCCAGATTTTGCATTTATTTATCAAGATGATACATCCATCGTAGATCTTAATGATCGAATGACTTAAAATGGTTCTTCGTTTTTATTTTATTTAATGACTCTTATTTAAAGCTATATATTTGGACGAGATAAGAGAAAAAGGGAATGAAGGAAGATGCATAAATGATCTAAATTATAATGGGTTCGAATGAACCATTGCAATACTTTTGAGATGCAAGATCAGTTAAGATGTTGATCATTAAAATAATTTTTCTAATGGTGCACTTTTAAGTTTAGGCAGAGATATAAATATAATAATATAGTGTTGTGCAAAGTAAGAAGAGTAGCAATGATGGGGCTAGCAAATTGGTATCTAATAAAGAAGAGAGCACTATCAATTCTACCTCTAAAAGAAATGGATTGTGACCTTAAAGATGTTATCCTAAGCTCATACTTTGGGTAGACATATTATTATATCATGAAAAGATAGAAAGCACTACCATTGCAGTCAAGACCACAAAATCAACATTACTAAGTCTTTCGCATGCCTACTACCCCCCCCCCCCCCCCCCCCCCCCCGACCCTCTCTCTATAATATATATAGGAAGAAGAAGATTCAAATAAAAATACTTTTTTTAAAATAAAAATATTAATTTAAGAATTATTTTTAGTCTTTGAATCGCTAAAATTTATGCTGAATACAATACTTAGACATATAACACTATGTTCAAAATATCATGTGAGATTATTTTTAATATTTTTTTAGTGCAATTAATTTCATGATAAAATATATTTTCTCGGTAATCATAGCATAAACATCAATTTATGATGTCTTATTAATAATGGACTCAAAACTCATTATTTATGTGCCATAACATAAGTGGGATCGTTTTACTTTATATCTTTATAAATAACAATTTCTTAATATGCGTGTTCAAAACAATTGGGTCATATTTAATGGGACGAGAGAGTAATTTTTATGTTAATCAATCTCTATACATACATATATAAATGAGATATATGTTTTGATCATTATTTGTGAACATGCACCTTTTGAAAGCACCGCTGGCATTTTATTAATCACGTTAGTTTTTTTCTTTTTTTTAAAATTTTTAACGATAATTTATAATCTTAAACTTCAATTAAAAGTTATTATTGTGATGATCAAATTTATAAATTACTTAAAAAATAAAGTCTGGTTTATACTTTTATTAATTTCTTTGAAATTAAAGGGAAAAAAATTAAGCTTTGATTTTTATGTAATTTATAAATTTAATCATTTCAGTAATAATTTATAAGGCGGAACAAGATAATATTAAAAAAGACTGCCGACATCGACTAAGAGGGTGTTTGGCTAAGCTTATTTTAAAGAGCTTATAAGCTCTTGGAGCTTATAAGATGTTTCAAGAGCTTATAAGATGAAATTTTTAAGAGCTTATAAGTTGTCAAAGTGTTTGGATAATTGACCTTATAAGCTAGAGAGAGATTTTTTTTACTAGAGAGAGAAAATCGAAGAAAAATAAACTTAAATGATATATGATGGAAATAATAAATTATAGTTGAAAAATATTTGTAAAAAGATTGCTGCATATGAGATTATAAAAAAATAAGTTGGGGTAGAGGAACTTATTTTTTTGGGAGCTTAAAGGTCTTGGAGCTTATTTTTGGAGCTTATAAGCTGTTGAGGAACTTATTTTGCCAAACATTTTGAAGGAGCTTATAAGATCTTAAACAGCTTATAAGCTGTTTTGAAGAGCTTATAAGCTCAGCCAAACACCCTCTAAGTGTGAGTGCTAAAATATACTTCTACATCTAAACAGAGAGGAAAAAAAAAAAAAAATCAATTTCTGAGAGGGTATATTGTATTGCTAACTAACTGAGATATTTTTTCTTTTGCGGATGCGTCAAACTTCAATAGTAGTTTATGCAGTTTCTCTCATCTCTCATCAATTTCGTTATTTATTAATATAATTTTAAATTTATTTCGTTTTATTAAGGAAGAAATCTTTCATCCTTAGATTTGATGGTATGAAAATCATGGGGCCAGTTTTAGATCTCCTATTGCCAAATATAATGGAACCTCTCACAGTCTCACTTAAACAAATAATTATTATTATAATAAAATAAGGATCCAAAAAGTGAAACGAATATAAATTAAATCATAAAGGAAAGAGAAACTGATTATATCTAAGTAGTGATTTATTGAAGGACCCCACACACACTCACTCACTAGTAGAGTTGTAAATGAATAAAATATTTTTGCTCGATTCGAAATTTTGATATTTGTATTCAAAAATATTTGATTCGAATTCAAATATAAATATTTGATTCGATTCGATTCGATTAGAATTCAAATTCAAATATAAAATTATGATATTCGATTCGATATTCGTATAGATACATGATTAAATATTTAAATATTATATACGCTTTCCTTCCAATCAAAATCAGGACATGTCGAGGCTGAAGAAATCATGGCACGACATCAATGGTTATCACTGGTCATCAACGAAGCGCCCCTGCTACTGAAATCTCAAATCAAACAGTTCTACCAAGAACTACGCTACAACGAGTCCGGTGAAATCTTCACCAAAGTTCAGGTGTTCACCACTCCAATCACAAGAAGAGGTTCCAATCAATGTCACAAAAGCAGTTCGGGAACTGTTTGGTCTATCGAACAATGGTCCCAATCCATCCTCCATTACTAATGAGGAGGCGAATGAAACTCTCAAGGAAGCAATGGCTAAGGCGGACGAGACCACTGAAGGAACACTCAAGTTATCTCTGCTCAAACCTAGTCATCACCTTTTGGCCAAGATCATACAAAAATGTTGGATAGGCGCAACTGGAACTCCCGACAAAGCCTCACAACCTCAGAAGAATATTTTGGCTGCTCTAATGAAGCCCGACCCATTTAACTAGGAGCATGCCTACCTCGAGTTGCTTTGCGGCGAACCTCGCAACTCCAAACCTGCCAATTTGCTCCGACAAGGCAACAGGGTTTCATAGATCATTATTCACGGCATCAGACATCTACCTCAAATCTTCTGGTCGGAAATGATTTATGCCTAATTGTTCTAAGTTTAGGGGTTTGCATGTGCATGTTTTAAGATGAATATTCTGGAAATTGGTGCGTTTATGGTTTGTTTTATGCTTTGCAGGAGATTTAGGTTTTATAGATGGAAGATGTGATGTTGGAGATTATGAGTCAAAATTGCGTACTTAGGCGCAAAAATGGTGTTCAGAGCTAAAAGTTCGTGCACAGAGCTGAGCAGAGCGGATAGCTCTGTACCTGAGCAGAGCTGACTTCATAGTCAGAGCTGAAATCTCCAGAGCTGAACTTCCCTATCAGAGCTGAAATCTCCAGAGCAAAACAAACTTGTCAGAGCAGAGCTAAATCGTCAGAGCTGACTTACGCGCCAGAGTAAACTCGACAGAGTCAACATATTTTGCCAATGTCAACATCTCCAGATTTGAACTTTACAGAGCTGACTTTCAGCTCTGCCATACTTGCCAAAGCGTACTATTCCAGAGTTGACTCTCAGCTCTGTCATACCTTTCCAGAGCCGGAGCCAAGATGACTTGCAGAGCACGCTGCCAGCTGGATTACCTTTGAGTGCACGATTCTATTTCCTTAAGAGTCCAGTTTTGCAAGGCGAGTTTGATGATTTGGTGAATTATAATTAGACGGATATAGAGTTTATCGGTGAATTATTGCAGATTATGAATTATACTTAGTGTTGTTTGGAAAAGCGAGAGAGAAAAGCAAAGTTGAGAGCACGAAAGTCTGATTGCCGTAGTATTGCAAGTGAAGATAGCGTATATTACAAAGTGTGTATGCATGGTTATTTATAGTTTACAAGCAAAGGGCAAAATAGTAAATTCATTGCTAAAACATGCGCCCCGCGTGGTCGAGGATATAATAGTAAATTTGCCCTTAGTCGGGAGATTTCTCCGCTCATTTGGTGATTTCTCTGGCGAAGGCCATTTCTCTGACAAAGGCCATTCCTCTGGCGGGGGTGACTTCTCTGACAGAAGCCATTTCTCTGATGAAGACTGTTCCTCTGACAAGGCCCGTTCCTCTGACCAAGACCGTTTCTCTGACGGCATCCGTTCCTCTGGCGAGGTCCGTTTCCCTGATAAAGGTCATTCCTCTGCTCTGCATATATTACTCCTCATCAGTTACTCCCCCCTCTGGTCTGACTAGTTCGCTCTAGATCAAAGTAATCTAGTCAGAGTGTTCGCCCGCGTGGCTGACGTCATCCGCATTAAATGCCCGCCCCTTTTACAGTGTTCTTTCCTGTATTTCGAGGTTACTTTTTAACCTTTGCATCCTTTCGCCTCTCCGTAAAATTCCTTGACCGTCGATTATCTTCCCAGTGCCACGTGTCGCTCATTCCGCTAGTTAGTGATTGCCCGCGTATGTTATACTTATGGGGTTCAAATCCTTACTATTCATCTTCTCCATTTTTATTCCGCATAACTTCCTCTTGATCTCCGGCGATCTTCCTTCTGCTCCGGCGAATACCTTGCTACCTTTCTGCTCCAGTCCTTTCCGTCAACCCTAAAGAGTATTTGACTTAGGTAAATCGCATACCCTCCTCTCCCGATACTTGTATTTAGTGTAGAGTATTTTTGAAATTGTTGGTGCTCTGATTGAGCGTGAAAACCCTAGGATTTTTAAGTTTTTCCCATCATGGCCTTTACCTCCGGCGCCCAACCTGCCTTCTCCCCTTCTCCTTCTCCCTCTCCCTCTCCTCAGGCTACTCCCCCTTCTTCTCCTCCCCAGGACCCTTCGGTTGCTCCCCTTTTTGTCGAGCACGCCACTCCCCGAGATTTTCCGGCTGCCTCTGAATCTCATCCCCCTACCCCCAGGACTCCCAAAACTATTCCTGCCTCCCGGTTAGGTTTTGCGGAGATGGAACAGATGTTCGAGAAATGTAGACGTCCGGAGGGCTTAACCTTCGAGCCTTATTCCAAGGCCTCCGAGCCTTTCACCAACCTACACATGTATAAAATCCCCCTTTTCCGAGCCCAAATAGAAGCTGGTTTAAGGCTTCCCCGCCCTGCTCTCCTAGTGGATGTTTGCAACCATTTCCACATCCCCTTCTTCCAGGTGGCCCCTTCCGCTCTTCGGAGGCTGTTTGCCTTCCACATCCTTTGCACAGCCCACGGTGTCCGAGACACCACCAAACTATTCCTCCAGACCCAAACCCTTAGATGGCAGGGCAACCCCTTGTATAGTTTTGCTGCCCGTAAGACCTATCCCACCTCCTTCCTTAATTCTCTCAACTCCCATGATAAGGGCTTTATGTCATTTTATTGTTTTGTAAAAACCAATAGGGGCACTTGGCGCCAGTATGGTGCCCACGAACTGCAGTGGCATGAATCTCAGACTAGTTATAAGCCCCCTGCTCTGGGAAAGCCCAGCAATTTTGACTTAGGGGTAATAGGCTCCCTTAATACTATGAATAGAGATGATCCATTCCCTTGTAAAAAGATAGCTGAGAATAATCAGGCCCTAGCTGCCACCGACTTGTTTCCTTTATATCCCCGCGGATCTATAGGTAAAATTAATCGTTAGTAAGTATGCACAAATTACTATTACCTTGTTTCTTGTTGATAACACTGTGTTTGTTCGCAGGGATGTCGTGGAGGAGTAAATGCAGAGCCACGCTCCTGTCCGATCGTCCCTCTGGCCATGAGGGGCAGGGCTCTGGTCAACCCGCGGATCCTGGGATGGACATTTCCCGGGTGGTGTCCGATGCCCTCGAGGAGACTACGCCCGCGCAACGCTTCCCCCCTGGCAAGGGGAAGAATATGGAAGTGCTGACCATGTTCAGCCCCGACAGCCAGGGGGCAGGCGGCTCTGGCTCTGGCGTAGTTGGCAGAGGGTCTGCCATTCCTATGGTGGACGTTGATGACGATGTTTCCATCTCTGCCTTAGTCCGGGACATCCCGACTACCGCTTCCCGTCAAGTCCAACAGAAGAGGAAGGCCGCCGTGCAGGCCCTTGCAGAGAAACGACGCAAGAAGGGCCCTAGCAAGGCCGACAGACTCGTGGACCCGGAGGTTGGGTCAGCAGGTGAAGTAGAGGCTGCCTCCGTGGATGCTGAGGGGGGTGAGGTTCCAGCCCTGCCCGCGGGGGTATCAGGGGTTTCTGGCTCTAGGCCAATCTCGTCCCTGAAGGGGCGAGACTTCGTCCACACTTTGCTTTCCCATATCCATCCTAAGGATAGGGAGACCACAGGCAAATTGAAACGGGCGACATTGGCTAACCAGCTCAGCCAATTGGCTCTTCAGGTACCCTGCATTTTTACCTTGTTTAAACGATTTCCTTACTAACCTTTCGATTTCTCTGCTCTGACGCTTTTCCCTTCGTTTCTCTGCAGCTGGAGTCCCGGGTGGGCGAGGCCATCCAGTGCATCGATGACTACGATGTACTGGAGAAGGACCTGGAGAAAGAGAAGGAGCGGACGGCGAACCGCGATGAAGAGGTCGCGGGCATGGTGGAGCAATACAGCAAGGCCGAGGCAGATGTGGCTGAGCTGAAGGCAAAACTTGCCCAGGCCGAGGTGGAGAAGGCCTCTCTGGCCTCTGAACTAGAGAGGGGTAAGAAAGAGGGGTATGATAACATCGTCCGATTCCGGATGAGGTACCTGGAGGAGCACCGGGAATCCCGGCGCAACTGGAAGGCAGCTTGCGAGGGTGCTCAGAACCGAGGCTACGTGATGAGAGCCAGGGACCAGCGCCTAGAATTCTTCATTTCTCCCCAGGGCCAGCAATTCCTGAGTATGATGCTGGAGGGTACTTTGGCAGCTTTCCAGCGGACTCCGGACTATCTGGAAGGGTTCGCCCCAATCTTCACCCATATGATAAAAGAGACATCTGTGAAGACGGCGGAGTTATTGGGAGCATCAACGGAGTAGGCCGCTGCCCTGGACATGGAAGCCTTGATGAACCATATCAAGGATGAAGATTTGAACAGGTTGCTAGGCATCACTGCCGAGTCCCCGGAGAAACCAAGGTGGTGGTACCCTGTCTTGGAGAAGGCCATTTCCCCAATTTACTTTTGGGGTCTGCTCTGAGCCGGCGCCTACTGCCCCTGTGTGCTGGTCTGCCTTCTGCGCTTCCCTGGCGAAATTCGTGAATGATCTGAGAGGCCAGGCTGGTGTTGGTCCTCTGGGGTTCTCGCAATTTGGCCTGGAGCCCCCTCTGCCCTCTGGCTTTAAGGCCTCCGACTTCGAAGACCGTGCGTCCTCCTCTATAGCCGTTGATCAGCTTTACGCCCTGTATAAAGATGAAACAACATATACCCAAGAGGCGTTAAAGTTGATTGACGTGGAGGCTCGTCTCCCTGCGGTGAAGGATTCGGGCACTTTGCCGGTGTTTGAAGAAGGGGGTCCCTTTGGCGAGGCTTCTGAAGCTGTTGCTCCTGCTGGTCCATTAGCTCCACTCATCTCGGCCTCTGCTCCTCCGGACTCCACTACCCCTGCTCCTGCTCCTCCCTCCTGACTGCGTCCGCTTTATTCCCCCTTTTGCTTTCAGAGTTCTTGTAATCTTAGCTTTGTAAACACTTTATGTTGTTTTGATCATACTGTACAGTTTTTGCCGCTTTGGCGTTATCAATGAATTTTCTTCATGACTTCTGTCTCCTTTTAATTTCTGTTTTGGCTTTGTATCAATCTCTCCTTCGCATTGTTTTATTGTTTGTTGTGGTTGATGTGAACTTGTATTTTGAAACTTCAAGGTGTGTCAGTTGTTTCCTCCGTGTGAAGTAGGATTTTTTTTTGAAGTGTTTATGATTCCTCTGGTTGGCTTCCCTTTGAGTGGTTTCTCTGGTTATTATTCCCGTTTGGCTTCTTGGAATGATTCTTCTGAATGGTCCCTCCTGTTAGAGTCAATGTTGACTCCGACAATGTTGGGACCAATATTGATAACATTCGTGTTTTCAATGTTGGGTGTAATGTTGATAACATTCATGGTGTCAACATTTCTGGGTTTCAACCAACATTCCGGAGTCTGCCTTGACTCCATACTTTGACTCTCCATTGATAATTGTATATATTTAATCTTTACCTTCCTTTCACGTTTTATTATTCTTTGGTTGTGGAATAAAGGTTTTATGCTTGTTGACCACGTTTTTAATAAGTGGAAAGGTGGTTTATCATGGTCCAAAGTGGTGGGCTGTTAGTTCCTACTTTTCAGGACCCATGATCTCTCAACCAACATTCCAGACTGGTCGACTGGCAGTTTTCGGAGGTGGATTGCAGCGGTTATTGGAAGCTTCTGGAAGTGGGAAGTGGAGGAAACTAACCACGACATGAAGGTCTATAAAAGCAGCAAGAAGCCTCATTCATCCTTACGTTTTGGGAGTGCGTTTTCACCGACCTAACATTCGCTCACAACCAACTCGTCACTTTTGTCTTGCTGCAAACATGACACCAGTTCTTCAAACCTTGCTTTGACGGAGGAGTCTTAGGCAGCCAATCTGTAAAGGCTTACTCTGTATTGACGGGAGGTCAAGGGTAAGGGTTAAAGATCGAGGACATTGGAGCGTAGCAGACTGCTTTGTTCGAGTAACATTTGTTATTCGACTGTTTTGGTTTTCTGTGTTGATTCAACACTTTAGTGCAGATTCTAGATAGGTAGATTTATCTTAGGCAGCCAATCTGTAAAGATAGATCTCCAAGAAGATCCAAATTTGTACTTTGTATTGTTGATGATCATAGTGAATTTAGCCATGAGGCACTCACGGGTTGTATTTATATAACCCGTGAAAAAGTATTCCTGTGTGTTCTTTTAGTTCCGCTGCATGTTGGTTTCAATGTTATTAACATTTTGTTGTTAACATTCCTATCAACATTACTCTTACGAATTACACAGTGTTACTGGTGGTAATTTGAGGCACTAAACTCTTTCAATTGGTATTAAGAGCGGGTTCTTGACGAACTAAGAATCGATTCCTGAGTGCAAAATTACCACCAATGGATGTGGCTAATGCTTCGGTTCGTCCTCCTACCTTGGATAGTAGTGGGAAGAACTATTCCTTGTGGAAAACTAGGATGAAAATGTACATAAAATCCATTGATGAACGAGCCTGGGCTGTTGTGTTGGATGGATGGACTCTACCGCGTGTTACTGATGATGTTGGCAACATTACTCCTAAACCAGAAAGTCAATGAAGTGCAGATGAACGACTTATTTCTAGTCACAACTCCAGAGCTTTGAAGGCTATTTTTATCTCAGTTGATGTTCCTTGTTTTCGCCTGATCTCTAACTGTGTTGAAGCTCGCGATGCTTGGTTTATTTTACAGGAACAATGTGAAGGATCAGCAAGTGTTAGAGCAACAAAATTGCGAATGTTGACTACAAAGTTTGAAATATTGAGGATGCATGAAGATGAGACTATTCTAGCATATTATGAGAAGTTGTGTGAGATCTCAAATGAGGCAGTTGGTCTTGGAGAACCAATCAGCAACGAGAGACTTGTAAGTAAAATGTTGAGATCACTTCCGGAAAGGTACAACATGAAAATTTCTTCCATTGAAGCAACTGTTGATGTTACTTCGATTAGAATTGGCGATTTGGTTAGTAAGTTAGTAACATTCGAGATGAATCTTGAGCAGCAAAAATCTAATTACTTTCATAAGAATGTTGCTTTTCACGTTGACAAATCTACTTCTACGATTGATGTTACTGACAATGTTGAGAGCACAGATGTTATTGATGTTGAGACCTTTGTTCCTGACAAGAAAGGCCGGAAACGAAAAGTTGGTATGGCTTCTCTTAGGCGATCCTCAAGATCCAAATCCACACGGGTGATTCCATCAACTCTCAACCTTCCTAGCCGAGAAGACAGTGATGTTGGTCCAACATCAAAGCCAACAGTGCTCAAACCAAAGGTTGAATACTCTCCTGCCTCGAAGAGTGGAAAGGTGTCTTCGGCCTCTCACACTACCTCTCCTAGCATAAGCTGTTCTGGAAACTCCTCGGAATCAGAGGTTGAGGTTAGCAAGTCATATTCTACTCGTTTTTACACTGATAAAGCAAAGAATGCGAATCATGTGTTGGCTGCTAGGAAGTTTCATAATGATAGACGTGTGGATGAGGATTTCTTTTCAAAGTTTAAGCTTGATATCTTATTACAAGATAGGGGTATGTGGGGTACTGTTATAAATGTTTTTGGCTATGAAGCTGAGATCGACAAGTATGGTGGGGACGATAATGTTGAACGAACAACTGTTCCTGATGTTGCCAACATCCGCTCTGTCAAAGCCCATTTCATTAAAGATACATCAACATCTCGTAAAGGCAAGAAGCCAGTTGGAGAATCAGAGATTGAGATCGATCTTGACATTGTAGAGCTCATTAAGGCAAGGGAGGATCTTCACAAGCTCAAAAGCCAAGTGCAATCAATGGTGGATCGGACGATCAAGATGGGGCAGGCTATGCTCGCGAGGATTGATTGCTGCGAAAATGTTTTTTCCAAACTCCTACCTTTTCCTTCTTCAACAAAAAAGGGGAGTAGATTGTTGGGTGTTGTGTTGACTGAGATTGTTGGCAGTCTTTGTTCAAAACAATGTTTCTTTTGTGGAGTGGTTTTTGATGTATAGTCATCTGTTTTTGTGGTGTTTTCACACCCCTGGATGTTTGTGGTGCATGAGCATCTTTTTGGTAACATTGTTAAATGTTATCTTGGTTTTTGGTTATGTTGTCGTTTCAACATTTCCTTGTTTTTGATATACTTGTTAGTATATTGTGTTTTTGTGTTGTTCTGAATTCCCAGATCCCAACATCACAAATGAAGATCTTGGTCTTCGGTCGACCTTCATAAGGTTGAGGGAGATTCGAAGTTCAATACTTGTTGTGTTTCACTGACATTTGTTTTGCAGGTTTCAGTGTTGCTGAATTTAGGGGTAGTTCCAAACTATCTCGTAATTTGTTTCAAATGGATTATTGTTCCAACATTCTCTCTGGACTGCGTTGAGGTTGTCACCTCTTGTTTGTTTCAGGGGGAGTGTTGTTCCAACTTCTTTTCAGAATTATTTTGAGGTTCACCTCTTGTTTGATTAAGGGGGAGTTTCTAACTCTTTCTTGGTCTGAAATCCTGTAACATAGAATTCTTTTCTGTATATAGTTTTTTCTTTGTTTTTGTTTTTGTTGCAGGAAGGAAAAGATTAAGGGGGAGATTATTAGAGTCAATGTTGACTCCGACAATGTTGGGACCAATATTGATAACATGCGTGTTTTCAATGTTGGGTGTAATGTTGATAACATTCATGGTGTCAACATTTCTGGGTTTCAACCAACATTCCGGAGTCTGCCTTGACTCCATACTTTGACTCTCCATTGATAATTGTATATATTTAATCTTTACCTTCCTTTCACGTTTTATTATTCTTTGGTTGTGGAATAAAGGTTTTATGCTTGTTGACCACGTTTTTAATAAGTGGAAAGGTGGTTTATCATGGTCCAAAGTGGTGGGCTGTTAGTTCCTACTTTTCAGGACCCATGATCTCTCAACCAACATTCCAGACTGGTCGACTGGCAGTTTTCGGAGGTGGATTGCAGCGGTTATTGGAAGCTTCTGGAAGTGGGAAGTGGAGGAAACTAACCACGACATGAAGGTCTATAAAAGCAGCAAGAAGCCTCATTCATCCTTACGTTTTGGGAGTGCGTTTTCACCGACCTAACATTCGCTCACAACCAACTCGTCACTTTTGTCTTGCTGCAAACATGACACCAGTTCTTCAAACCTTGCTTTGACGGAGGAGTCTTAGGCAGCCAATCTGTAAAGGCTTACTCTGTATTGACGGGAGGTCAAGGGTAAGGGTTAAAGATCGAGGACATTGGAGCGTAGCAGACTGTTTTGTTCGAGTAACATTTGTTATTCGACTGTTTTGGTTTTCTGTGTTGATTCAACACTTTAGTGCAGATTCTAGATAGGTAGATTTATCTTAGGCAGCCAATCTGTAAAGATAGATCTCCAAGAAGATCCAAATTTGTACTTTGTATTGTTGATGATCATAGTGAATTTAGCCATGAGGCACTCACGGGTTGTATTTATATAACCCGTGAAAAAGTATTCCTGTGTGTTCTTTTAGTTCCGCTGCATGTTGGTTTCAATGTTATTAACATTTTGTTGTTAACATTCCTATCAACATTACTCTTACGAATTACACAGTGTTACTGGTGGTAATTTGAGGCACTAAACTTTTTCACCTCCAACTGATTTCCCTGACTCATCCCTTGTGGATTTCTCTATCTCTTCTCGCGGGGATTTCTCTGACTTCTTCTTTGTTTTCAGCTATTCCTTTGCTGCTTCCCCTTGGGTTATCCTTCTGCCACATTCCTCTGCTGCTTCCCTTTGAGCCATCCCTCTGCCGCATTCCTCTGCTGCTTCCCTTCTTGCCGACTGAAACACTCTGCGCGGAACATGGAAGACCCGTAGGGTGAGACCAACTTTCGCGGCTTACGATTAAAAGAACACCCTGCACGGAGCATGGAGGACCCGGGGGTACAACCAACTTTCGTGGCTTACGGTTCAACAGTAACCCTCTGCGCGGAGCATGGAAAACCCGGGGGGTGTAACCAACTTTCGCGGCTTACGATTCAACAGTAACCCTCTGCGGGGAGCATGGGAGACCCGGGGGTTGCAACCAACTTTCGCGGCTTACGATTCAACAGTAACCCTCTGCGCGGAGTATGGGAGACCCAGGGGGTGCAACCAACTTTCGCGGCTTACGATTCAACAGTAACCCTCTGCGCGGAGCATGGAAGACCCGGGGGATGCAACCAGCTTTCACGGCTTACGATTCAACAGTAACCCTCTGCGCGGAGCATGGAAGATCCGGAGGGTGCAACCATCTTTCGCGGCTTACGATTCAACAGTAACCCTCTACGCGGAGCATGGAAGACCCGGGGGGTGCAACCAACTTTCGCGGCTTACGATTCAACAGTAACCCTCTGCGCGGAGCATGGAAGACCCGGGGGGTGCAACCAACTTTCGCGGCTTACGATTCAACGGTAACCCTCTGCGCGGAGTATGGAAGACCTGGGGGTGCAACCAACTTTCGCGGCTTACGATTCAACAGTAACCCTCTGCGCGGAGCATGGAAGACCCGGGGGGTGCAACCAACTTTCGCGGCTTACGATTGAAGTGATTCCTTTGATCCGCCTTTGATGTTTGTTTTTCCCTTGACTTGCTGAGTAGCAATTTGAATTTGTTTTTCCCTTTTTTCCTTTAGCTTGCTAAGCAGCAATTGGTATTGAATTTATGAATTGTGGGTATATACCCTACTCCCCCCTCTGGTGACATGTGCAATGCTCTGCATGAACATGTTTAAGTAAAATATGCAACTTGGAAAACAATAAGTTAAAGTAAACGAGACAACATCAGGGAATTCCCTAGAACCACATATCCAATTTTATTGATATCATGGCCCCGAACCTCGTTAAAACCCCTGTGGGGAAAAAGAGTATTCGGTCTACAATTTGGTATGTCATTAGTGACATTATACATAGAACTTTTTCAGGGTGTTGATATTCCACGGTCTGGCGAGAGCTCTGCCGTCTGGATCCGACAAGGTGTATGCTCCACCACCCAGGACCTCGGTGATGATGAAGGGGCTTTCCCAATTAGGTTCGAATTTGCCCACTGGCTTCAGTGCATCGGTCCTCTTGAGGACTAAATCGCCCTTAGCTAGCTTCCTCGCTCTGACCCTCTTGTCGTATCCCGCCTTGATGATGCTTTTATACTTCGCTGCTCTGACTTGGGCTTCATCCCTCTGTGCTTCCACCAGGTCGAGCTCTGCTCTACGGAGTTCCGAGTTTTGCTCTGTGTTGTAAGCTGTAATGCGATATGACTCAAATCTGACTTCTGCTGGTATCACCGCGTTAGATCAATATACCAGGGTGAAAGGCGCCTCTCCGGTCGCTGTCTTTGGGCTAGTTCGGTAGGCCCAAAGTACAGTGTCTAGCTCCTCGACCCATCCCTCTGCTCTGGTGCAGCCGCTTTTTGATCCCTTCACAGATTGATCTGTTTGCCAACTCCACTTGCCCATTTGCTTGCTGATGAGCCACCGACACGAAACGCTGGGTGATGTCCATTCGGTCACAAAAATCTGCAATTCTCTGTCCTGTGAATTGAGTTCCGTTGTCTGAGACGATGATTCTGGGGACTCCATATCGGCAACATATGTTTCGCCAGATGAACCGCTCCACTGTGACCTCATCGATCTTTGCGACAGCCTCAGCTTCTACCCACTTCAAAAAGTAGTCCACTGCTACAATGAGAAAACACTTACCCCTGGGTGCTGTGGGCAACTTCCCGACGATGTCTATGCCCTATTTATCGAATGGGCATGCAGCATACATGACTCCCATGGTTTCTCCTGGGACATTGATTCTTCCGGCATGTCTCTGACAAGCCTCGCACTTGCGGACGAATTCTCTGGCATCTTTGTTGATGTTTGGCCAATAAAACCCTGCCCGAATGATTTTTCGTACAAGATCCCTGAATCCCGTGTGCCCACCACAGCAACCTGCATGAATTTCTTTTAGAGCAAAATTAGCTTCATCGGGAGATACACATTTTAATAAGGGGTGGGTAAAAGATCGCTTGTAGAGTTGATCATTGATCAAGCAATAATTTTTGTATCTAGCCCTCAGATTGGATTGTTTATTCAGCCGTTCCCCTATCTTGAGGAAGTGTATAATTGGGGCCCGCCAGTCGTCCCGAATTTCTACTGAGAAGACCTGTGAAGTCCCCATTTCTCTGGTATCACAGAGCAGCGTGATCTCATCGTTCCATGTCTGTTCCACTGCGCTGGCCATTCGCGCTAGTAAGTCCACCTTTGTGTTCTCTTCCCGGGAATCTGTTCGATTTTAAACTCCATGAATTTTTGCTTCATTTCATTGATCTTGCAGTGGTATGCTTTCATCCTATGTTCTTTGATGTGATAGCCCCCAAAGAATTGTTGAGCCACCAACTGGGAATCAGTTCTGATGATGACACATTCGGCCCGCAGTTCTGACAAAATGTGTGCTCCTCTGACCACAGCCTCGTACTCAGCCTCGTTGTTGGACATTCTGCAAGTAAATTTTATGGCGAATTGATATACTTCCGAGCTTGGGGATATTATATACACCCCGATTCCACATCCACAAAAGCTATCCAGAACTCTTGTACCGGGCGACGAGTAGTTTCCTGAATGAAGTCCGCAAGGGCCTGTGCCTTAATAGCCATCCTTGGCTCATATTCCACGTCGTATTCCCCCAATTCCACAGCCCATTTCACCATTCTTCCTGACAAATCCGGCCACCCTAACACCTGCCTGAAAGGTAAAGCGGTTCGCACCACTACCCGTTGTGATAAGAAGTAGGGTCTCAATTTCCGAGCTGTGACCATGATTGCCAGAGCAGCCTTTTCAATTTCTGAGTAATTCAATTCGGGGCCCTGAATGATCCTGCTGACGAAGTAAATTGGTTTCTGATGATTCCCTTCCTCTCTGATAAGCACAGAACTGACTGACTCTTCTCTCACTGCTATGTATAAGTACAATATCTTTCCCGGGACTGGCTTGGTCAGAGTTGGGAGCTCCGCTAAGTATGCCTTAAGATCTTCAAAAGCCGTTCGGCATTCCGTTGTCCACTGAAACTTAGTCCCCTTCCTCAAGATTTTGAAAAATGGCAAACTCCGTTCCGCTGATCTTGAGATGAACCTGCTCAGGGCAATGATGCGCCCATTTAGTGTTTGTACTTCTTTGATCCCTCTGGGTGGTGTCATATCCATGATTGCCTTGACCTTATCTATGTTAACTTCGATTCCCACAGGAGTAACTTTGTATCCCAAGAACTTTCCTGTGGTGACCCCGAAGGTGCATTTCGCTGGATTGAGCATGAGCCGGTGATTTCTGATGACTGCGAAGACCTCTTCCAAGTCAGAGACATGATCCTCCTCTCTGACACTGCGCACAAGCATGTCGTCCACGTAGACTGATATGTTCTTTGAGAGTTGTTCTTTGAAGATTTTTTCCATCATCCGTTGGTACGTAGCCCCCGCATTCTTTAAGCCGAACGACATACTTCTCCAACCAAAAACCCCACAACAAACAACAAAAGCTATTTTAGCAATGTCCCCTCTATTCATCTTCACCTGATGGTATCCCTGGTATGCATCCATCATTGACAATAAGGCACAGCCCGAGGTGGAATCCACAAGCTGATCAATCCTCGGCAAAGGATAGTGGTCCTTGGGGCAGGCGGCGTTTAAATCCCTGTAATCTACACACATACGCTAGGTGTTTGTTTTCTTTGCCACCATCACGGCGTTCGATATCCACTCTGGATACTGTACTTCTTCGATATGGCCCGCATCCAGCAGCCCTTGGACTTGTTCCCTGATCACGGCATCCTTCTCGGCACCGAAATGCCTTGTTCTTTGCTTCACTGGTTTGATCTTAGGATCCACATTGAGGCAATGTTCCGCCAACCCTCTGTCTATTCCCTTCAAATCGGCCATGCTGAAGGCAAATACGTCTGCATTTCTCCGAAGGCATATGATTAACTCCTCTCTGTTTGGTCGTTCATGGAAGATCCAATCTTGGTTTGGAAACCTTCCCGCCCGGGAAATAATTCTATCATGTTACACACATCGCTGGTGGAGACCAGGGCAGACTTCTCTGTACTATCCCGATCATTTAATAATTCCGCCAACTCTTGTCGCTCCTCTACCGGAGCAGTGATTTCGCCCACTTTCCTTTTTTTCCGAACGTCTGATCCCTTTGTTATTCTTTCCCTTTTTTGTCCCGAGGAGTATGTAAGCATCTGCACATGGCATGCTTTCGACATTTTCTGGTCACCCCATACTTCTCCCACTCTTTCCCCCCCCCCCCCACGATGGGGAATTTCATTTTTAGGTGGAACATAGAGATGATGGCTCTGAACATCGTCAAGGCAGGGCGGCCGAGTATCACATTGTAGGATGGTTTCGGCATATCCACTACCAGGAATCGTATTACCCTGGTTTTGCTAGCATCCGCGTTGCCAAGACTTAACGACAACTCCACAAAACCCATCGGCATAACCATTTCTCCCCCAAACCTAAAAACGGGGCCTTCGTTGGTTCAATGTGGGCTTCGACTCCCATGTTCTGGAGACACTCCAGATATAAAATATTCACCGCACTGCCCGAGTCCACGAAGACGCGATGGACAATGCAACCGGCTATGTCAGCTGTGATCACCAGCGCATCGTCGTGCGGATACATAAGCGTTCTCAGGTCCTCTGCCCCGAAGCTGATGACTGGCTCCTCTGTCGCGCCCGTAATCTCCATCACGTGCTTGGGATAGTACCCTGATTTCACTGCGCGTACAACTTGTTTCTTGGCCCTATTGGATGTTGGTATCCCATTTTTCCCAAAAATCATATGTACTTCTCTTCGGTATGGGAAGGGAGGTAACCGACCCTCTACTGCCCCTCTGCGGTTGTCACGATTTTTCTCTGGTCTACAGTCTCGGTTATTCCCCTGATCTTTCCTCCGATCGTTTCCCTGCTCCGGCCTTTGGACCTGGTCCTCGTTTCTTTTGGCTATGAACTGATCTAAATTACCCTGACGCACCAAAAACTCCAGTTGGTGTTTGAGATGTCTACAGTGCTTGGTGTAATGCCCATAAGCGTTATGGTATTCGCACAATTTATTATTGGGGCCCTGTTGTGGCTGCCCATCCCGATATGTGCCGGGTGCTCGGAAAAATGACTGATTTTGATTAGATGAAATATCTCCTCCGGAGATTTGTTCAAAGGGGTATACTCATCAAAACGATTGACTTCATTCACAGTACGTTGCTGACGGGGTGGTCCTTCTGCCTGGAGAGGAGGTACCCTCGGGGGCAACCCTCTGAAAGGAGCCCGGTCCTGGTTTCTGTTATACCGCTCTGGTGCATCCTCGGCCTTCTTAGCCTTGTGTTTGTCATTTTCTGCCTTCATTGCCATCCTGGCGTATTCTAACTGTAAGTACCCTGGCAGCCTTGCCATGATATCATCAAAATCCCTTGCAGGTCTGATTTGTAACTCATCGAAGAAGAGTCCCAGTTTTAATCCTCTGACATAAGCACAATTTTTAATCTGTGACTCCGCCTCTGGCACCTCCAGAGCAGCGAGGTTGAACCTGGCAGTATACTCCCGTAGTGTTTCGTTTTGATCTTGCTTTATGTCCATCAAAGAAAGAGCTGAATTCCCAACCCTCCGCGAACTCGCGAACTGCCTCAAGAAACGCGTCTGTAAATCCTCAAATGTGTGAATAGAATTTGGGGCGAGCGTCCCAAACCACAACTGGGCAGGTCCAGTTAACGTGGTGGAAAATATCCAGCACGTGATGCCCTCCGTGTACATGTGGAGAGTGACCAGCCCTTCAAACCAGTTGAGGTGTACTTTCGGGTCGGTGGTACCATCATAATCCAGAGAAATAGGTTTGTAACTCCTTGGTAGTGTATCCACCAAGATGTCAGCGGAAAAAGGGCTTTTGCTAGTGGTGGGGACCCTTGATGTTTTGGCTCGCTTATCATCCTTGTTCCTCCCATGCCCCCTTCTGTCCCTTGGTGAGTCATGAGCAGGACGTTTGTGGCCCCTGTGGTCCTGCTTCCCAGAGGAATACTCCTGCTCCCGTCCCTCGGACCTTCTTGTTTGCGGTGATTTCTCTGACCGGTGCGACCTCTCTGACCGGTATGATTTCTCTGCCCTGTGAGATTTCTCTGACCTCTGCAGCCTCTCGTCCCTCTGAGATTTTTCCCTCAGCGAGTCCTCCAAGTCCTTGAGTTGGTTCCTTAGTTGTGACACTTGATTTTTGAGCCTCACGTTCTCCCTTAGCCTCTCATCCCCGAACATGGGAGTGATGGAACGACTGTCGGACTCGTCGACCCTCTCCTTCCTGACGATGCTATTGAGCCTGACTCGGCTCCCCTCGGGCCTTTTCTCCGGTTCCTTCTCAGCAGGGACCTTTTGTGTCTCTTTAGGCAGCATAGCCTGCTTGTTGGCAAGCGGATCGTTCACCTCCAGAGCAGCGGGAGGCGGGGCTTCAATGCCCTGTGGGTTGATCACACCCATTGAGGGAGTTGCGGCGGGAACAGTGGACAGCAGGGGAGTCCCCATCGCCTGGCGCACAGCGGCGTAGTTGAGCAGAGCCATCATCTGCTCTACCAACACAAAGTTTATCGGTCCACCACCAGATGTGGGGGCCAAACCTTGCAAATCTGATCCCGGGGTCACCAGAGCAGATCTCTGGGTGGTAACATTCTGACCCGTCAGCGGCGTAGTAGAAACGGTGTGGAAACCCGGTGGTGTGGTGAAAACGGTGCTAGCTTACAGTCCGCTAAACAGTGAGGTAGCAACCTCAGTGGTATGAGCGGCGGAGCTAAGGACAGCGTTGTCAAACTCCTTCTCAAGAGTGCGGTGAGCATCCGAAGAACCCATAGTACCTACACAGGGAAAATGTGAGAAAATATTTTAAATAAAAAATGGATCGGACCGTCCGCTACCGGAGAAATACGAAATATGGAATGTCCCGAACACTGGCACGAAGGCCATTAAGATATCCTATGAGAAACATCCCCACGCACTGGGAAATAAACCCAGAGCACAATCTAAAACGTAAGCAGAGAGAACGGTGGAGATTTTCCCATACATTCGGACTCAAATTCGGCAGAGAGGACATATTACCCGATAAAATAACCGTGAAAACCCAAAAAACACAAAAACAGGGCACCAACCAACAGATCGTTAGCGAAATACGTTAGATTCGTTAGAAAAACATAAATTAAGCGAGAAAACACTATAACCACACACAATTATCATGATTACGTAAAATAATCACAAATTAGCGCCCGATCCTCAGCACCCACCACCTTCCCGTCATGCACATGTAAGGAAAGTTGTAAAAAATCACAGATCTCAAAAGTTCATAGGTAGATCCGCATGAAAAATGTGAATATCAGTCCGGATTTGCTTGGGTAATCAGATCATCAGCTCAATTGAGGCCTACGCACGCAAATCCGAACGTAATTACGGATCTGCATGCGCAGGTGGTCAAAACTCACGCCTTAGCCCAGAATTCCCACAGACGACGCCAGTTGGTGAATTATAATTAGACGGATATAGAGTTTATCGGTGAATTATTGCAGATTATGAATTATACCTAGTGTTGTTTGGAAAAGCGAGAGAGAAAAGCAAAGTTGAGAGCACGAAAGTCTGATTGCCGTAGTATTGCAAGTGAAGATAGCGTAGATTACAAAGTGTGTATGCATGGTTATTTATAATTTACAAGCTATGGGCAAAATAGTAAATTCATTGCTAAAACATACGCCCCGCGTGGTCGAGGATATAATGGTAAATTTTCCCTTAGTCGGGAGATTTCTCCGCTCTTTTGGTGATTTCTCTGGCGAAGGCCATTTCTCTGACAAAGGTCATTCCTCTGGCGAGAGCCATTCCTCTGGCGGGGGTGACTTCTCTGATAGAAGCCATTTCTCTGATGAAGACCGTTCCTCTGACAAGGCCCGTTCCTCTGACCAAGACCGTTTCTCTGACGGCATCCATTCCTCTGGCGAGGTCCGTTTTCCTGATAAAGGTCATTCCTCTGCTCTGCATATATTACGCCTCATCATGATTATTAGGGTTGAAGGAAGACTACAAAAGGGGCTTGAACATGAATGAAGAAGAGAATCCTTTTGCCTCCGGCGCTTAGTTAGAATTAATCTTTGCCCTAATCTTTAGTTTCCGCCTAGGTAGCCAAATTTTAGGTTTTTATTGCTTTCATAGTTCTTAGTTTCGAATTCTGTTCTTAGTTAGTTTATTATAGTTCTTCAATTCAAGTTTTAGTTTGTTTTCGTTTAGAGTTGTAATCACGTGACAGGTTGCTTCTCGAGACGTTTTACGGTATTTCTGAATCAAGTTTATTTATTTGCTTTTACTTGCTTTGTTTAAATTATGCACTTTAAATTCTGCAAGTTCAATTATGCAATTTCAATTATGCGTTTTTATGATGCTTTCCTTTAAATTATGCAATTTAGTTTTATGCTCATTAGATTAGAAGCTTTTAATTTACAAGTCTTTAAATTCCTAGTTAGTATTTAAATTCCAAGTTGCTTTTACTTTAAGTTCGTTTAAATCTTACCTAGGGTTTAATAGTTTCTTGCCTAGTTAAATTTACAAGTTTAAGTTTCATTTCAAGGTTAAGTTTAGTTTTCAAGTTAAGTTTACTTTAAAAGTTTTGGTTAATAATCCTAGAACACCTAGAACACCTCTAGATTGACTTGCAATAGGACAAGGACACTCTAGCAATGGTAAGTTAACCCAATGTCGTCTCTCAAGGAAGATCTTAAAGGGATTTTAATTATGTCACACAAAAGCTGTAAACTAGGATTATTAACTAAAACTTTTAAAGTAAACTTAACTTGAAAACTAAACTTAACCTTGAAATGAAACTTAAACTTGTAAATTTAACTAGGCAAGAAACTATTAAACCTTAGGCAAGATTTAAACGAACTTAAAGTAAAAGCAACTTGGAATTTAAATACTAACTAGGAATTTAAAGACTTGTAAATCAAAAGCTTCTAATCTAATGAGCATAAAACTAAATTGCATAATTTAAAGGAAAGCATCATAAAAACGCATAATTGAAATTGCATAATTGAACTTGTAGAATTTAAAGTGCATAATTTAAACAAAGCAAGTAAAAGAAAATAAATAAACTTGATTCAGAAATACCGTAAAACGTCTCGAGAAGCAACCTGTCACGTGATTACAACTATAAACGGAAACAAACTAAAACTTGAATTGAAGAACTATAATAAACTAACTAAGAACAGAATTCGAAACAAAGAACTATGAAAGCAATAAAAACCTAAACTTTGGCTACCTAGGCAGAAACTAAAGATTAGGGCAAAGATTAATTCTAACTAAGCGCCGGAGGCAAAAGGATTCTCTTCTTCATTCACGTTCAAACCCCTTTTATAGACTTCCTTCAACCCTAATAATCATCAAACTCGCCTTGCAAAACTGGACTCTTAAGGAAATAGAATCGTGCACTCAAAGGTAATCCAGCTGGCAGCGTGCTCTGCAAGTCATCTTGGCTCCGGCGAGAAATTGGCTAACTCTGGAAATTCGGCTCTGCAAAGGTATGACAGAGCTGAGAGTCAGCTCTGGAATAGTACACTCTGGCAAGTATGGCAGAGCTGAAAGTCAGCTCTGCAAAGTTCAGATCTGGAGATGTTGACTCTAGCAAAATATGTTGACTCTGTCGATTTTTTAGCTCTGCTCTGTCGTGTTTACTCTGGCGCGTAAGTCAGCTCTGACGATTTAGCTCTGCTCTGACAAGTTTGTTCTGCTCTGAAGATTTCAGCTCTGATAGGGAAGTTTAGCTCTGGAGATTTCAGCTCTGACTATGAAGTCAGCTCTGCTCTCGTACAGAGCTATCCACTCTGCTCTGCTCTGCGCACGAACTTTTAGCTCTGAACACCATTTTTGCGCCTAAGTATGCAATTTTGACCCATAATCTCCAACATCACACTCTTCCATCTATAAAACCTAAATCTCTTGCAAAGCATAAACCAAACCATAAACGCACCAATTTGCAGAATATTTATCTTAAAACATGCACATGCAAACCCCTAAAATTAGAACAATTAGGCATAAATCAGGAAACCTTGGAAGTAACTGATCAAATCTGCCTTTTCAAAGTGGCGAAGGGAGGACCCAAACCCTCCAAGAACCCAAAAGTTATTGACATCTCATCACCTAAATCCGTAGAGATTGAGCCTATTGAATCTCCAACTGAACCAAGTCCCATTCCCCTCTCCCTCTCCTACTCAAATTCCATCCATTGTTCTTTCTCTCTCACTGTAACAAACGTTTCCCGCCGTCCTCGCTCCACACTCAAAAAGACTGTTTCAAAATCTGCCTCTCATGCTACATCCAAAAACCACTCCAAATCCTCCACCAAAGCCCAGCCTAAACTTAAATCTAAGGGCAAAGCAGTCCAACAATTCTCGCCTGTGCCAACTCGGTATGGCACTTCTCAACAATTGAAAGCTGTTGCAGCAATGCAAACTGAAGCCAAGAATAATGCTACTCAGGATTTGAATCACCTTCTTGGTGAATTCAATTCTTCTCTAGAAGTCTATAAGAATCTTCATAGACTTCTCATTTATACTTTCCGCAAAACTTCTCCCTGCTCAGACGTGAATGAGCTTCAACTTGTTGAGACTGATAACTCTTTTGCGCTTGAAGAAGCGACACTGTTCAGCGTCTTCAACTTTTCCCGAGTGTCGGATGTTATTTACAGGTGTGACAAGTTTGCTCTGGACTACCTTGAGTCCCAAGGCTATACCAGAAATACCCTGATCTTTGATGCTGATGCTGGCACCACCTCTAAAGTTGCTGAAGAAACTATTGAAGCTGCTATTCATGACCCTCCGGACATTACAACTTCCGATCAGCAGATGACTGATTCCATCAGTCATCGAACTGTAGATGAAACCACTGTCGCTCCTGCTCCGGATCAGCAATCACACCGGACGACTGAACCCATCAATTGTCCTTCCTTTGAAGAAACACCGCTCTTGGATACTGATCCAACTGAAGTTCTCACTGTCTCTCCCGTGTTGGATAATCCAACAGTTACTGATGAAGATCCCTCAACTCCGGAAGGACTTGTAGAGGACATCACTACAGATTCGTTGCCATTATCCTTCCCACCGGAATTATCTATTGTTCCTTCTCAAACAGAGAATGTCAACCTCAAACCTTCTTTTGCTCCTCATTTTCCAGTAGATTATGAGCAGGTCATTCCCTCAGCTCCAACCACTAAAGTTGATCATTCCCCCTCTCATCAAGGAGCTTCTTCCTCACAACGGAAACACAAGGCACCTCATGTTCCTCCAGAGCTCCCTGTTGAATTTATTGAGATTCCACGCAATCCCAGAATTGTCAAATACGATTCTGATGTAGATACAGATGGTCGGATCACTGAGTGGAAAGGAATATACCCTCACAAGAATTGTTGCACCCCTATTGTCACTCGTCACGCACGCAAAAACCCCTTGCCCAATCTATCCTTTCAGTTTATGATCCCTTAGAAGGTTTAGTTAATGGAAATCAACTATCCCGGGCAACATCCACGCTCTCTGCGATGGCCTATCGCTAGTTGTGCTTTGCCCAAAATGCCTTACGAATTAGATAAACCCACTTGACTCTTACGCAGATATTTCACTGCAGTCACGACTCCAACACTCGTTGTACTATTTTGGAGGTCGATGATGTTTCGCCTTGTGCCCAAAGTATTACTTGTGGCCAAAACTCCCTAGTTAACTAGTGATCAATTAATTAACCAAGTTGTGACAACCTTATTGGAATCAAACCTAGTGTATCGGGAATATACTCATATAGTTGTTATGCCCATAATAGACCTCTCGAGTTAAGTGTTCATGCTTAGATCATCTTGTCCAAATCAGAATATAAAACTAGCTAGACATAAAGTAAATAATGAAAGCAAAAGATATGATTAAAAGCAAATTAAAAATACTTAAAGAAATAAACGAGTACTTACGGCCAAAAGTGTCGTACAGAACATGAATAAAATAACCTAGAATTATGCCCACAGCTTGGGCAAGCTTGAACTCCAAAACGAATGTAAACAAAATGCACAACAGTCGATTTTTTTGCACCCTTGGCTTCGAAAGATCTTTGGGTATATATAGGCGAGATTAGGGCAACAGAAGGCCCAGCCCATGGTGTTGCGGCCGGATCCATGCAAGGCATGGAGATGCTATCCATTTTCAGACCTAGTATCTTGAAGATTTGTTTCCTTCCGAATAAGGCGGAGGTTTAGCCTCATCGGTCTCTTTTGGATGCTGCCGCCTTTGTCCCATATCAAGCGCCTACTTCACAGTCCTGCCTCACCCGTCTATTGTGCTTCTGACTTCCTTCCCCGTTCTCCTCCTCTTGCCTGTCAGCTTCCGTGCGGTACTTATGGGCATAAGGGGTGGTTTTGAAGGAATATTAAACTGAATTAATGCTCCGTTTGCCCGATGATCGTTTCTTGGATTATTATTAATTTATCATACAACGATTAATTCTAACATGCTCCTATGAATTTAACAACTGCACGTTGGAGTTAGAAAATACCTGAAGAATTCCTAAGAATTCGTCAATCTGTCGCTGAACAGGTCAGTCAGCTTCAAGCCTTCGTTTGAAGCCTCAAACGTCCTCAAATCATATTTCACCCAGAAATACGACTTCTTCGTCTTCGAGAGAGCTTTCCGTGGCCGCCTGATTCGTCTGAATCGGAGTTCTGTGGAGGAAGTTATGGCCGTTTTACGGAGACTACCAGAACTTGATTTCCTGCGAAAATCTGACTCCAGCTCTGATCTTCTCGACTGTATCCCGCTCAATTCCCAACGTTGGATGGACAACGAGCTATGGAAATTCCCAAGACAGAAATCACCTCACGTTTTCCTGCGCCTCTCTCTGCTCTCAAAACCCTAATTTTATCAGTCTGTTTTCCTGAGAGCTGACAACTGTATTTAATAATACAGAAAACTGAGAGGGGGCGCCAGTTTCTATGTGAGGGCCGAAAATCTGCCCTACTTGGGCTAGGAGACATTGGGCCAGCCCAGGGACCAGATACAAGGAATAAAGATGGGCCTCAAATAAATTAATTTATCTATGGTCAGCCCAGACCATAATTAATTTATAAATATCAGTTCATTCCACTAGAGAACCGATACTGACTTACCCCTTTATTGCCGGTGATGAGTCAGGGCTTGTATTTAGACTTATTAAATCTCCGTATTTAAAATATCCGACATCCATTAATTAATTAGAGCTCTGACAGCTTAAATTAATTAATCTCTTAATAATTCCTTAAGCAGTACCACTCAAACTTTATTATTACGCCTGAACTTAATCAACCTGCAGGGTTTAGCGTAATAAACCTTATTGAGCTCCTTAAGGGGATGTCATTATCCTATACCGGATACGGGTACTAATACAGATAATCAAATATCATATATTAACCGCTATCACCCAAGATACAGAGTACTCGAGTTAGTATATAACTTTCACCCATAGTAAGTCAAAGTGATATACGAATTAATATATATATTTGAATACTTATTAGTATTAAGATTTATAAGTCACCGAGATCTTGATTCTTCACTTAAGTCAGATATAAGAATACATCTCAAACTGTGGTCCTATCAATACGTAATGACGTACCAGTATAGACAAGTAGCCAAGACAAACTACTTCCATCTATACTGCAGCCTAAACCAATAACTTGTCCTAGAGTTATTTCGGCTGTGATCATATTATATCTCTTAAGGTTATTCCAATTATATGGTCTTTTGTGATCTACAACACACCATATAATCTACTTATATAGAGATAAAGAACATACATATGCAATCATGAACACAATCAGATAGGAGATTAGATAGTGAACTTAGGAAACATTGTATACAAGCATAAAACGTTCTTGCTTTCAGTATACAAATCCAACAATCTCCCACTTATACTAAAGCAAACTTTTAGTATACAATGCGTCTATTTACTAATCACCTAACACTTCTCCCACTTATACTTAAAGTTTCCTAAGTGGGTGGCATCAATCTGGCATCAATCGCATTCCCATCTTTCAATGACCATTTGCGATAAGCCTTTTGTGAAAAGATCAGTAGGTTTCTCCAATATGTGAGAATTTATTCTTTGAGCACATAACCTCGATTTACGAATAATCGTATAACTTGGTACTTACTCTCCATGTGTTTGACCCCTTGTGGTTCTAGGATTCCTTAGAGTTTGCAACTGCACTTGAGGTACCACGAAGGTGATGCTCTCACGCAAACTAGGAATCACTCTTAGACCCTGGAGGTAGTAGTCAAACCAAAAGGTTTTACCTCCCAAGGAAAACACATAGCTCGAGGTAATTATTCTTTGTTCCGGTCAGCCTGGAAATCCGAAATCATATAATCCAAAAAGGAACTAAACTGTCTAACTGGTAAACTATCCTTATTCTCTAGTCAGGGACTTGAAAATATAATTTACCACAGTTTAGTGTCCTTAACTAGGACTATACAGATATCTTACAATCATGCTAACTGCATAGCAATTATAAGATCTCGTATATAGCAATCCATACATGAAGCTATCTACTGCGGAAACGTAGAATACTGCCTTCATTTCCTCAACCTTAATAGGCATCTTAAGACATATGTCTTTAGATAAAGGAACGCCATAGCTCAAAGGTTGCAAACCTTTCTTGGCGGTATGCTAACTAAAACGAGTATTCTCAGTATCAATGTAAGACACTCGAGATAAGCCCAACATCTTTTTCTAGTGATCCATTATAACCTTGATCACAAGGATGTACACTGTACCTCCTTAGTCTTTCATTTGAGACTGTTCGGATAACCATTACTTTATGTCTTGACAATAGCTCCATATTGTCGCCAATTAGGAGGATATTATCTACATAAAATGCAAGATAAACCACATCACCGAATGACACGAGAGCGATTGACACGAGATGCTTCTCTCCCTCCCTCACGTAATCTTCAGGTTGTTGCACATGGATGTCCTTACCTTTTCAAAGGTAATATATATGACATCCATTTGCCAGACCTCGATGGTTTAAGTGAGCTGCTATGGGAAAAATGGTCCGAATGTTCTGAGCATGGCAGTGGCGAAAATGTCATCATAACCTATACCCTTACACTGGGCATAGCCTTTCGCCACCAGTCTAGCTTCGAAAGCTACGACCTTACTCATTCGGGCCTGTTATTGTCTTGTATACTCACTTACAACCTAAGGCTTTACAGTCCCCTGGTAGCAAGATTTTCTAGTATACACCCATATTCTTAATGGATTGTTCCATTGAGGCGTGCCAGGAAACTACATTCTCATCTTCCACTAATTCCAAGTAGATATCTGGGTCGATTCTCTTATATTCACTACCAGGGACTGAATCCAAAGATTCTCCCAAGAACATAAATCGATCAGGTTGTCCCACAACCCTCCCACTACAATGGATCTATGGTGGCACATGTGTGTCAACAGTGCGTGCAGTGTCTTATGGTACAAAACTCTTGCACACTTGGCTTGGGTGATGAAATCGCCTGTCTAATGTCTTCAATTTCTTGAAGCACACTATCTGACTTGGATTAGTGATTACTCCCATAGTCCACTTCTAAGAATCGTGTGTCATTGCTAATAACCACTTTCTGATTCTTTAGGACTAATTGCAAAGATACATAACTCATCATCGAACATATTTTTTCAAGAGTGACCTATTTCTTCTCTCCACCACACCATTTTATATAGGGATTACACGGTGTAGTAAACTGGGTTGGAATCCCAAACACTGACAATGAATCAGAAAAGATCATTCCTAACACATTATTGGCCCTTTATCCCCTTTGCCATGAATGACCTGGTCTCCATCTTTTCCTCTATACAGGATTCGCAGGTTCGAAATAGTACAACCTGGATTGAATCCAATGTACTTATTTAGACCGAGCCTTTGGATCCTGTTAAGATAGATGTGACCTATTTCTAGGGTATCAATATATGTGTAAGATCCTCATGAGAGATTAGCCTTAACTTTTCTCTTTCTTTTGTTCGATGATGTAAATGCAATATAAAGGTATTTTGTAGACAAGTCATAGTATGAAGAGAGATGTTCAAAATACCAGAATAGACAACTTTGTCATTTCTTATGATAGGAACACCACTATCAAAAATGACATAAGATCCATCTATTCAAAATTTTGGAACATGATAAGGAACTCTAAAAAAAAAACTAAACTATGTCTTTAGAACTTAAAGACAAGTCTCCAATTGCAACAACTGCGACTCCAGTCACGTTGCCTATGAAGACAATCATCTCATCACTTCTCAGCTTCCTTGTCAGCCTAAAAGCCATGCAAGTTGAAACAATCATTATCAGTTTCTCTCGTTATCCACTACTCACAACTGAGTAGAAAACGAGCTGATATGTCTCAGTTACTATAGCAAGTGAAGTACCTTAACCCTTTGCCTTGAGTATTGAAAGAAGAAATCTCCAATACCCAATCTTATCACACCACTACTCCCACTATTTCCCTTGTCTTTCTTGCCCCCTGGACCCTTCTTCTTCCCGTCATTCGACGAAGAAGATGGCTCTCTTTTGGCAATAACAAGTGCTTGCACATCTCTCTCCCACAACCTCCTTAGCCGTAACTAGATCATTCAACAACTCAAAAGAAGTATTATCTTTCTTGCTCATAACAGCATTGAGGCGGAAGTTCTTAATTAAAAGACTTGGGAAGAGAGTTCAGGATAATATCGACTTTTACCTCACCGTCGATACTCCTACTGAGCAAGTCAAGTCCGTCAAAATTTGCATGACATGCTCGTGCACTGAGCTATGCTCACTCATAAAAATAACAAGATTACTCTTATCAAATTTAAATGGGCAGCTCAGTCCGATTCTCCGAACACTTCCTTGAGATTCAGCATGATGCCAATAGCATCATCCATGCCCTGATGTTGGAGCTACAAGGTTTGTGACATTATACTCATAATATAGCATATAGCCACATTATTCGTTTTATGCCACCTTTTATGTAATTCATTTTTCTCTTCAGTTGACTCATTGTTCGGACCATAAGAACGTGGAGTAGTAAGCAACACAAAAATTGTGTTTAATTTGTGATAAAGATAAAAATCCAAAACTGCGTTTCCATTTTATATATATATGGACCGGTTAAAAGACTTTGTGCAAGAATAAATAAGCAATAAGAGACATAGACATATCTGAAAGTAACGAACATAAAGCACATAGTTCGTAACAATAATATTGTAACCTTTTGATAAAAAAATATTAATGAAACCTCCAACGGCTCAAAGAATCCCATGTGCAAGCCACGTTGGGTGGACATTTACACACGAACTCCTCAACCAGACTATTCACCTAGTCATTTAATTTCCATGTCAACTTAACATTTTGACAAAAGAAATTAATAGTTGGCACCTTAACTAGACCATATCATCATCAAGAAGGGACTCCTTTGGGAGTTGTACATTGTACTTGATATGATATCTAAGCAATGACCACATTTTAACCTTGAAAATTAAATTCTCGAAATTGACATACTCACTCGGACCATGCCGCTTTCAATTTAACTTTCTTGGTTATCTTATTTAATTCCATTCTCCAAAGTACTCGTGAAAATTACACAAGTAAGCCACGTTGGGTGGACGTTTACTGCATAACTCCCACTACTTCAATGGATTAAATATTTTTATAGAAACCTCTTCTGACAAACTTATGAGAAACAAATATGAAGTAAGCCACGTTGGGTGGACGTTTACTCACATTGCTAATCACTTTTTCTAGACACCGCATGTGGAGGTCTACATAATTTTAAGAATCAAAATCAATAAGAAATAACCACAATTTAACTTTGAAATTAAATTCTTGAATTTGACATACTCACTCGGACCATGTCGCATTCAATTTAATTTCTTAGTTATCTTATTTAATTCCATCCTCTAAAGTACTCGTGAAAAATTATACGAGTAAGCCACGTTGTGTGGACGTTTACTGCATAACTCCCACTACTTTAATGGATTTAAATATTTTTATAGAAACCTCATCTGACAAACTTATGAAAGAACAAACATGAAGTAAGCCACGCTGTGTGGACGTTTACTCACATCGTCAATCACTTTGTCTAGAGGCCGCTTGTGGCAATCTAAACAATTTTTAATCATCTATAAAATTATTAATACAGCTTAGTCTTTTTTCTTTCAAAAGTTTTGATCATGCTCAACACATAATCCTAAACATGCTCATCTAGAACGCAACATGTAAAACATGCTCGCAGAATTCTAAAACATGCTTAAGAAAACGATAAACCTAACATGCTTGTCTAAGCGCAGTTAATAAACACATATTAACAAGCAAAGACAAAACAACATGCAAAGAACAGAATTAAAACAATAAAGTTCTTCGTGACCCATTCGTGGAACCCCAATTTCTAATCTATTACATTTAAAACAGAAAAGAAAAGGCTCAAAAACATAAAACTCGGCCCGAACAGCTTCATCAGGCCCGTCTTTGAAAATAGGGTTAGGGCCCCCTAGGGTTTGGGAATCGGCCACCTAGGGTTTGAAACCCTAGGCCCCGCCGCCTCCAGCCAGCAGCAGCAGTCCACAGCGGCGGCTGCCCCGCCGCCGGTCTCCTCCTCGTGCTCGGCTCCGGCAGCCCAAGCCTCGGCAGCAGCGCGTCCCCGGCGTGGGTAAACGAGCGCGCGCAGCAGCAGTCGGCAGACGGCCGAGCAGTGCGGCGCTGGGCGCGCTGCACGCAGCCGGCAGGCACGCGTGCGCACGGCCCTGGCACGCCCAGCCCTCGCCCCTCGCCGACTCAAGCAGCAGCACTCGGCGCGGCATCCGGCGCACAGCAGCAGCAGCCGCAGTCCCCGGCGCAGGCAGCAGCAGCAACCTCGGCTCGGCAGCAGCAGCCTGACGCGGTAGCCCTCGGCTCCAGCAGCGTCGGCACAGCCAGCAACAGCCTCGGCGCGGCATCAGCACGTCGGCAGCGGACGAACGGCCGTGCAGTGCAGCGCTGGGCGCGCAGCACACATCGCGCAAGCACGCGCGCGCGCGCCTCCCCAGCACGCACAGCCCTCACGCCCCCGCCCGACTCCAGCAGCCATGCCTCCTCGGCAGAACCCAGCACCGAGAGCAGCAGCAGCTGCACGGCGCTTGCCCGGGCGCACAGCGCACGGTGCGCAAGCACACACGCACGTGCAGGCCTCATCGGCGCACGCAACAGCGGCCTCGTCTGCCCCCGGTCCGCCAGCAGCCATCCAGCCCGGGAGTTTATGCGCGCGCCGTGGCGCACGGGTGCCCTCGGCGCCCGCCACCTCCCGGCTCTCCAACCTCCGTTCATTCGATGTTGATTCGTCGTCATCTTCGTCTCGATTTTCAATTTTACAGATTCCAAAGGAAAAACAAATACAAATTGAAATCCTAATCTAACGACGGATTTTCTCGTGGTGAAAAACGATTACAACGTCAAAACGACGTATTCCACGAATCAACAGACCACGAAGAACAACGGCAGTAAAAACAAAGCATATTATTAATCGTACATAAATTAACAATAGAGCCAAGAAATTAATCCTGGGCTCTGATACCAATTGAAGGAATATTAAACTGAATTAATGCTCCGTTTGCCCGATGATCGTTTCTTGGATTATTATTAATTTATCATACAACGATTAATCCTAACATGCTCCTATGAATTTAACAACTGCACGTTGGAGTTAGAAAATACCTGAAGAATTCCTAAGAATTCGTCAATCTGTCGCTGAACAGGTCAGTCAGCTTCAAGCCTTCGTTTGAAGCCTCAAACGTCCTCAAATCGTATTTCGCCCAGCAATACGACATCTTCGTCTTCGAGAGAGCTTTCCGTGGCCGCCTGATTGGTCTGAATCGGAGTTCTGTGGAGGAAGTTATGGCCGTTTTACGGAGACTGCCAGAACTTGATTTCCTGCGAAAATCTGACTCCAGCTCTGATCTTCTCGACTGTATCCCGCTCAATTCCCAACGTTGGATGGACAACGAGCTATGGAAATTCCCAAGACAGAAATCACCTCACGTTTTCCTGCGCCTCTCTCTGCTCTCAAAACCCTAATTTTATCAGTCTGTTTTCCTGAGAGCTGACAACTGTATTTAATAATACAGAAAACTGAGAGGGGGCGCCAGTTTCTATGTGAGGGCCGAAAATCTGCCCTACTTGGGCTAGGAGACATTGGGCCAGCCCAGGGACCAGATACAAGGAATAAAGATGGGCCTCAAATAAATTAATTTATCTATGGTCAGCCCAGACCATAATTAATTTATAAATATCAGTTCATTCCACTAGAGAACCGATACTGACTTACCCCTTTATTGCCGGTGATGAGTCGGGGCTTGTATTTAGACTTATTAAATCTCCGTATTTAAAATATCCGACATCCATTAATTAATTAGAGCTCTGACAGCTTAAATTAATTAATCTCTTAATAATTCCTTAAGCAGTACCACTCAAACTTTATTATTACGCCTGAACTTAATCAACCTGCAGGGTTTAGCGTAATAAACCTTATTGAGCTTCTTAAGGGGATGTCATTATCCTATACCGGATACGGGTACTAATACAGATAATCAAATATCATATATTAACCGCTATCACCCAAGATACAGAGTACTCGAGTTAGTATATAACTTTCACCCATAGTAAGTCAAAGTGATATATGAATTAATATATATATCTGAATACTTATTATGTTGGGAACCTTGTGGAATATCCTAACCCTTGTTTTGATGATACCAAAATTCATAGGACTTAAATGTAATAGACTAGAATCGTTTTTGAACTCAAGTGTTAGAGTTCGTTTCTAGTTTAGTTGCGGTGTCAAAGACTGAAGACTGAAGAACGAAGACTGAAGACTGAAGACTGAAGACTGCAGTTACCAACTGAAGTATCAGTTGAAGAATCAGTTGAAGACTGATTATTTAATGCGCGCCATGGACTGATACTAAAGTCAAGTATCAGTTGAACATTCCTCCTAGGACTAATCTTCCAACGTTCAGAGGAAGCCACGTACGCTCAAGTACACCCGCATTAAATGCAGAGATATCTCAATATCTTATCTCTGCAGAGGTCATTCCTATCTGGTGGTTACTTTTCAGAGATGTCACATCTCCTGTCCATTAAAGAGAGCCGTTTCCACACAGACAAGGAACCTCGAAGATTGAAGCCTCAGCCCAAATTCGAATTGCTCTCCAACGGAAGAAATCTTGAGGACGATTTACGCCAATGGATCTATTCAAGAGTTCTCCTACAAATAGCGCTCGAGGATCACTTCAATCTTCACCGATTCAACGACATAAGCTGAAGCTCTGCCGAAATAGCTACTCAGCCTAAAGCTTAAACCGCCCAAAGCTTGAATCGAAGAAGAGAATTCCAAAGTCAAAATCAGTCACTGCTGATTACATACATTCTCTTAGACCCTAGGCATATATTCTGTGTACCTAGAAGCCAAAGGTCAAACTTGCTTCAAAGAACTTGTTCTTTGTAAGTATAGTTGGCACTCGTTTAAACCTCTCCCCCATAAGAGTGTTTGAGTGACTCGGAGTTTCAGAAGGTGTTCTGAACTCTGATAGGGAAGTCTGAGCACGAGGTGTGCTTAGCAAGGAAATCCTGCGCGAGCTGTGTAGGTGCTGAAATCCTGCGCAAGGTGTGTAGGTAGGGAAACCCTACGCGAGGTGTGTAGGTGCTGAAGAGAGAGCTATCTTCAGTTCACAGTTTGCAGTGCACCCGGGAAGCACTTGCGGAGTGGATTGTTGGTCTGATCAACCAGCCGTGGATGTAGGAAAGAGTTTTTCCGAACCACGTAAAAGTCTCTGTGTTATTTACAGCTTTCAGTTTTATATTCATAACTGTGTTATTTCAATTGATAAAACTGAATGCTGACTAACTGAAAAGAGAAACCTTAATCCAACTATCTGCTCCACCGAGGCTATTCGAAACTAAGTTTAATTTCCGCTGCGTATGATATCAATCTGACTCACTATCCTCTGATAGTAAGGAAGAGAGATATCATCTTCATCTCTGCAAACACGACTGAAGCCCTTACGTGGATCAGTTAAGTTCCAGTGACTTAACTGATAACTCTTTACTGAAGAGCTTTCAGTATCAGTCGTCAACCCTGTTGGTCAACACTTATTTCGGTTAAACAGGTGTCTTGTTTGCGTGTAAAGTTTCGTTTCTATCTCTGACTGAGATCCCTCTGATTGAGGTTTGTAGATAGCTATAAAAATAGCCTATAGGTGTATTCCCCCCCCCCCATACACCTATTCGAGACCCCCCGGACCCAACATATTAGTATTAAGATTTATAAGTCACCGAGATCTTGATTCTTCACTTAAGTCAGATAGAAGAATACATCTCAAACTGTGGTCCTATCAATACGTAATGACGTACCAGTATAGACAAGTAGCCAAGACAAACTACTTCCATCTATACTGCAGCCTAAACGAATAACTTGTCCTAGAGTTATTTCGGCTGTGATAATATTATATCTCTTAAGGTTATTCCAATTATATGGTCTTCTGTGATCTACAACAGACCATATAATCTACTTATACAGAGATAAAGAACATACATATGCAATCATGAACACAATCAGATAGGAGATTAGATAGTGAACTTAGGAAACATTGTATACAAGCATAAAACGTTCTTGCTTTCAGTATACAAATCCAACAGGTTTTGCCTCCAAATCCCCTTTGCTTCCGGCACATACCTCTTTCACGAAAGGTGACAGCAGTTTTGACCCCTAGAGCACCTTTTGCCCACAAGCTGGTCCTGCCAAAGAACTACGCCCTCCCAGGCGACCAAACGACACAAAACTAAAGGAAAAGACTCGATCTAGACTTAAAACAAACACGAAAATAGAGCACAAACTTGGGCTCATCACACGCACACACTTTAAATAGAACCATTGTACCATAATGTAACTTACGTGATTTCTAATACAACAGTTTTTACTTCTTTCGTCGATTGCTCTCAACTTTCGCTCAACACACAACAAGTAAACTCTTCTCAAAACAACCCACCGAAAGTGAACTCATCAGTCTCCTATAAATAGAGTTCGAGGATCACTTCAATCTTCACCGATTTAACTACATAAGCTGAAATGCTGCCAAATTTGTTACTCAGCATTCAAAGTCATTCTAAAGTTTGAATCGAAGAAGAGAATCACAAAGCCAAAAATCTGTCACTGCTAATTACATACATTCTCTTAGAACTTAGGCAAATATTGTATACCCAAAGCCTAGGTATAACTGATTACAGAGAACTTGTTCTTTGTAATATAGTTGGCAAGTTTTCGAACCTCTTTTCAATCGACTGAATCGAGAGTTTGAGTTGTAAGGAGTTCAGACCAGTGCTCTGCCTCCGAAGAGATCTTAGTGCCCAGTGTGCGCTAAGAGTGAGAAATCCAACCAGGTGTGTTGGTACTGAAGATAGGATCTTCAGTTGTCCAGGTTTGCTGTGCACCCATAAGCACACGCCCAGGTTTATTGTGCACTTGTAAGCACATGCCCAGTGAAGTTGTCGGTCTGATCAACTGACCGTGGATGAAGGAAGTGTTTTCTGAACCACGTAAAAATCTCTCTGTTATTTACAACTTTCAGTATTTACCATCTTACTTGTGTTCAAACTTCTTGAACTGAAAACTGATTAATTGCGAAGAGAAACTTAACTTTTGACAAACAGGCTATTTCGAAACAAAAATTTTGCGTTGCGTGTGTTATTAGTCTAACTGATCTATCTCCAGATAGTCAGTAAGATTTATAACATCTCTCTGTTTATCAAACTTGACTGAAGCCTTACGTGTATCAGTTAAAGTTTCTAACTTAACTGATAACTCCTTACTGAAGAGTATTCAGTATCAGTCAACAACCTTTACCTTACTAAAACTATTTTAACTGAAAAGGTTGTAACAGTTTGTGTTTCAAGTTTCATTTTGAAAAATAGCCTATATATAGGTGTATTCCCCTCCCCTCATACACCTATTCGAGACCCTACGGACCTAACAAGGAGGGGTTAGGTTATAAATTCCTCTTATATTATTACTCCATCTGTCCACGAAAGAACTTCTTATCTTTTCTTTTTGGGACGTCCATGACTCAACCTAAACACTACTCTAGATTGACTCGCAAAAGTACGAGATCTATTGTAACGTGTAAGCTAACCCAAGTCAATCTCACAAGGAAAGTCTTTAAGGGCTTTTAGTAGTATCGTAGGAAAAAGCAATAAAAGAAAGCAGTAAAGAGTTTGATTATTAAACTAAGGGGGGTGTATTCGTTGTGGATTTCCACAGACTTTAAAAAGTCCATGGAATTTAAATTCTATGGAATTTACATAGATTCCAGACCTTTCAAAGAATTCATGGTTGGATTTCACCCCGATTTTCACTGATTTTCGAAGACTTTACGGGATAATTTTGGAATTGAATTCCATGAAACCAGCGCCCGCGGAGTCCCAGCACCCGCTGGAAACCCAGAACCCGCTGGAAATCCAGAACCCGCTGGAAACCCACTCAAAAGCTTGAGTTTGTCTATTCCTGCTGCAGAGGCTTGACCATGTACAGTCCGAATAATGGCGGACTGCAATTTGTGGTCTGTCTCCAGTTTTTCCCTTTTATCCTTCCAAAAAATGGAGAGTGATGTGTGAAAAAACAGATCTTCATATATTCAGCCAAAAAACGGAACATATACGGCATTACAGGTATGAACCAGTGGCTAAACAATGCTATGAAATTGTGTGTGCCACACGACAAATGTATACGATGATTTTCAGTTTAAAATTTAAATTGAATCATACCTTGGAGCAATCACCGCGCCGCTGGCTAATCTTCACCTGAGTAGGGAGCAACCACCGTCGTTGCAGCTTCAACTTGATTACCCAACGAAAAAGAAAAAGCAGGCATGTCAAAATCACAAGCTATCAGACGCGCGCGGTAACGATAATGAAACCATGTATCTTTTTTATTGCAATTTACAGAAGCTGAAATTTATAACAAAATCGCACTACTGCATCGTTTGCTATAAAGGAACCACACATTATTTTTGCAGGTATTCCGAAGAACAATTTGCTCTTCGTGTTCCTGCATAAGTTTCTTCATCCGCTTATCACATTTTTTCTGTATTTTCTTTATCTCATCATCATCATCCATTTCACTAGCACCAGCTTCTTTCTGCTGCGTAAGAATCAGGCGTATTTAAAAAGTCTCAACGATTGCTGAGTTCCAGCGCTTGCTGGCTTCTTGGCCGCGGGCGCTGGAACTCAGCGCTCGCTTAAAACATCATGGATTTCAATTCTCGTGGTTCTTGGCCGGATTTCGTCGTGTGTATTTTTTGGATGAAATCCATGAAAGTCATTCTGGATTTTAAGTCAATGGAATAACGAATACACCTAGATTTGTATGGATTTTAAAAAGTCTTGAACGAATACACCCAGATTTATATGGACTTTTAAAAGTCTTGAATGAATACACCTAGATTTATGCAGACTTTTAAAAGTCTTGAACGAATACACCCAAACTTTTAAAATCCATAGAAATCCATCAAATTCCACAACGAATACACCCACCTAAAACTTGGAATTAAAAACTTAAGTAAAAACCGAACTTAAAATTAAACTAGGCGAATTAAACTATTAAACCCTAGGCAAGATTTTAAAGAACTTAAATTAAACCTACTTATGAAATTAAATACTTGTAAATTTAAAGACTTCTAATCTAAGCGTGAAACTAAAGTGCATAATTTAAATTGCATAATTAAAACGAAAGCATAAACATGAATGAAAAACATGAACATGATTAAACGAAAGAAATTGAATTTAAATACGAAATACCGTAAATGTCTTGAACATGTAATTGTGTCACGCAATCACAATCCAAGAATAAACTAAAAACTGAATTGAAATCTAACTTAAAGCAATGAATTTGAAAACTATGAAAAACTATGAAAGCAAGTAAATTCCTAAGCTTCGGAGCAGTGCAGCGCTGGATGCTTCTTCACGGCAGAACTCCAAAAATTAGGGCAAGGGATTGATATTTTACAATGAAAAGTATGGCCCTATTTATAGACTTCAAATCCTTCTGGATCACCATGAAAGTTGCCATGCAAAGTAGAACTCTAAAGGCAATAGAATCGTGCAAAATAAGGCAACTCTCCAGCTATGACGCGCGCCCTGGAAATAATCTCCTCCCTGGCCGAATTCGGGGTTCTCGCCAGCGGAATGGCTTCCGCTCTGGCTATCGCCAGCGGAATGGGTCGCCAGCGGAATGGTTTCCGCTCCGGCTTTCGCCAGAGGGATGGTGATTTCTCTGGCTTCTCGATTCCGCTGTAATGGACTTCTATCTCCTCTGGTCTGACTCTTGACTCCTCTGGTGATGATTTGGCTACACTGGCTTCTTGATTTCGCTGACTTCAGAGAAATGGTGATTTCTCTGACTCTAGAGAAATGGTGATTTCTCTGGCGTTTGATTCCTCTGGCATAGCGATTCCTCTGACACTTATGTTTCCAGTAGTGAAATGATTTCTCTGGCGATTTCCGCGCTCGCCTCGATTTCTCTGGCATTTCCGCGCTCGCCTCGATTCCTCTGGCATTTCCGCGCTCGCCGCGATTCCTCTGGCATTTTTCCTCATTTCGCTGCTCTGGCTCTCCGCTCTGGCTCTCTCATTTCTCTGGCTTGAGCGGATTTTGCTGGCGACTTCTGGAGCGCACTCCTCTGCTCTGAAGCGGGCTTCTCTACTCTGGCACGGGCCTTCATAGAGAAGTTCAGCTCTGCATAACAAAGTGTGCCTAAAAACACCATTCTTACCCCCAAAATCTCCAAAATCGCACTATTCCATCTATAAGACCTAAATCTCCTGAAAAGCATAAAACAAACCATAAACGCACCAATTTCCAGAAGATTTAACTTAAAATATGCGCATGTAAACCCCCAAAATTAGAACAATTAGGCATAAATCAACCCCCCCACACTTAGCCTTTTGCTTGTCCTCAAGCAAAATCTATATGAATCCTAGGAAGAGATTGATTTCAACAATGCTCATTTCCATCCAACATTCTCAAAGTCAATTCAAAATTTTATAATCAATACACATCTCTCGATCATGCAAGTAACTCAAAGTTTAAGAAGCAACAAAACAGTAATGTAGGCAATTCGATCAGACCCAATTCTCCGCTAGAAGTGAATTCCCTAATGTGATCACCTTTATAATCAATATCACCATTTTTTTTTCACACTTTGTGTGATTGAGATTTTCGACAGTTGAGCTATAATTCGTGAAATAAAAACCATTTGGATGTAATCCAAAGTCTTTTCACGTGGTTTCCCATGCTCATAGTTAGACTAGAGGAGCAGAGACTCAGAGCTATCACATTTTTCAGAACAGGCCAGATGTTTCAGAGCTGGCAATTTTGAAGTTGGCAATTCGTCCAACATTTTCACAAATAAGATACGATCGTAGGTAATCACAATGACAACACTCGTTCTAGCATCAACCGGACAAATCACGTTTTACTAACTTACAATCATGTTGCAACAAAACTCAAATTCTTTGCACAAACAAGAAACACATATCAACAATAAAACAATAATAACCACCATTCATTCACAAACCCGAAATTCGCATCGAAAACCATCTACTCTTCCAGAAATTCATAAAAATTAGCAAGATTTGAGACCAAAAACTAAGCATAGGCAGACTAATCTCGCCCAATTGAAAGCATAAACACAATAAAACACCCCCCACACTTAAAGCATGCCATGTCCTCAGGGCACAAAAAGAAATAAGAAGAGTTAAGAAAAATGTCCCTGATTATCGGCATTGAGAAACTGAAGCATCGTGCGAGGTGGTGAAGAGGGGAATTCACGGTCTATGGCAGAGTGGAGAGTGCCACGCTGAATCGGTCAGTGCTGACAGAGCAGCGCGGAGAAGGGCAGCGCGGAGAAGTGCAGCGGGGAGAAGTGCAGCGCGGAGAAGTGCAGCGGGGAAAAGTGCAGCGCGGACGGCTGAATGAGAATTGCAGCGCTGAAAACAAGACATGCTCACCAAGCATCAAAGTATCCGCAAAGCAACCGAAACATAGGAAAGACACAAAACAACAACAGAAAACAAAGAAAACACACGAAAAATAAAAACTAAAAACAAACCAACGGTGGGTTGCCTCCCACCAAGCGCTAGAGTTAGAGTCTCCAGCCCGACTTCAGATATGACCCTTAGTGAGGATCGTGCAGAGTGTGAGACTCCACCACCATGGACGAGCTCTGGTACTCGTAATATGGCTTCACTCGGTGGCCGTTCACTCTGAAGCTCTCATTCGTGTTTTCATTGAATAGTTCAACGGCACCATGCTCGAACACCTCCTTGAGTAAAAATGGACCGCTCCTGTAACACCCCGTACTTTTCCTCATGTTGTGAGATAGTGTCTTAACACTATTGAGAGAACTGAGATGTCGAAATACGAGACTACTTTTTTTTATGAGCAGATAAGACAGATTGTCTTTTAAATAGAGATACGAGTGAATAAACCGATGATGGAATTAGAGTGATGAGATTTGAGAAATGAGTTGAGATAGAGATGCTGATTGAATTGAGCTGAGATTTTATTTTATTTCCAACTACCGGGAATAGAGTTACCGGATACTGAATTATTAGAGATTGACTGTCCTATTAAGAAAAATAGGAATAATGAGTTGGAAATAGAGTCGAGGAAGAAAGAGTGAGAAACCTTGATAAATTGAGTCGGTCAGAGAGACGTCTAGCTTATTTGAGTCTGCCGACTGTTTTGATGTGATGTTATGTGAATTTACGTGACTGAGTGATTATGTGATTTTGTGACGTGTGTCAATATGACCATATTATTATGATTTTTATTTGAAACCTTAGCACTTGGGAATTTTTATTAAGTTTCCAAAGAAAGTGCGGCTTATTTTTACCAAGAAATCGAATGATGCCGGTTTATGGAAATTTTTCCAAGCATAATATTTTTAAATTATTATTCCTATGATGAGGAATATTATAATTGAGTGAGTGCACTAATATTAGTGCTATAATTATTTTATTTTGGTCACATGAATAATTATACTATGGTACTTTATTAATGAGTAATATTTCCATAGTTTTTGTGATTATTATTTAATCACCCTTCTCACATGATTTATTTTTAATTTCCCAAGTATGAGACTAATTACTAAAATTTACTAAGTGTAGAGATTGAGAGAGTAGAGATTTAGAGAGTAGAGATTAGAGAGAGTGTAGAGATTATGAGAGAGAGAGATCAAGGCAATTAATGCCAATATTCACTAAGATTGCCAAATCTTCTATAAGATTAGCAAAATCCTCTCAAATCTTTCAAGATAATTCTCTCTCTCACTCCACCCCAAATTTTCGATCACCACCTTCTCCCTCCCTTCATCTCTCTACTTTCCACCATTGACAACCATTAACAAGACCTTCGGAGCTTCACAAAATCACACCAAAAACACAAATCACCCTCTAAATCTTACACTAAACACTTCCACCTCCTTGAATCCAAGAAGATCTTTGGAGTTTGATCTTCAAAGTTAGAGAGAGAAAGTTTGGTTTTGGGTGTAAGTTTGGGTAAGTGATCTCCATATTCATAGATTAGACTTGTTTGAGATTATATATAAGTATTCTTGAGAGTTTGAAGCAAGAAAACCACCCCCTTCATTTTTCTCTAAATTTTCGAAAATATGGGTCTTATACCCTTCAAAAAATTTTCTTTTTCTTTCCTTGAATTGGGGTGAGAAAAATGATCTATGATATGTTTGGTGATGATTGATGTGTGTTTTGCAAAGCCATGCTTTGAGATTTGAATTTTCGATGGAAGTTAGTTTACCCAAAAATGGGAAATTTTGAGTCAATGAGTTAATAGATAAATTGATGATGTAAATGAGTCTATGAGATGTATATGATGATGATTGATGGAGTAAATTGAGTATATGATGTCAAATGATGATTTTGATATGAGTTAGTTTACTAAAATTAGGGCTATGTGTATCTATGCTCTAATTTGTAAATTGATGGTTTATATGTGAGTTAAATGGGTTGAGATTAATAGATATATGATGAGATTAAAGATCCATGTGAGTTCATAAAATTTCAAAGAGTTTAGTTTAATAAAAATTGGGACTTTCTTGTCTATGTGTTTAATAAATGATTTGGCTTAAGATATGTGTAATTGAGCATGATGTTGGTGTTTTAATATGTTTGATTAAGTCTTTTGGAAGCTAAGTAAAATTTTGACTTGAGTTAGTTTATGAGAGTTTTTGAGTTTTCATATTTTGAGAAGTCAATAATTGATAAAATGAGGTCTAATTTGCTTTATGACCATTTTGTGAAGTTGTCATGTTTTTGTTGAGAGTTTATGTGAATATATGAGTTTTTATTAAAGTTTGGTTGGTATGATTAAAGGGGATTTATGTGTATAAAATGAGTTATATGAAGTATGAGGTCATTTTGAATGATTGAGTGTTTTTAAGCATGAAATTGAGAAGAGGATTGACTTGATACGTTTGTAGAAACGTTTTCCTTGAAGTTTGAGTTAAGATGTAAAAGAGAAGAGTTAATTTGAGTATGATGAGTATTTTAAATGTTTTGAATGTTTTTGAGTGTTATATGTGTTTAAAATGAACTTTGATTGGTTTTCTTTGAAGAAATGTTGAATTGAGCATTTAAGAGTTTGAGATGAGTTTTGGTGATTTTTTCGTAGGCTACTGACCTACTGTGCTCGACGGGTTGTCGATGTCTAATGGCTTTGAAAATTTTACATCATGTCCCTACATGAGTCTTGAGCATACCGGTAAAATGTCAAGTCATTTGGACTTGATTTACTATTTTTAAAAAATGCAAAACCAAATCTGCACATTTGTACCGGGAATTTCAGAGAACAGGGGACGAAGTCATTCATTTCAGTAGCTTCCTGTGTGATCTAGCTTCCCAAATTTTTATGATATCAATCTTACTGTAAGGGCTAGATATCCACCAAATTTGAGCTCAGTTTGACAACGTTTACTATTTTCAAAAATCAATGTTTCCGATTGCTCAAAACTGCCGAATATGGTAGACCGTGGTAAAAACGCCATATCTCCCAAACCGCTTGGAGTTTCTGACTCTACTTTTTTTTGAATGAAACTAGACTCAAACACCTTTCGTTTGGTATGAGTCTGGAGTCCAGAAGATGTCGGAGTCAGAACGTGTTAAATTTTGAAGTTGAGTCAGTGGGAAAAACAGAACATGATTTGTTGATGTTTGATTGTATTTTCTTATGTGCCTTATGTGTTTATGTTGCCTAAGTGTTTTAATGAGATTAGACGAGTCTTATATGAGAGATAAATCGAGACTTAGAACCATGATTTTCTTGAAACCTATCCTTGGACTTAAGGATTTGAAATGAGTGAAGAAGTTTATGTAGAGTCGATCAAGAGATAGAATATAAGATAGAGCATGAGTTAAGGCATGAGTTTTTGTCGTTGAGTTCTAATCGAGATTTATTTTATGACATGAACCTTCGATGATGACGATGATCCCTGAAGACACGAGCAGAGCAAGGAAGTAAGTAACTCCACTTTGACGGGAGTGTTTGAGTAAGGTCTTCAGGTGGGCAATATTTTGAGTGTACATATATTATCCGAGCTTTCTAAAATGATTTGATGATATAATGATGTTATGAGCTTATCAAATTATTTGAGATAAATGATGTTTGAAAACTGTTTGACTTGCCAATTTTTGATGTTGAGCTTGTATGTTACCCTCTACTGATGAGATAAGACGAATTGGGTCCTGCCACAAGCGGGATTTTGTGCACAGAGGTGACTGTGAGCCGTCTTCGGGTCGGCCGGTCACGGTACTTGAGAGGGAGGCCTACTTCTCAGAACCTTTGATGATGATGAGTTGTAGATGTGGTACATACATGTTGAGATCTTTGACTGCAGTCGTTTACTTATGATGTCATGATTATGAAAACTGCATGCACAGACTCATTTAATACTAACTTATTTCTGTGTATTGCTGAGATGTGGCAAGCTTCAAACTTATAGCTCTATGAGCACCTTTCTTGATTTTCGGCGTTTGCCCACTGAGTATTATGTACTCACGCCCTGCATATATTTCTAAATGTGCAGGCTAAGCGAGGAGCGAGATTGGTCTGGTGCTGGTGGGGAATTGTTGAAGGATGTATTTACTTTATCGTATTTCTATTTTGACGATAAAGTCTTGATGATTGATATACTTTGATTTTCTTTGAATTTAAGCAATGTACTCACGGTTATATGTCTTCATACATATAATCGGTTCACCTTTTGCTGCGATACTCTGCATATTGTGATTCCTTACGAAAAATGAGCGATACCCGTTTTGTTTTTGATTTTGAAATTCCTGATAATTAAAAAGTTATAACGACGTTGACGATTTTACCCTTGGGGTCATTTATGATGATTTTCCTTAGCATGCTTTAATGCGAGCTTCCGCTTGATGTTTGACCTATTCTTCTTATCATTTATTCTTTTAAAAATAGTCGTATCGATACTCGTACCCCACTATCACTAGTGTCGGGAATCGGGCTGCGACAGGGTGGTATCAGAGCAGGTCATCTGCTCTGAGTCTATTGCTTGACTGAGTTGAACCTTTGACTACTGATATCTTTTTAAATTGAGTACTAGTCTAATTTGAATTCTTAGGCTAGTTTGAGAGAGTCAGTTTGAAACGAAACCCCAGCACCCCATCTCCTCCGGCTTAACGAGGTAAGAGGTTGATGTTGTTTCTTGTTGCTTTCCTGTTGAGAGCTGAGTTTGATTCACTAATGAGTCATGTATTGTTTTAATGACGAAATTGTTTGAGATGATGAATTCTGATACGAGGCAGTTGATGTGGAATACAAGGAAAGATGTTGAGACTAGTATCCACGGGATTGACGAGGCTGAGGCCATCACTCGCCTGATTCCACAGCTGCCACCCGAGTGGCGAGACTGGGCGGCTTCGCTGGTGCCGCAGTATATCAGGAGGACTGAGTTCGGGCGGTTTGTGAGCACCGATTTTCGTGGTTTCATCGCGACATTGAGCCACCGCTACCTTATTTATGGCGAGCCACCTTCACCGCCGTATGGAGAGTTTGAGGGACCAGCCCAGGGAAGGGAGCTTGTTGTTGTGCCCCCACTTCCCGAGGAGCCGTTTCCGATTGCCCCTCTACCCCCAGCTGATCCGATTCCAGTTTCTTTTGAGCCTGATGTTTTAGAGCCGATGGTTTTCGAGGCGTACTCTCCAGTGGTAGAGCATGACCCGTTTGCGTTTCTATCCCTTATTCCTTTTCCCAGCGCTGAGTTACCGCCTTGGGATTTGACACTGGCAACGGCACCTTTGCCATTGCCACCTGTTGAGTCGGCATAGCCGATTGTTTCTGTTGAGCCTCAGATACAGTATGTGCCCTTTTATCCTTATCCGAGGGTTGCCCCGTTGCCTGAGCCGGGCACTTTGGCTTTTCAGACGTATATACACTCGATTTTATTTTCACCGTCCCGAGACGCCCAGGAGGGAAGGTCTCGGTCAGTACACCTGAACAGTGATGAGGAGGACCCGGATGAGGAAACTCCAGAGATGACGGTCGGCCACGGACGGACCCAGCCATTACAGCGTCATATCGCTGCCAACGGAATCGAGACATGGGTACCTGTTCCCGAGGTGCCGGTTTATGGTCCGATGATGGACACCGACGTCGAGGATGAGCCGAGCGACGATAGCGTCTACCGACTGATCGACGAGTACGAGAGTCAGGAGTCGGAGCCGAGTGAGGAGACGGAGTCGAGTGAGGATATGGAGGTTGACGATGCGACGAGCAGGATTTCAGGAGACGACGACTAGCGATCACGTGTATCTAGTAGACGCGTACATATGTATAGATGCATAGTTGATATATACGTATATGTATATATATAGGTAGAGAGGCATAATATAGTGTGTATGTGTACATAGCATAGATCTATAGATGCTTAGTACCTATGATGCTTGTATAGTTAAAGCATCATTTTAGTGTTAGGACCTTTCTACATAGGATCCTACTTTTGTAAAAGACCTCGAGAGAGAGGCAATTTTCCATATATATATATACAGAGATGTAGATGATTAGTGAGTTTCACTATCTTTATCAGAGCTTTGAGAATGATGATGATGTTGAGGCTTGATGATAAATGAGAAATAGAGATTGATGAGAATTACGAACGATGATAGACGAGAAATAGAGTAGACGAGAATTTTGAGAACTTTGAGATCACAAATGAGATATAGAAGTGAAGTAAGAAAAACGAGGATTTGTATTTTGTAATGACGAACGGTTAGTTTAGAAGTCGATAGTTATATAACTCTTTTTCCTTTATAGTATACCTCCGAGAAGAAGAGGGAACCGAAGGAACATAAACCGAGAAGAAGATGAAGAAGAGGAGCAGAGAAACCAACCGTTGAGATAATACGACGAGAGTTAGAGTTTTCATCGCGATTTATAGACACGACCTTAATAGGACGAACGTAGTATGGAGACCTCATGGGATGCATAATACTATTGACCAATTGTACTTCGCAATAGAGGTACTTTCACCGGGACCGCGCGTATTATCGCTAGAGTAGTCATGAGGGTAGACTTATTGAGTCCCTATCCCGCTTGGTCGTATTTAAATTTTTCTGCATCCATTTGAACTCCCACAGGAGAAGAACTATTTACTATTGAGAAAATTTTTCCGGATCCACTGTATTTGAGCCTGACCCGTTTGTGTTGGAAATTTTTACCCCTTGCTTTAACAGTGGACAATATATTCATTTCCCACTTAGTGGATTGTTTCTACCTCCAGTATTGATTTATTCCTATCATATCGTATCTCAGTTTCATTCTAGATTCTGTTCTAGCTTTTGATCTTACCTTGATTTTAACTTCTTCATTATCCTTGAAATAGCACTGGCTATTATGGAATTATTCCATTACTTGAGCTCGTCTTGTTCAAGATCAGACATTTTATTCATCACATCCTATTCCCTACCACATCCGACAAGAGCTAGGAATGTCTAGGTAACTAGGATGGTATAATAAGAAGAGTGTTTGGAAGAAACACGAGTTATGGCAGCAGTCGTAGAATATATTATTACGGGACGAGCACAACTTTTCGATTATGGATTTTCTTCTATTAGCCAAGTATGTAGAAAGCTAACCAATTCGAGGATGAGAAGAAGTGATGCTAAGCCAGAATAGGCAACAGCAAATTCAAGGAGATCGAGATGACAGACTAGAGCAGATAATGTTTTCCACGATAGTAGACTGAGATGACGACTAGCATAGATGTAGCATCGTCGTAGTATTAGGGGATGTTTTATTTACGTTATGCCCCGCAATTAGTAAGAGTTCTCGAAAGAGAAAATTTTCTTATATTTGTGTCTATATGACGATGGCCAGTGAGTCTCTATGCTTGAGTAGAGTTTTGAGCTGATGTTGCGATGATAGACATGAAATATGTCTTTGACGATGAGTTATAAGAATTGAGAAAATAGCATGATGTTGAGTAAGAGTTTTATGATTCGTGAGTTATGAAAATTAGTTCTAAGGTTGACATATATTGCCTTAGACTTTTACCGAGAAAGAGAAACCGAATAAAGAAAGAAATAGAGTTGATGATATGAGATAAGGCAATAAAACCGTAGCTGAATACGAACGTCAGTTTCGCGACTTGGATCGGTATGCCACATATCGAGAAGAGATGAACGAGAAGATGTCAGAATTGTTTCGATCAGATTTGAAATAAGAGGTACGAGACGATTTAACGAGTCAGAGTGCGGTTATGTGTACTGAAGCAGTAAATAGAGCATTTGATATAGAACTGGCAATACAGCCAAAGAACGTGATTTAAGCTTCAGCACCCCGAACGAATTTGAGCACGCAAACGTGCAATCCATCCTTTCCTGGATGCGGGCAAGAAGAAAAGAGAAATTGGGACGACCGAAGTCAAGATCCCAAAAAAAAAAGCCGTGGCAGAGTCAGAATGCGCCACCACAATATCAGAACTGAGACAAACAGCCTTATGTTGGCCCAACTGCCCCAGAAGCAGTAAACTTTCAAGGACCGCGAGGGTTATCGCCTTGTCGAAGAGAAATAAATTACATCTAAGAGAATGCAAGATGAGACAGAATAGCTGTTACACCTGCGGAAGGGTCGGGCACTACTCGAAACAGTGTTCGAATAGTCAGCAAAGTGGAAGCGGAGGACGACCAAGTCAGTTTCGGCCGCAACTCAAAGCAATGGAGGGAATCCTATCGCCACCTCTACCACAGCGACAACAGCCAGCCTATCGACCACATTGATCAAGAAGGCAACTACCAGCCCCGCAGGCGAATCAACCGCATCATCAGAGACTGTTCGCGTTTAAGTAAAAAGCACCAGACAAGAATAGAAGAATTTTGTCAGATATAGGCGAGTTGAAAGATGTGCCCATAGTATGTTTGTTCGACACTGAACATAGAGCTTGCTCCACAACCTCTAAAGAGTAGCCACACCATAGGCAGAGTTACTACGGTTTGATCCGTATGCCCTAATTTAGAATTCGAGTTAAAATCGATTAAGCTCGAGGCTAGAAGCCTAAGATTGATGCCTATGTGGCACTTGGATATAATTTGTGGGAACGGATTGGTAATAGAAAAACCATGCAAGGATACAATGTAAGGAGAGACGGATGTCTTTTCAGCCATTTGGCCAAGAACCTACTTCCTTCTCTGAGATTGAGAGAAAATGGAAGAAGACGCCGACCATCTCGGCACTGTAAGCAAGAAATCTCTTGCAAATAAAAGATACAACCGTGTACGTTATATATTTGAACCAGAGAGATGAATTCAAGGCAAACGTTGACGACGTACCAGATGTGCGAGAGTATACAGACGTTTTTCCTAAAACTTTACCGGGATTACCCCAGATCGACAGCTTGAGTTTACGATCGAGTTAGAGCCTAGCGCCGTACCTACGTCGAAAGCGCCGTACAGAATGGCCCCCGCTGAGTTGCAAGAGTTGAAGCTGTAACTACAAGAACTTCTAGATATGGGTTTCATTCGACCCAGTGTTTCCCCGTGGGGAGCACCAGTTCTTTTTGTTAAAAGAAGAATGGAAACTTGAGGTTGTGTATCGACTGTTGAGAGTTGAACAAAGTGACGTTAAAGAATAAGTATCCGTTACCCTGGATCGATGATCTGTTCGATCGACTACAAGGAGCGAGCACTTTTTCAAAAATTAACTTGAGAACGGGATACCATCAGCTAAAGGTACGATCGGAAGATATTCCGAGGACGGCATTTCGTATAAGATACGGACACTAGGAGTTTATAGTAATTCCTTTCGATTTGACGAATGCTCCGGCAATATTCATGGATCTCATAAATCGCGTTTCCGCGAATACTTAGACAAGTTCGTGTTAGTCTTTATAGACGATATCGTGATTTACTCGAAGAATAAACGAGAACACGAAGAACGTTTGAGGATCGTGTTGGAAAGATTACGAGCGGAAAAGTTGTATGCTAAGTTTAGCAAATGCGAGTTTTGGCTTAAAGAAATTAATTTTCTTGGCCATATCGTTTCCGCGAGAGGAATTGAGGTAGACCCAGCGAAAGTTCAAGCGGTACAGGAATGGAGATCGCCAACCACACCACACGAGATTCACAGATTTCTGGGATTAGCAGGATATTATCGACGTTTTATAGAGGGCTTTTCGAAAATCGCTAAGCCATTGACGCACCTGCTAAAGAAAGAAGTTAAGATCATTTGGACGGACGAATGCGAGCGAAGTTTTCAAAAGCTAAAGAAGAGGCTTACTTTTGCCCCAGCGGATCAAGAGTATGCAGTTTATACTGATGCATCGAAAAATGGTCCAAGGTGTGCACTGATGCAAGAGTGAAAAGTTATAGCGTATGCTTCACGACAACTGAGACCGCATGAAGTGATTTATCCAACGCATGATTTAGAATTAGCAGCCGTAGTGCATGCTTTGAAGATCTGGAGACCCCATCTCTACGGAGTACGGTGTGAGATATACACCGATCATGAGAGTCTCAAATATTTCTTTGAGCAAAAAGATCTGAACATACGACGAAGAAGATGGCTAGAGTTGATGAAGGACTACGATTGTGGAATAAATTATCACCCTGGAAAAGCTAACGTTGTAACCGACGCATTGAGCAGAAAGAATCAGGGAGAGTTAGGATTTCTCCTTACACGAGAAGTGAACCCAATCAAGGAATTCGAGAAGATGAATTAGGAGGTAGAGATACCACCACCAACGACAGAAATAATAATTTCTGCACTGAGCATGACACCTGACTTACGATCGAGAATAGTCACAGCTCAGAGAGAGGATGAGAAGATGGAAAGATTGCGAATGAAGATTCGAATCGAGAAAATAGAGAATTATCAAGAGGCGACAGATAATGCCATTTTAGTTTTAAGAGAGCGACTGTGTGTGCCTGATAAAGAAGAGCTGAGAAACGAAATTTCGAGAAAAGCTCATGATACCCCTTACACCGCACATGCGAAAAGTATAAAAATGTGCCAAAACTGAAACGACGCTTTGATAGGAGAATAAGAAGCGAGAGAGGGCATCTTCCGTAGAAAGATGTTTGACGTGTTAACACATGAAGGCGCCACTTTGGCAACCTTATACAATTATACCTATTAGAGACTTTCACAATAGAAGTGGAACCACATAGCCATGAATTATGGCATCGATTAGCAAAATCGAGAGAAGAAAATCAAACAGTTGAGTAATCACCGATAGATTCTTTCAACGTTAGAAATGATGTTTGTGTGAGTTTTTCCCTATCCCGGGGAGCATGTCATTTTCGAGTTAACGAAGAACTCAAACCGAGATATATATAGGACCTTATGATATGTATTAGAGTAAATAGGCCATGTAGCCTATAAACTAGCGTTGCCTCTGAGCTTCGCGAACGTCCATGACGTTTTCCATGTTTCTCAATTGAGAAAGTACGTGTTTGATCCAAAACACGTCATCTATCAAGAAGAAGTGTCCCTGGAACCAGTTTTGAGCTACGAAGAGATAAACCTGATGCTATGCAGGACTGGAAGATCCAATAATTGAGGGACGAATCGATTCCTTTGATAAAAATCCAATGGAGATATCACAGTCAAGAAGAACCAACATGGGAAGTTGAAGAGAAGATGAAAGAGAAGTACCCAGAGCTTTTTCCCGAAGGTGAATAACTCAAATTTCGGGACGAATTTTTTTTTAAGGGGGGTAGGATGTAACACCCCGTACTTTTCCTCATGTTGTGAGATAGTGTCTTAACACTATTGAGAGAACTGAGATGTCGAAATACGAGACTACTTTTTTTTATGAGCAGATAAGACAGATTGTCTTTTAAATAGAGATACGAGTGAATAAACCGATGATGGAATTAGAGTGATGAGATTTGAGAAATGAGTTGAGATAGAGATGCTGATTGAATTGAGCTAAGATTTTATTTTATTTCCAACTACCGGGAATAGAGTTACCGGATACTGAATTATTAGAGATTGACTGTCCTATTAAGAAAAATAGGAATAATGAGTTGGAAATAGAGTCGAGGAAGAAAGAGTGAGAAACCTTGATAAATTGAGTCGGTCAGAGAGACGTCTAGCTTATTTGAGTCTGCCGACTGTTTTGATGTGATGTTATGTGAATTTACGTGACTGAGTGATTATGTGATTTTGTGACGTGTGTCAATATGACCATATTATTATGATTTTTATTTGAAACCTTAGCACTTGGGAATTTTTATTAAGTTTCCAAAGAAAGTGCGGCTTATTTTTACCAAGAAATCGAATGATGCCGGTTTATGGAAATTTTTCCAAGCATAATATTTTTAAATTATTATTCCTATGATGAGGAATATTATAATTGAGTGAGTGCACTAATATTAGTGCTATAATTATTTTATTTTGGTCACATGAATAATTATACTATGGTACTTTATTAATGAGTAATATTTCCATAGTTTTTGTGATTATTATTTAATCACCCTTCTCACATGATTTATTTTTAATTTCCCAAGTATGAGACTAATTACTAAAATTTACTAAGTGTAGAGATTGAGAGAGTAGAGATTTAGAGAGTAGAGATTAGAGAGAGTGTAGAGATTATGAGAGAGAGAGATCAAGGCAATTAATGCCAATATTCACTAAGATTGCCAAATCTTCTATAAGATTAGCAAAATCCTCTCAAATCTTTCAAGATAATTCTCTCTCTCACTCCACCCCAAATTTTCGATCACCACCTTCTCCCTCCCTTCATCTCTCTACTTTCCACCATTGACAACCATTAACAAGACCTTCGGAGCTTCACAAAATCACACCAAAAACACAAATCACCCTCTAAATCTTACACTAAACACTTCCACCTCCTTGAATCCAAGAAGATCTTTGGAGTTTGATCTTCAAAGTTAGAGAGAGAAAGTTTAGTTTTGGGTGTAAGTTTGGGTAAGTGATCTCCATATTCATAGATTAGACTTGTTTGAGATTATATATAAGTATTCTTGAGAGTTTGAAGCAAGAAAACCACCCCCTTCATTTTTCTCTAAATTTTCGAAAATATGGGTCTTATACCCTTCAAAAAAATTTCTTTTTCTTTCCTTGAATTGGGGTGAGAAAAATGATCTATGATATGTTTGGTGATGATTGATGTGTGTTTTGCAAAGCTATGCTTTGAGATTTGAATTTTCGATGGAAGTTAGTTTACCCAAAAATGGGAAATTTTGAGTCAATGAGTTAATAGATAAATTGATGATGTAAATGAGTCTATGAGATGTATATGATGATGATTGATGGAGTAAATTGAGTATATGATGTCAAATGATGATTTTGATATGAGTTAGTTTACTAAAATTAGGGCTATGTGTATCTATGCTCTAATTTGTAAATTGATGGTTTATATGTGAGTTAAATGGGTTGAGATTAATAGATATATGATGAGATTAAAGATCCATGTGAGTTCATAAAATTTCAAAGAGTTTAGTTTAATAAAAATTGGGACTTTCTTGTCTATGTGTTTAATAAATGATTTGGCTTAAGATATGTGTAATTGAGCATGATGTTGGTGTTTTAATATGTTTGATTAAGTCTTTTGGAAGCTAAGTAAAATTTTGACTTGAGTTAGTTTATGAGAGTTTTTGAGTTTTCATATTTTGAGAAGTCAATAATTGATAAAATGAGGTCTAATTTGCTTTATGACCATTTTGTGAAGTTGTCATGTTTTTGTTGAGAGTTTATGTGAATATATGAGTTTTTATTAAAGTTTGGTTGGTATGATTAAAGGGGATTTATGTGTATAAAATGAGTTATATGAAGTATGAGGTCATTTTGAATGATTGAGTGTTTTTAAGTATGAAATTGAGAAGAGGATTGACTTGATACGTTTGTAGAAACGTTTTCCTTGAAGTTTGAGTTAAGATGTAAAAGAGAAGAGTTAATTTGAGTATGATGAGTATTTTAAATGTTTTGAATGTTTTTGAGTGTTATATGTGTTTAAAATGAACTTTGATTGGTTTTCTTTGAAGAAATGTTGAATTGAGCATTTAAGAGTTTGAGATGAGTTTTGGTGATTTTTTCGTAGGCTACTGACCTACTGTGATCGACGGGTTTTCGATGTCTAATGACTTTGAAAATTTTACATCATGTCCCTACATGGGTATTGAGCATACCAGTAAACTTTCAAGTCATGTGGACTTGATTTACTATTTTTAAAAAATGCAAAACCAAATCTGCACATTTCTACCGGGAATTTCAGAGAACAGGGGACGAAGTCATTCATTTCAGTAGCTTCCTGTGTGATCTAGCTTCCCAAATTTTTATGATATCAATCTTACTGTAAGGGCTAGATATCCACCAAATTTGAGCTCAGTTTGACAACGTTTACTATTTTCAAAAATCAATGTTTCCGATTGCTCAAAACTGCCGAATATGGTAGACCGTGGTAAAAACGCCATATCTCCCAAACCGCTTGGAGTTTCTGACTCTACTTTTTTTTGAATGAAACTAGACTCAAACACCTTTCGTTTGGTATGAGTCTGGAGTCCAGAAGATGTCGGAGTCAGAACGTGTTAAATTTTGAAGTTGAGTCAGTGGGAAAAACAGAACATGATTTGTTGATGTTTGATTGTATTTTCTTATGTGCCTTATGTGTTTATGTTGCCTAAGTGTTTTAATGAGATTAGACGAGTCTTATATGAGAGATAAATCGAGACTTAGAACCATGATTTTCTTGAAACCTATCCTTGGACTTAAGGATTTGAAATGAGTGAAGAAGTTTATGTAGAGTCGATCAAGAGATAGAATATAAGATAGAGCATGAGTTAAGGCATGAGTTTTTGTCGTTGAGTTCTAATCGAGATTTATTTTATGACATGAACCTTCGATGATGACGATGATCCCTGAAGACACGAGCAGAGCAAGGAAGTAAGTAACTCCACTTTGACGGGAGTGTTTGAGTAAGGTCTTCAGGTGGGCAATATTTTGAGTGTACATATATTATCCGAGCTTTCTAAAATGATTTGATGATATAATGATGTTATGAGCTTATCAAATTATTTGAGATAAATGATGTTTGAAAACTGTTTGACTTGCCAATTTTTGATGTTGAGCTTGTATGTTACCCTCTACTGATGAGATAAGACGAATTGGGTCCTGCCACAAGCGGGATTTTGTGCACAGAGGTGACTGTGAGCCGTCTTCGGGTCGGCCGGTCACGGTACTTGAGAGGGAGGCCTACTTCTCAGTACCTTTGATGATGATGAGTTGTAGATGTGGTACATACATGTTGAGATCTTTGACTGCAGTCGTTTACTTATGATGTCATGATTATGAAAACTGCATGCACAGACTCATTTAATACTAACTTATTTCTGTGTATTGCTGAGATGTGGCAAGCTTCAAACTTATAGCTCTATGAGCACCTTTCTTGATTTTCGGCGTTTGCCCACTGAGTATTATGTACTCACGCCCTGCATATATTTCTAAATGTGCAGGCTAAGCGAGGAGCGAGATTGGTCTGGTGCTGGTGGGGAATTGTTGAAGGATGTATTTACTTTATCGTATTTCTATTTTGACGATAAAGTCTTGATGATTGATATACTTTGATTTTCTTTGAATTTAAGCAATGTACTCACGGTTATATGTCTTCATACATATAATCGGTTCACCTTTTGCTGCGATACTCTGCATATTGTGATTCCTTACGAAAAATGAGCGATACCCGTTTTGTTTTTGATTTTGAAATTCCTGATAATTAAAAAGTTATAACGACGTTGACGATTTTACCCTTGGGGTCATTTATGATGATTTTCCTTAGCATGCTTTAATGCGAGCTTCCGCTTGATGTTTGACCTATTCTTCTTATCATTTATTCTTTTAAAAATAGTCGTATCGATACTCGTACCCCACTATCACTAGTGTCGGGAATCGGGCTGCGACAGCTCCACCTAGATTTCAGCTTACCCGGGAATAACTTCAGTCGAGAATTGAACAAAAGCACCTTCATTCCAGGGCAAAGCTTCTTGTGACAAATGCGGCGGTCATGTAGTCGCTTCACTTTATCCTTGTAGATCCTTGCATTCTCGTACGCCTCGTTGCGTAGCTCATCTAACTCCTCCATTTGCAGCGTGCGCTGTTTCACTGCAGAGTCCAAGTCATAGCTGGCAGCCTTGATCGCCCAATAAGCCTTGTGCTCAATCTCCACCGGCAGATGGCAGGCCTTGCCATAGACGAGACGGTATGGACTCATCCCAAGCACGCCTTTGAAGGCAGTTCTGTACGCCCAGAGAGCATCATTCAACTTTGCGGACCAATCCTTGCGCGAGGGCTGGACCGTTTTCTCCAAAATTTCCTTGATCTGCCGATCGCTCATCTCGGCTTGTCCAGAGGTCTGTGGGTGGTATGGTGTTGCAACCTTGTGCGTGATCCCATTCTTCTTCATGAGCTTTGCAAACAACTTGTTGCAGAAGTGCTTGCCTCCATCGCTAATAATAGCTCTAGGAAATCCGAATCTAGAAAGAATGTTCTCTTGCACAAACTTAAGCACCACATTAGCATCACATGTCCGCGTGGGGATAGCCTCAACCCATTTGGACACGTAATCTACAGCAAGTAAAATATATTGAAACCCATGCGAAGTAGGAAATGGCCCCATGAAATCAATGCCCCATACATCAAAAATTTCGACAATTAAAATGCTTTGGAGAGGCATCTCATTCCTGCAGCCGATATTCCCTACTCTCTGGCACCGATCACATGCAAGAGTGAAAGTGTGTGCATCTTTGAAAATGGAAGGCCAAAACAAACCTGATTGAAGAATTTTATGTGCTATTTTCTGCCCCCCAAAGTGTCCACCACAATGATCTTCATGGCACATTTTTAACACTTGTTGTTGATCCTCTGCCGGCACACACCGTCGGATGACATCGTCCTTTCCAAGCTTGAAGAGGTAAGGAATCTCCCAATAATAATGCCTGCACTGAGCTAAAAATCTCTTTCTCTCCTGCGACGTCAGCTCCGGCCGTAGAATACCACAAGCTAAGTAATTGACAATATATGCATACCAGGGCTCGGCGCTCGCAGGGCTGCACTGAGCAGCACTGAGTTCGGCAAGGTTGGCAGAGGTGATCTCGGTGGAACTGGCCAGAGGGAAGCTGGCTGCTCTGGAGTCGGCAAAGCAGAGCTCGGCAGAGCTGGCCAAAGGAAAGCTGGCTGCTCTAGAGTCGGCAGAGCAGAGCACGGCAGAGCTGCACTTGTCAAGGGTGAATGCATATGCATGCTCAAAAGGAAAAGATTCAGGGATGCAATTAAGACTCGAGTCTATCAGATTATTATCCAAACGGGAAAGGTGGTCAGCTACGTGATTCTCACTCCCTTTCCTATCCCTGATCTCTACATCAAACTCTTGTAACAGTAAGACCCAACGGATTAGACGAGCTTTAGCTTGAGGTTTGGTCATCAAATATCGAAGCGCAGCATGGTCACTATGGACAATGACCTTAGACCCAATGATGTATGCTCGAAATTTATCTAAGGCAAAGACCACAGCAAGCATCTCTTTTTCCGTAGTGGTGTAATTTACTTGTGCACTATTCAGAGTTAAACTAGCATAGTAAATCACACGTAACATCTTATCCACACGCTGACCTAGCACCGCTCCTACAGCAGAGTTAGACGCATCACACATGATCTCAAAGGGCAATGACCAATCAGGCGCAATCACAACCGGGGCAAAGCTCAACTTAAGTTTCAATGTTTCAATGGCATGCATGCAAGAGTCATCGAAATTAAAAGAAACATCCTGAGCTAGCAGTTTGCATAGAGGTTGGCTAATTTTAGAGAAATCTTTAATGAAACGCCGGTAAAAACCGGCGTGACCTAAGAAACTCCTAATCCCTTTGACATCAATAGGGGGTGGCAACTTTTGGATTACCTCCACCTTAGCTCTGTCGACCTCTAGTCCATGCTTAGACACCACATGACCCAAGACAATCCCGCTAGTAACCATGAAATGACTCTTTTCCCAACTCAAGGTTAGACAACTTTCAATACACCTTTGCAACACTACATCAATCTTAGTCAAACAATCATGAAATGACTGCCCAAAAACCAAAAAATCATCCATAAAAACCTCCACGAATTTACCAATCATATCAGAAAATATGGACATCATGCATCATTGAAACGTCCCGGGTGCATTGCACAATCCGAACGGCATCCTCTTCCATGCAAATGTCCCAAAAGGCGTGGTGAAGGCAGTCTTGACTTGATCGTCCGGTGTGATTGCGATTTGGTAGTATCCTGACAAACCATCTAGAAAACAATAAAAATCATGCCCTGCCAACCGATCTAACATTTGATCAACAAAAGGGAGGGGAAAATGATCCTTTTTGGTGACGGCATTGAGTTTCTTGTAGTCGACGCACATCCGCCATCCCGTGGTAGGACGTGTCGGCACCAACTCCATCTTGTCATTGCGCACTACCGTCATTCCTCCTTTCTTTGGCACGACATGCGCCGGGCTC